>NC_090646.1:50641524-51004858 GCF_040937935.1 Hyperolius riggenbachi
AGTCAGACAGGTCAAAATGGAAGAATACCAGCAGGCCCTTGTGGAGACTTTAGAGAGGAGATTGACATCCTCCCCCTCCTCTAGCCAGTTGTACGCAGACAGACTGACTTCCGCAAACCCAGGACGACCAGGAGGGCAGCAAACAACGCAAGCCGCAGCTAGTACCCAAAAGGGAATGGTATCGGCAGTGTCCTTGGAGTGGGAAAATTTTCTGACACCCATGCAGCCGCAGCCCACTGAACAGCAAGCGTGCAGATCCACCTCCAACACCGATCGCCTGGAGAAGATGGTCAAGGACTACATGTCAGATGGCGTAGCTGTGTCGAACCATCCATCTGCACCCTTCAACTATTGGGTATCGAAGCTAGACACCTGGCACGAACTGGCAATGTACGCAATAGAGGTGCTGGCTTGCCCGGCAGCCAGCGTTATGTCGGAACGCTGTTTCAGTGCTGCCGGAGGCATCGTCACAGATCGGCGTATCCGCCTCTCTACAGAAAATGCAGACCGTCTGACTCAAATTAAAATGAATCAATCCTGGATTGGAAATGACTACGCAACACTCCAGGACCCCAACCAAGTAACATGACCAATGAACATCTGGGATGGTGTTGCGTTTCCGGGCCCTGTTTATTGAACCTCTCATCTGTATTACATTTATGACTGCATGGCGGCAAAAAGCATTGCTGCTATATCCGCACGCTTTTTGTCCACATGCAAGGCCTGGGTTGTTGTGTCTCACAAAGCGTGGCCTTCTCCTCCTGCGCCTGCTCCTGTTCCATCACGTCTGCTGCTGCTGGGTTAGCGTTGCCGCGTGGTCCCTGTTTATTGAACCACTTATCTTTATTACATTTATGACTGCATGGCGGTACAAAGCATGCTATCCGCACGCTTCTTGCCCTCATGCAAGGCCTGGGTTGTTGTGTCTCACAAAGCGTGGCCTTCTCCTCCTGCGCCTGCTCCTGTTCCATCACGTCTGCTGCTGCTGGGTTAGCGTTGCCGCGTGGTCCCTGTTTATTGAACCACTTATCTTTATTACATTTATGACTGCATGGCGGTACAAAGCCTGCTATCCGCACGCTTCTTGCCCTCATGCAAGGCCTGGGTTGTTGTGTCTCACAAAGCGTGGCCTTCTCCTCCTGCGCCTGCTCCTGTTCCATCACGTCTGCTGCTGCTGGGTTAGCGTTGCCGCGTGGTCCCTGTTTATTGAACCACTTATCTTTATTACATTTATGACTGCATGGCGGTACAAAGCCTGCTATCCGCACGCTTCTTGCCCTCATGCAAGGCCTGGGTTGTTGTGTCTCACAAAGCGTGGCCTTCTCCTCCTGCGCCTGCTCCTGTTCCATCACGTCTGCTGCTGCTGGGTTAGCGTTGCCGCGTGGTCCCTGTTTATTGAACCACTTATCTTTATTACATTTATGACTGCATGGCGGTACAAAGCATGCTATCCGCACGCTTCTTGCCCTCATGCAAGGCCTGGGTTGTTGTGTCTCACAAAGCGTGGCCTTCTCCTCCTGCGCCTCCTCCTGTTCCATCACGTCTGCTGCTGCTGGGTTAGCGTTGCCGCGTGGTCCCTGTTTATTGAACCACTTATCTTTATTACATTTATGACTGCATGGCGGTACAAAGCCTGCTATCCGCACGCTTCTTGCCCTCATGCAAGGCCGGGGTTGTTGTGTCTCACAAAGCGTGGCCTTCTTCTCCTCCTGCGCCACCCTCCTCCTGTTCCATCACGTGTGCTGCTGCTGGGTTAGCGTTACCGGTCCCTTTTCCTGGAACCTCTTATATGTATTACATTTATGACTGCATGCCGACAAAAAACATGTTACCTGTGCAAAGAAAACAGACATTTCCCGCATTTAAAAGACAGTTTTCCCTTTGAAACTTTAAAATCGATTTTCTCAAAAACTATAAGCTCTTTTTGCAAATTTTTTTTTCCTCTTGTACCCACTCCCAAGGTGCACATACCCTGCAAATTTGGGGTATGTAGCATGTAAGGAGGCTTTACAAACCACAAAAGTTCGGGTCCCCATTGACTTCCATTATGTTCGGAGTTCGGGTCGAACACCCGAACATCGCGGCCATGTTCGGCCTGTTCGGCCCGAACCCGAACATCTAGATGTTCGCCCAACACTAGACAGGACACTACAGCAATCTCATGGTGATGTCGGACATGCAGACATTCTTTAGTCCAACGCCTCGCCTTAGCACTTCCGGATCCACCCTCCACCAACTCCTGGACCGGCAGGTAGCCGACTACCTGGCCTTAAAGAGACTCTGAAGCGAGAATAAATCTCGCTTCAGAGCTCATAAATAGCAGGGGCACGTGTGCCCCTGCTAAAACGCCGCTATCCCGCGGCTAAACGGGGGTCCCTTCACCCCCAACCCACCCCCCGCAAAAGTGTGTCGTGAAAAAGTCGCTGGCTGTCTCTTCCTGGAGGCAGGGCTAACGGCTGCAGCCCTGCCTCCAGTCGCGTCTGTCAGCGGCGCATCGCCGCCTCTCCCCCGCCCCTCTCAGTGAAGGAAGACTGAGAGGAGCGGGGGAGAGGCGGAGATACGCGCTGACAGACGCGCGTGGGGCAGGGCTGCGGCGGTTAGCCCTGCCCCAACCAGGAAGCGTTCCCCGGCTGTATTGAGGGGGATTTGGGGGTGAAGGGACCCCCGTTAAGCCGCGCTATAGCGGCGTTTTAGCAGGGGCACACATGCCCCTGCTATTTATGAGGTCTGAAGCGAGATTTATTCTCGCTTCAGACTCTCTTTAAGTGTGGATGTAGACACTGTGAGCAGCGATGATGAACCCTTGGACTACTGGGTGCGCAGGCTTGACCTGTGGCCAGAGCTGTCCCCATTTGCCTTCCAACTGATGTCTTGCCCTGCCTCAAGCGTCTTGTCAGAAAGGACCTTCAGTGCAGCTGGAGGCATTGTCACTGAGAAGAGAAGTCACTTAAGTCACAAAGGTGTTCAGTACCTCACCTTTGTCAAAAGGAATGAGGCATTGATCCTGGAGGGCTACTGCCTGCCCCAAGACTAAGTCGGTCCCCACACAGCATCTCTGCCTGCACGCCATATGACTGCCTGCCCCAAGACTAAGTTGGTCCCCACACAGAATCCCTGCCTCCACGCCATGTGACTGCCTTCCCCAAGACTAAGTCGGTCCCCACACAGCATCTCTTCCTGCAGGCCGCTTGACTGCCTTCTCCACCACCACCAACAGGGTCCAGGACTCTAGGTGGATTCCTGAATTTTTAAGGCAGCTGCTAGCAGCGGCCGCCATAATAATGTTTCTGGTGCGTGTACATGCCTAATTTTTCTGGCTGCACTGTGGCTGCATGTGTCAATTCCCCTTCGTGATCGTTACCTTGCCGCGGTGAAGGGGCTTGCGTATCTCAGTAAAGCAATGACTGTCGACTATATGAGTGTCTCGTGGGGAAGCACACCCAAGATAATAAGGTTGTTGCTTCATTGTGGAAAGACCAAATTTGATCAGCTGGACAGTCACTGTTGTTCTGTCATTGAGCTACCTCAGCCCGACCATATGGGCTGGAAAGCCGCCATCACCTGCACTCTCAGATCTTGCCACAGATTCTCGATTGGATTTAGATCTGGACTTTGACTGGGACATTCTAACACATGGATATGTTTTGTTTTAAACCATTCCATTGTTGCCCTGGCTTTATGTTTAGGGTCGTTGTCCTGCTGGAAGGTGAACCTCCGCCCCAGTCTCAAGTCTTTTGCAGACTCCAAGAGGTTTTCTTCCAAGATTGCCCTGTATTTGGCTCAATCCATCTTCCCATAAACTCTGACCAGCTTCCCTGTCCCTGCTGAAGAGAAGCACCCCCACAGCATGATGTTGCCACCACCATATTTGACAGGGAGGATGGTGTGTTCAGAGTGATGTGCAGTGTTTTCCACCACACATAGCATTTTGCATTTTGGCCAAGAAGTTCCATTTTGGTCTCATCTGACCAAAGCACCTTCTTCCACATGTTTGCTGTGTCTCCCACATGGCTTGTGGCTAACTGCAAATGGGACTTCTTATGCTTTTCTGTTAACAATGGCTTTCTTCTTGCCATTCTTCCATAAAGGCCAGCTTTGCACAGTGCACGACTAATAGTTGTCCTATGGACAGATTCCCCCACCTAATCTGTAGATCTCTGCAGCTCATCCTATACAGCAGGTCCTCAAAAAAGTCTCTTGTGCTGTTATTTCTTGTGCTCTCACAGTTGGGACTTGCGTGCCGTGCCTGCTACCTTCCTTGGATGTGTGGTGGTAGCCGTTCCTGCTCCTTTGCCCACAGTGTGCCTGCTGCCTTCTTTAGATATGTGGTGGTGGTAACGGTTTCTTAGGCTCCCACTCCGGACCGGAATCAAACCGGGATTCACCACCCGGCCATTACCCGTAGTCACCATGGTACTCAGATAGTACCAAAGATAGTTTATCACACAGTTGAATGGGACCTGGACTCCATAGAACTCAGAAAGTACCAAAGAAAGTTTATCACACAGTTGAATGGGCCGTGGACTCCATGGTACTCAGAAAGTACCAAAGAAAGTTTATCACACAGTTGAATGGGTCGTGGACTTCATGGTACTCAGAAAGTACCAAAGAAAGTTTATCACACAGTTGAATGGGACGTGGACTCCATGGAACTCAGAAAGTACCAAAGAAAGTTTATCACACAGTTGAATGGGCCATAGACTCCATGGTACTCAGAAAGTACCAAAGAAAGTTTATCACACAGTTGAATGGGCTGTGGACTCCATGGTACTCAGAAAGTACCAAAGAAAGTTTATCACACAGTTGAATGGGCTGTGGACTCCATGGTACTCAGAAAGTACCAAAGAAAGTTTATCGCACAGTTGAATGGATGCCAGACTTGCCCTCCATAGATTCTTGTTGAAGGTACTGAACAGCAAGCAGAACACGTATTTAAAAAAATAGATGTAAGCTTTAACAATGCTAGAGAAAGAACCATCGAAAGTTGATAAGGCAGTCAGACATTTTGTGACATCACTGAGGTGAGGAAGAGCAATCTTGCCATGGTGCGCACCAGTCCAGCACGGCCGTCACTACACAATACAGCTGTTTGCGGTGTGTTACACGGTGAGTTTGGTGTGTCAGTGTGAAGCAGTACCTTAATTACACTCCCTGATTGATGTATACACATGCAAGATGTTTTAAAGCACTTTAGGCCTGCAATTTAGCATTCAATGCGATTTCTGCCCGGAAAACGCTGCTTTGCGTCAAATCCATATTTTTCCCAGGGACTTTTGCCATGTATCCCACTCCGCCATGCCCCCCTCCAGGTGTTAGACCCCTTGAAACATCTTTTCCATCACTTTTGTGGCCAGCATAAATGTTTCTAGCTTTCAAAGTTTGCCACCCCATTGAAGTCAATTGCGTTTCAGAAAGGTTTGCGCGAAACAAATGTTTGACGAAAGTTCACGAACCCGGTTAGCGAACCTAAAATCAGAGGTTAGGGCCATCTCTAATTGTCACAGTAAGTTTATCTCCTTTGTCTTCATGCTATGAATGTCCCATTCTACATGATATAATCCCATCTGCAGACAGGCAGAGGCTGTCACTGGCACTCCTGCCAGCAGACTGCAGCACACATTGCTCATCCTCTGTGCAGTGATATCAGAAAAGCATTGAGAAAAAGATACTGATATCTGATATGACCCAATATGATTCAAGAATGTCAAGACTTCTCCAGCAATTTGCTCTCCACATTATTCTGGCTGCTGATCCTGTGTGTCTCTCCGGCCTCATCTAAGCTGCAGAGCTCTGCTGAGCAGTGTCATCTCACCATGAAGGAATACACATTTGAGTACAAATATTCCCAGGATGGAGATATCATTATTCGGGGGATTTTCACTGTAAACACTGGTGTGTCACGGTGGTACAGTGGCAAACCTATTGATCTTACATTCTATAAACGGATGTGTTCTGCGTAAGTCATTCTTGTTGTAGATGTGTTTTATATTTCTAGGAAGCAAAATAAGCAAAACATCTAGTGATCAATGAATAAAGATTGCACAGAATTATTTCAAAATCAAATCTTCCGGTATGAGCTTTATAATCTATAGCAAATCTTTCAACTGTCCGAGCGAGATTATACATGTTTTTCATCCGTACATAAGAAGCATTCTTAGAATCAACATGTTTTTTTATTGATAAACTACTTTTGCAGAAAGTTTTGGAAACATCTATAGATGTTAAGACATGGTCAGACTGTGCCCCAGTACATATAGTGATTGATGAGATGACAAATTATCCTGCGAGAAACCTGTGATGTGGAGGCTCAACACATACTTACTCCTCAACGATTCTTTTTTGGATAAATTATCTCACGATATTCAGGAATTCATACAAATGAACTAAACCCCAGACATGAAACCAGCTACAGTATGGGCTGCTTTGAAAGCCTCCTCTAGAGGAATTTTAATCAGACAGGTCTCCTATATTAAAAAAAGAGAGGAAAGCTAAACTTGACAATTTACTAGATCAGATACGGAGACAGGAGAAACTGCATAAACAATCCCCTACCTTAGAAATAGAGAGAAAACTCTTCTATCTACGACAAGACCTATGTGTCCTTCTGCAAACTCAATATGACTTTATACTACAAAAATCGATATTACATTTTCATTCCCAAAACAATAAAGCCAGTTCATATCTAGCCAAATTATTGAAACACAAAAGGGAAAAAAAAATACACTTGTTAACTCACCCTACCACAAAATATAGTCTCTAGTCCAAAACAGATTGCAGTTCTTTTTGTAACGACTACGAGAGCTTAGACAACTTAAAAGAAGATCATTAACCCCTCTCTTAGTTAATTTGTTCAACGATTTCGCAATATTAGGGTCTATTCCAGCGGGATATTTGGAGGCTGTCATAATGGTCCTACCCAAACCAGGCAAAGACTTAAGTTCCACAGTAATCTATAGACCTATTTCACTACTCAATTCAGATGTGAAATTATACGCAAAATTATTAGCCAACAGTATCATGAAATTTACCCCGAACGTACTAGCCCAAGATCAGGTAGGCTTTACTAGTGGACGTCAAGCCTTGGATGCTACAAGACGTATGCTCGTGGCATTGAGATGCATTGAACTGTTGAATTCCTTAAAGGACCACTATCGCGAAAAAAGTAGGCAGTTAAAAAATGTGACAGATGACAGGTTTTGGGCAAGTCCATCTTTTTAAGGGGGATTCTCAGGACTTTCTTTGTTTTCATCAGCATTTCCTGAACAGCAGTTTAACTGCCAAAATAGTAAGATACCAGCCGGCCTCCCTAATCACTTGCACACTATTATGTCAGTTAGATTTTGCAACTGTTGTTCAGGAGGAAATGCTGTTGAAAACAAAGAAAGCCCTGAGAATCCCCCTTAAAAAGATGGACTGGCCCAAAACCTGTCACATTTTTTAACTGCCTACTTTTTTCGCGATAGTGGTCCTTTAACTGCTACTTATTTCAGATGCAGAGAAGGCATTCGACAGAGTTCACTGGGACTTTCTCCGAGCCACACTAACAAAATTTGGTTTCTCAGGGACGATAATGTCAGCAATAATGGCCTTGTGTATTGCTCATTCTGCCCGAGTCAACGCCACAGGTTTTATTTCCAAATGTTTCACCATATCTAATGGCACATGCCAGGGGTGCCCTTTACCCCCAATTATGTTTGTATTAATAATGGAGACTATTGTGCAAAAAATCCGTTTGAACCCTGTGATATCTGGTGTTAATATTAAAGGTACGGAACATGTTATTAGCATGTTCGCGGACGATGTAGCCATACGTCTCTCTAATCCAGAGACCTCCCTTCCACACCTTCTAAAAGGCCTACAAAGTTTATCAAAGCCCTCATTATATAAATTGAACCAACATAAATTCTATCTCTTAAGGTTAAATATTCCTTCCGCTATGAAAGAAAATCTGACATCACAATATAAATTTCCCTGGGCAGAAGAGGCGGAGTCATATTTGGGCATCCGGCTGACAAGGTTGTCCTCTGACCTATTTAAATACAATTTTGTCCCATTATTGACTGACAATAGGAAAGAATGCACATCCATGTTTAAGTTCTGGCTTTCTTGTTCGGGATGGATAGCATCCTTCAAATTATTCCTGCTCCCCAAAATATTGTACATTCTACGTACCTTACACATTAAGATACCTAAATCCTGGTTTGCTGATATTAAGAAATGCATTCATTCCTTTGTATGGAACAATAAGAAAATATGAACATCCTTTCGGGTAATGGTCCTACATAAATCACTTGGTGGCATGGGCCTTCCACATATCGAAAATTATTACCATGACACAAACCTAGAGATGATCAGACATTGGTGGAATAATTATTCAGAAAAACCTTGGGCAAAGATGGAAGCCCAAATTATGGGTGTCATATTTTTTTCTCAGCATCAATATGGGTTTACTAAAGACAGGTCCTGTTTGACTAACATGCTCAGCTTTTATGAGGTAGTGAACGCTAATGTGGATATTGGGAATGCTGTAGATGTGATATACTTGGACTTTGCATAGGCCTTCGACACTGTCCCCCACAAAAGTCTGGTGAAAAAGTTATGGATGCAAGGACTGGGGAAGAGTCGGTGTACATGGATAGGGAACTGGCTAATGGACAGAAAACAAAGAGTTGTGGTCAATGGATCGTACTCAAAATGGGAGACTGTTAGCAGTGGGGTCACACAGGGGTCTGTACTGGGTCCAGTACTCTTCAATGTATTTATTAATGACCTAGTAGATTCAGTAGTGAGCACTGTTGCTATTTTTGCAGATGATACAAAATTGTGCAGAATCATCAACTCTTAGGAAGATAGGGACATATTGCAACAGGATCTGGATAGGATGGCTATATGGGCACATAAATGGCAGATGAAATTCAATGTTGAAAAATGTAAAGTCATGCATTTTGGTCATACCAAAGGTCTAGCACCATACAAAATAAATGGGATACAGTTGGGGACATCAAACTTGGAGAAGGACTTAGGAGTACTCATTGACAACAAGTTAAATAATCACACTCAATGCCAAGCTACTGCAGCTAAAGCTAACAGAATTTTGGGATGTATTAAAAGGGAAATAAAAACTTACAGGAAAGATATTGCAGTTTTAGAGCAGGTGCAGAGATGAGCAACAAAATTTATACTTGGGATGGAAGGTCTCACTTACCAAGAAAGGTTAGATAAACTGGGTTTATTTAGTCTAGAGAAAAAACGCCTTAGAGGGGATCTAATTAACAAGTATAAATACCTCAGAGGGGAATATAAAAGCTTGGCTGATGAGCTTTTTGTCCCTAGGCCTTCTCAACGGACTAGAGGACATGATCTGCGCATGGAGGAAAAACGTTTTGCCATTTATTTAGGAAAGGGTTCTTTACAGTAAGAGTGATTAAGATGTGGAATTCATTGCCACAGGAAGTTGTTATGGCAAACTCTATACCTGCATTTAAAGGGGGCTTAGATGCTTTCCTTGCGTTGAAAGACATACATGGCTACAATTACTAGGTAATGCCTAATGATGTTGGTCCAGAGATTTTATCTGATTGCCATCTGGAGTCGGGAAGAAATTTTTTTTCCCTTTTGAAGCTAATTGGACCATGCCTTGTAAGCGTTTTTTGCCTTCCTCTGGATCAAAAGAGTTATGTGAGTGAGCAGGCTGGTGTTGTACTTTGTTCTTTGGTTGAACTCGATGGACATATGTCTTTTTTCAACCCAAATAACTATGTAACTATGTAACCAGCATTATGATGGGTGCAAAAAAAAAACAACAATCTCCCTATCCAACTATACAAACATCCCTTAAATCATGGGAATACTTTATAAAGCACACACCCCCCCCCCCTCCAAGCCAAACCTCTATAATCAAAACCTCAATTTCGGCCTTCAAGCTTTTCTCAACTGACATGGGTACATGGAGAGAATTAGGCATGACTTCCTTGCAAGATATCTTGGAAAATGACCACATCAAATCCTTTGCAACTCATAAAAACAATCACATGTCTCATCCAGTACTACAATCATCCATTGCCACAATGCTGAATTATAAGGGGTTCTACAATGGAGGTATATTGATTTGGTACAGAGCCCTGTATTATAATCAGATATCTCTGATTCAAAAATGTGTGTCAATTTGGTTCACAGACTTAGACACTACAATATCAGTCAACAAACTAATAACTGCCAACAAAATAATCTTAAAATTATCTAAATGCAACACACACTGGGAATTCCTATGGAAAATGCTACTATTTAGATAGTACAGAACACCCAGACAAATTGCCTCCTTTGCAACCAATGCAACTCCAATCTGCTGGAAATGCAATAACGATATTGGAACTTATCTCCATATGTTCTGGAGCTGCCCTATAGTAAATCGACTCTGGTCCAAAGTCGAGAATCACATTTGCAGATCTCTTACACCCAACTTTGTATTACCCACAAAATTAGCATTGTTACAAATTGGACTCACAGATCTACCAAGGAATATTCACCCTTTAGTATGCCATGTCATACTCAGTGCTTTACATATGATCATATTGAACTAGAAATCCACAGAAGAACTATCATGGGGACAGCTAATGACCTCCTTTCAATATAATATACAAATGCAATTTAAAACCAGATTTAAATTAGGACTTCCCAGTCAGGATTATAAACTCCCAAAACCATAAGGTCAAAGATGTGATTCGTTCTATGTACTTAAAAAACGAGCTTTGAGATCATCATCAGTATTAAAAACCAGTCCAATCATGCAAGTATGTTTCATGCTTTCAAGACACCGGTACCATTTTAGTTACAAATGTATTAATAGCTATGTTTACACTTTAGGCAATCTGTTTTAAGTTCCAAGTTGATAGGGTTCAACCCTGTTTTTTTTTTAAGTTGGTTATTTCTGAATTCAATATTTCTATGATACTATGCAGTGGCGTAGCTAAGGAGCTGTGGGCCCGGATGCAAGTTTTACAGTGGGGCCCCCCCAAGCACTCTATCTATAATTGATACGGTGCACCAAAACCTGCCAATGGCAACTACAGTGTCCAAGGTGCAAGAAGGGGATGGGGAACAGTTTGTTAATGATTACCACTATTCAAAGTATCTATAGAAGTGATTATTATGAGCACAGGACCAATAGAGAGCCAATACTGTAGTTGAGAGAGGGCCCTTCGGGGGCCCCTCTGGCCCAAGGGCCCCGATGCAGCCGCTACCTCTGCACCCCCTATTGCTACGCCTCTGATACTATGTCTATAAGCCTACCACATCATTTGATGGTCTAACAAGGGTCCGTGATGGCCCACTGAAGTGTTGGACTATTCTCGACATAAGCTGGTTACCTAAAAGGGTTTTGTAAATACCAGTATGGAGTATTCCAAATTTATTTGTGATATAGTGTTGTGTCTTTTTGCTTGAAAAGTCTGTATACTTAGTTTACATCTATCATTTTTCATTCATGCCTGTACTGTTCATCCATGAGTATACAACAATAAAAAGGGATTATGATGAAAAACAAATCAAAAACAAATCTTCTTCTATACATAAGGCCCAATTTGCATTTGAGTTCCCAAAACGGGAGGGACCAAATAGGAATGGATGGGAATGGATGTAGTGTTAACCTATGGGTCCGTTCACATCCATCGTTCCATGCAATCTGCTGAATGGAACACGAGTTTTCTCCCTGCACCAATCTTTTGGAGACCACCAGAATGGAAATGGAAGCTGAAACAATGAATTGGAGGCAATGAGAGAATGGAATGGTTCTTCACACTAGTGAAGAAACAGACCATTCTACATATAAAAATCCACTTTGGTGGGGGGTCTGGGTGGGATGTGAGGTAACGAAGCAGAAGCGGCGGAACGGAAATGGAGTGGCAATGGAGTGAAAATGGATCCAATCGATCGGTGATCAGATCCGTTTTCACATATCCATTTTTCACTTTAACGCAAGTGTGAACCTGGTCTTATCCTTTTGCCCCACTTGAGTAAAGTTGAAAAAAAAAACCTATGTACCAAATAAAATAAAATTGATGCTCAGCAGCAGACCTCTTTGTATCTTCAAAAAAGGTTTGGAATATAAAATACAGAGCGCCTCTCACAAAGGCACTTGGCATTTCTATGACCGTGTCTAGTTGCTCCTTTATAGCTTGATGAAGCAGGACGGCATCTGCAAAACTTATTGCATTGTGGAGTAGTCAAATAAAGTGTTCCATTATTATATTGAAACCGACTTAACCAAGTCTTCCACTGGAGAGGTAAGTCCACCACTAACTCCCATTTTATATAATTTTTAGCAAAAGTTGTTTATATGTTTTCTTGCTCCTCTGTACTAATACTCAATGTTTCCACCCTTGGCTCCCCTTATTGTCTACAGAGAGCAACTTCCTAACCTGAGTGGGGTCGGGTATAATCTTCCCACCCATCTTACCATCGGTTAGCCTTGCTTGTGAGTTTAATCTATCAATTTAACCATTTCTGCCGCCCGGACATGAAGTTCATGTCCGGGCGGCTGCTCTGCTGCGGTGCCGCGCTTTGGCGCGCTCCAGCTCACAATTGCAGGCGCGCCCCATGCCCCCGTGCTGTCCCCCGGTAACCCTGGGATCAGTGAACGGGAGCATGGTTCTCGATCACCGAAGCAGAAAAACCGAAGCGCTCTTACAAGAGGCCTCAGTCTTTCTGCACGTAAAATTTTCTGCGTCCCCTTTGTGCTTCCAGTTAGCGAGAAGCACAAGGAGGAAAAAAAAAACTCAAAATGGCCATCTTGTGGCCAAATAGTAAAACTAGCTCTACATATTTTTTACATAACAATTTACACATATAATAATATTAAAAATGAACTGTTTATTTCCCACACCAAAATATTACCCAAATAAAAATTTTCATGGGAAAAAAAATTACAATAAAAAAAAAGACGTAAATAGTTACCTAAGGGTCTAAACCTAAATATGCATTTCAAGGGGGTATACTACGAACATTTTTTAAATTATAAGTGTAAAGAGCGGTGGGGATACGGCGGTCACCGAGAGCAGTGTGGGCGCCGCCACCATCCCCGCTGCTCAGCTTTGCACGCCGCGCATGGGGCTCTCGCCTGCGCACAGCATCAGAGCTATGCGCGCGCGGCCAGCGGCGAGACCTTTACGCGTCTCGGAGACACGTCAGCTGACCTGCGGGTCGGCTGATGTCACAGGGAGCGCTCCTCGCCCCTGATTGGCCGGGCTGGCGGGGGCGTGCCTAGGAGTCCCCTGCCAGCATAAAGACAGCGAGCTGCCAGTAGCTCGCTGTCTGTTGTTGCAAATACATCGTGTTAGCCCTCAGACCTTAGATAGATCTGGTGTGCTTTGATCCGGGAGGAAACCGGGGATTTCACACAGTGATAGGATTTGTGCATTATACTGTTTATTATCTGTTTATGACTCTGGCTCGTTTCTGACTATTCTTACTCTCAAGTGATTCTGTACCTTTGCCCATCTGATCTTAAACACTTGCCGACCGCGCACTCATACCGCGCGTGGGCAAAGTGGCAGCTGCAGGACCAGCGACGCACATCTGCGTCGCCGGCTGCAGGCTAATTAATCAGGAAGCAGCCGCTCGCGCGAGCGGCTGCTTCCTGCCAATTCACGGCGGGGGGCTCCGGGAATAGCCTGCGGACCGCCGATCGCGACTCGCAGGCTAAATGTAAACACAAGCTGAAATAATCCGCTTTGTTTACATTGTACGGCGCTGCTGCCAATCAGCGGCCGGGGATTGCCGCCATGTGACAGGGGACAGCCTGTCACTGGCTGCACAGGACGGATAGCGTCCTGTGCAGCCCCGATTGCTAGAGGGGAAAGGTATGAGAGGGAAGGGGAATTTTGCCACGGAGGGGGGCTTTGAGGTGCCCCCCCCGCAACACCCAGGCAAGGCAGGAGCGATCAGACCCTCCCCAGCACATCATCCCCCTAGTGGGGAAAAAAGTGGGGCGATCTGGTCGCTCTGCCTGCACCCTGATCTGTGCTGGGGGCTGTACAGCCCACCCAGCACAGATCAGCTAAAACAGCGCTGGTACTTAAGGGGGGGTAAAGGGTGGGTCCTCAAGTGGTTAATGCCGACTCTGCCTGATTATCGTTACCTCTCTCTGCTCAGTGATTCTGTACTTTAGCCCATCTGATATTGCTACCGACTCCTGCCTGTTAACCGTTACTTCTCTGCCTTCCGATTTTGTACTGTATCTGCCTGTCTGTTACCGACTCGATTAGTCTGTGTAACGATTGTGGGATTCTCTCCGTGATCAGCGCACAAGACGTGCGCTGACACTGTGGAAATCCTCCACAAGCGTGTCATTTGAGAAAACCCAGCAGAAAGTGCAGTGCACCTGTAGAGGGAAATTCCTGTCGGCAGGTGGAGCTGTGGACTGCAGAGGAACAGCTCCTCTGCCCTACCACACACGCCAGACAGGAATTGTACGAAGGGAAGAAACGCAATCGCAAGAGAGGCAATTGAGAATGAGCACAGAGACAGATTGTAAGTGTGTGCACCAAACTAGTCGCCAAGCCGCAACGGTGCACACACAACAGCAGATATGAAGCAGGAACGCGATCGTGAGAGGTGCGATCGCCAGACGTGACACAAGGCTACAGCAAGGCGGAGCATGAGAGTAGCAAAGGCACAGCAAATCATACAATGAGGAGATATGGAAAATAACAACGCTAGCTAAACGCGAACACCGCACCCATTCGCAACAGTGCACGCGTTTATGCGCGGTCTCCACGTGATAAGCACAATAGAGACAAAGACTAACTAACCACCGACAGACAAACATAAAACAGAGGACGCGAGCGCATGCTTAATGGTTACCTCACTGAGCCTCCAGCAAGCGTTCTTAGCAGACAAGACAGACACACGAAAACAGGAACAGGCGAGAGATAGGATCCACAGCACTAGCGAAAAGAGGCCAGTGCGATCCAGGGAGACAGAGAGATGGAGATCAGACGGATCCACAGCACTAGCGAAAAGAGGCCAGTGCGATCCAGGGAGACAGAGAGATGGAGATCAGACGGATCCACAGCACTAGCGAAAAGAGGCCAGTGCGATCCAGGGAGACAGAGAGATGGAGATCAGATGGATCCACAGCACTAGCGCTAGGCGAGTGCGATCCAGGCAAGAAAGATAGAGGAGATAGCTGGTAGCAACCGCTGCTCCAGCTATACTCCAAGAACAAAGATCAGAACGACTTCCTGTCGACCACCGCAGGGACAGGACAATCGCAACAGACAGACAAAACAGATATGCAATCCTAACTGCACTAGGGAAACCTGCCGAGTGCAGTCCCAGGAATTACTCTAAACTAATATTCAAACAATGAGCAAGGCTGACACTCTCCAGAGTGTTTCACAGGAAGAATCCTTATGACCAGCGAAGGTCTGTGATATCACATGGTATATATAGAGCAGGCCTACAAGGGATGTGGATAGGCAACTTGCATGACAAACGTATGCAAATTCCTCAGCAGCAGCAAGCTGAAAAACTGACAAAAGGTCTCTCTTCCAGAGACCTGCAGAATGCAGACCTGAACAATGGTCAAAAAATTGCCTGCCTGCACAGGCAGCTGAGCAGATCATTACAGTACCCCCCCCCCCCCTCTAGGGTCGAATTCCAGACGACCCTCAAAACTGCTATGAGCAAAAGACTCCAAACGAAGACTCATGAAGGTCGGGACAGCCCGACAAGGTCCAATTCCAGAGTCAGTCCACCCGAAACTGACCTCATCGGAAGCAGAAGCCACTGAAACATGCCCATCAGTACTACAAGTCTCAGTGTAACACCCATCAGGACTGTGAATGCCAGAGAAGAAGCCATCGACACCCTCCAGACCATACCCACCACCTTCCAAGGAGCGTCCTAAGACACCATACCTGCCACAATACCTGTTCGAAGTGTATCTTTCAAAACAAAAGCCACTGTTGATCCTATCCAGGGTATCAAGCAAAATCTCTCCCGGAATCTCCCAAAACCCTTTGGAGCCCTGCAGAGATCCCAAGAGGCCAGAACGCTCACCAGGCTCACATGGAGAACCGCCAAGAACCCCTATGGAACCAATGATTATTCTGGATTCAGAATTACCCAGACACCCATCAAGATCAGGACTTTCCGGGACCACTTCTGGGCATGCGACCAGGCAGGCCATATCAGAGCATGTCTCCACTGAGGAAGCATCTGAGTATGCTGGTAACCGAGGCACACTTGGGCTTTCTGGGTCACAGAGCACACTGGGGTACACCAGCACAGGAGAAACCTCAGGACATGTTGGGGAACTGCCAACCTCAGAGTCCGAAACGAGAAAACCAAAACCAGGACCGGGCATAAATTCATCACGAGTAGGGGCCACAGGCACTGGTCTTTCAAAAGAAGACTCGGACTCAAATTCAGAAATTTCTGTGACTGCAATATCATCATTGATTACACATGCGTGAAGCTCCATCAGAGCTGCAAAAGTAGTCAGCACAACAGCAATGCCTACTGAAATGGGCAACACCTCAGAAGGACTTGGGGGGCAGGAGACATCTCCTACAAGTTCTGCACCCTTTGGGAGGAACTCGGAGGTCTCCAGGACATCAAACAAGACCTCAGGAACATCATTTTTCAAGTTTTCTGAGAAGGATTCTGAACTATCCATGTTACAGGGCAAAACTGGAACTTTATTTTGTGAACAGGGCAAATGTCCCAGGGAAGGTTCCACCATAAACTGAGACTGAATTTCATCATCATGAGCGGAACGTACAGGAATATTTACTGGAACACACACTGACTCCCTAACTTTAATTTCGCTGCTCCCAGAATTCTGCGTAGCAGTCAAACTAGCTTGCAACTCCAAAACTGCAGAAAAACAGGTGAGTATAGTGGCAATACCTAGACGAGCCTCTAGGGACACTGCAGGAGACTCTAAACATGGCCATCTTAACTCATCCTGAGTACAGGGTGCAGAATCAACATTTTCCTCAGAACAAGAAAGGGACTCACAAATGTCAGTGTGATTGGACATCATATTGTTATTCATGGTACAGGGCAGGCTCAGAGAAACTTTCTCTGGACCCATGCACAATAAGGGAAAGAGGCGCCCTGATTTGAATAAAAGCTTTTAAAACCAGTTTAAAAATGAAAAAGAATAATGAGGTATCTTACCTCAATGACGAAATCTCTGTAAACTTACAAAAGATTTTTATTTGAGCACAGGCAACGCGTTTCGCGGGTCTGAGCCTGCTTCCTCAGGCCAATACAGTGCCAAATGACAGAAATCATGTAGCATAGGGAGCCTCTCTAGAGATAGTTATACCCCCGTACATGTTCGTCCGAGGGGTGGTGGCAGAACACCGTTGTTTCACCATGGTTAATGTTTTGTCCATCCTTTTTCATCTAAGAGAGCGACCGCAACCAGGTCCGTCCAGGACCACCCCCAGTGGAGTCGGGTTTATGGTCTCCACCTGCTTCCTGTGGTCGGTTGCCCCTTGCACCCTCCTTTGTGAGTAGCCCTTTCAATCAATTGATTTCTCCACACACCTACTATTGACATACTGCACTATCGGGCTCCCTTTTTTGTCTCCTGTATTTTTTTCCATAGGGTGCTAAGACACCCCAACCACGATTTCTCTGGACCCAGCAAAGATGTTTCAGAGTCAGATTCGCAAAACCGAAGCGCTGTCTCACTCTTAGATTCGGCTAACAATGTCAAATCCGAGGAGCCAGAACGCAAAACCTGCGAATCAAAAATCGCTTTAGGTTGTAAAACCTCCGCGATCTGCGGGGCAGACTGTAAGGTGTTCAGGACAGAAACACTGAAGCAACTGTCACCAGGCAACGGGCCCTTACAGGTGTGAACAGGGTGAGACAAAGACGCATCTGCAGTAGAAATAGCGACAACATCAGGAAAAACTTTATTAGACATATTAATTTTACTTTTGATGCTGCAAAATTTAGGAATTTTCCCCATGGCAGAATCACAGATGGAAGATCTTAAAGATCTGTTTCTAAATGATAAGGGGTCCCACACATCCTTGAGAAAACTGGCACATTCATGCTGATCACAATCTGCAGGAACATCAGAGAAACAGGCATCAGATCGCACAGATTTAAACTGCACGCAGTCAGGAGAGAATCCTCCAGGGTTCGCACAGAAATCAACCACAATGGCACACCCACTCATTTCAGATCGGCCAATGTCACGACTCACATGCTTTACCCCAGAAATGCAGGAACAATCATCCGACAACGATGTCTCTTTATTGGAATCAATTGGTTGGTGTGTGTGCAACTCATCCAAAATCGTCTGCCATACATAAATCATCAGATCCACATCACCCTCGTCACATTCATCGGAATCAATCAATAGGTACATAGAATCGAGACAATCATTCAAGACATCTTCGCTTTTTGCGATGTAAAAATCGCAAAAGGCTTTCCAATCAAAATCAAATTTCTCCATCAAGGCCCCAATGTCCCATGAGGCAAATAGAGGTTCAAACAGGCCAGTATCCAGATAATCTCCATATGGGTGGAGTTCAGGAACAAGAACAGATTTTTTAACTGCTTTAATATAGTGGGCGATCCTACCTATAGTAGGATCCACACAAGCTTTGGATTGAGGCAAAAAACCCGGAGACAGATCAACATCATGGTAAACATCATTATCATACTGAATGGTTTTGCACATTTCAGAGTTGACAGAAATAACCTCTTTATTTGTGGTTGCTAGGGGTAACAAATCTTTTGGCTGACAAGCCAAATCAGCAGATTGGCCTGCAAGCACCAACTCATTAACATCAAAAGGGAGTGTTTTATTCAGATGCTTGCGTCTTTTAGTTTTTCCCTTTTTTGCAACTTTGCATGTCTGCTGTTTAAAACCTGAAGTGGCAACCGACACATTGAACTGATTGTCATACTGAAAGGTTTTGCATGGAAGGGAAAGATCAGCTGACTTATCAGCAGCTACACATTCAATCAGAGCAGGTGGTAAGCCAGGCAGTTTAAACCAGTGAGAGAATATCACTGCAAGAAACTGATACAGATTATCATTCCAAGAATTGTTTTTTAGCACATCATACGCCCAGGTGAACAAATCGCCTTTTAAGAGCACGTAGGCAAACTGAAGAGCCGACGTGGATGGATCAGTAATCTGAAAGGTGGGATTCAGGCAAAACCTCACACATTCAGAGAGAAATTCCGCTTTGGTCTCTAAGTTCAGCCTTTAAAGCTCTTAAAGACACAGGACCCATTCTCGACAAAATCGTACAAATCAGAAATTCCCTCTACACAGGGAATTTTGGTTTGGCTGGTCATACTGTAACGATTGTGGGATTCTCTCAGTGATCAGCGAACAAGACATGCGCTGACACTGCGGAAATCCTCCACAAGCGTGTAATTTGAGAAAACCCAGCAGAAGGTGCAATGCACCTGTAGAGGGAAATTCCTGTCGGCAGGTGGAGCTGTGGAGTGCAGAGGAACATCTCCTCTGCCCTACCACACACGCCAGACAGGAATTGTACGAAGGGAAGAAACGCAATTGCAAGAGAGGCGATTGAGAATGAGCACAGAGACAGATTGTAAGTGTATGCACCAAACTAGTCGCCAAGCCGCGACGGTGCACACACCACAGCAGATATGAAGCAGGAACGCGATCGCGAGAGGTGCGATCGCCAGACGTGACACAAGGCTACAGCAAGACAGAGCACGAGAGTAGCAAAGGCACAGCAAATCATGCAATAAGGAGATACGGAAAATAACAAACGCTAGCTAAACGCAAACACCGCACTCATTCGCAACAGTGCACGCGTTTATGCGTGGTCTCCACGTGATAAGCACAATAGAGACAAACACGCCTAACTAACCACCGACAGACAAACATAAAACAGAGGACGCGAGCGCTTGCTTAACGGTTACCTCACCGAGCCTCCAGCAAGCGTTCGTAGCAGACAAGACAGACACAAACGAAAACAGGAACAGGCGAGAGATAGGTTCCACAGCACTAGCGAAAAGAGGCCAGTGCTATCCAGGGAGACAGAGAGATGGAGATCAGACGGATCCACAGCACTAGCGAAAAGAGGCCAGTGCGATCCAGGGAGACAGAGAGATGGAGATCAGACGGATGCACAGCACTAGCGCTAGGCGAGTGCGATCCAGGCAAGACAGATAGAGGAGATAGCTGCTCCAGCTATACTCCAAGAACAAAGATCAGAACGACTTCCTGTCGACCACCGCAGGGACAGGACAATCGCAACAGACAGACAAAACAGATATGCAATCCTAACTGCACTAGGGAAACCTGCCGAGTGCAGTCCCAGGAATTACTCTAAACTAGAGATGTCGCGAACCTCCGATTTTCGGTTCGCGAACCGGGTTCACGAACTTCCGCGGAAGGTTCGGTTCGTGGAAAAGTTTGCGAACCGCAATAGACTTCAATGGGGAGGCGAACTTTGAAAAATAGAAAAAATTATGCTGGCCACAAAAGTGATGGAAAATATGTTTCAAGGGGTCTAACACCTGGAGGGGGGCATGGCGGAGTGGGATACATGCCAAAAGTCCCGGGGAAAAATCTGGATGTGACGCAAAGCAGCGTTTTAAGGGCAGAAATCACATTGAATGCTAAATTGCAGGCCTAAAGTGCTTTAAAACATCTTGCATGTGTATACATCAATCAGGGAGTGTAATTAGAGTACTGCTTCACACTGACACACCAAACTCACTGTGTAACGCACCGCAAACAGCTGTTTGTGTAGTGACGGCCATGCTGGACTACTGCGTAACATGGCGAGATTGCTCTTCCTCATTTAGGGATGTCAGGTAATGTGTGACTTCCTTCTCAACTTTCCATGGCATTGTTAAAAAGCTTACGTTTTGTTTTTAAATTACATTTTCTACTTGATGTGTACTTGTTCAGTACCGCTACAATGAGAATCCTGTGGAGGCGGGCAAGTCTGCCATTGTTACCCCGGGTAATGGCCGCGGAATGAGGGGTTTGAATCCGGTGTGGAGCTTGAGCAACGGCTACCACTACACATCCAAGGAGGGCAGCGGGCAGGCATACACGCCCGCCCGCCCCGAGGTAGTGACCAAAAATAACAATACAGGAGGAGGACTTTCGAGGCCCTGCTGTGTATTTGAAATGAATGTACTTTAAATCCTTTAACGAGAACCAGTTATGGCGGGCAAAGATGACACCACAATCCTTTCACGAGAATCATATGGAGGCGGGCAAGTCTGCCATTTGTGACCCCGGGTAATGGCCGGGGAATGAGGGATGGAATCCGGTGTGGAGCCTGAGAAACGGCTACCACTACACATCCAAGGAGGGCAGCAGGCAGGCATGCACGCCCGCCCCGAGGTAGTGACCAAAAATAACAATACAGGAGGCAGACTTTCGAGGCCCTGCTGTGTATTTGAAATGAATTAACTTTAAATCCTTTAACGGGAATCCGTTATGGAGGGCAAGTCTGCCATTGTCACCGCGGGGAATGAAGGTTGGATTCCGGCCCGAAGTGGGAGCATGCTGAGACCCATGCTGTAGCTGCCCTGACCGTGCTTTGCAGACCAGGCATCAGTGGTCAGATGGACCCTTGAGCCAGCGGAAGACAAACCAAGTCGAAAGCATTTGCCAAGAATGTTGTACGGAGGGCAAGTTTTTTTGCCCTTTTTTTAAATTTTTTGAAAATGATAGATGGTTGTATTTTTAAATTGTTTGAAAGTTTGTTTGAAAGTTTAGATGGTTGTATTTTTAAATTGTTTAAAAGTTTAGATGGTTGTATTTTTAAATTGTTTAAAAGTGTATCCATTCTTCCTCCCCCCAACCACGAACAATACCATGGGAACGTGGAGCAGCAGAAGCCCCCTGTGACGGCTGCCGCGGTTGTTCTCCGCGGCTTGTCTTTTGAGGGGTGCTGCTTTTCCTCAGGTGTTCTTGCCATAGCTGTTTGTGCCTTCTCTCCAGGTGCCTTCGTAAAGCACCTGTCCCTACGTGACAGTTGGCCTTTCCACGGCTCAATTTATGCTGGCAGAGACAACAGATGGCTTTGCTCCAATCTGAGACACACACGTTAAAAAATTTCCAAACCACTGAGCCCCTCTGGGGTGATGGCGCTACAGTGGCATCAGCAGCTGAGGTTGAAGGGCATGTTGGCTGTCTGGCCATAGCGGGCGATACATGGCGCCGGACACTGCCCCCAGCTGTTTCTGAGGATGAGCTCCCTCTTGTATTGCGTTCCGGAGTTGGAGCCTGATCAACGTCTACCACCACACATCCAAGCAAGGAGGGAGGCAGGCAGGCATGCACGCCCGCCCCGAGGTATAACAATGCAGGACTCAGGAGGACCTTTTGCGGCCCTAATTGAAATGAATTAACTTTAAATCCTTTAACGGGAATCCGTTATGGAGGGCAAGTCTGCCATTGTCACCGCGAGTAATGAAGGTTGGATTCCGGCCCGAAGTGGGAGCCTGCTGAGACCCATGCTGTAGCTGCCCTGACCGTGCTTTGCAGACCAGGCATCTGTGGTCAGATGGACCCTTGAGCCAGCGGAAGACAAACCAAGTCGAAAGCATTTGCCAAGAATGTTTTACGGAGGGCAAGTTTTTTTTGCCCTTTTTTAAAAAATTTTGAAAATGATAGATGGTTGTATTTTTAAATTGTTTGAAAGTTTAGATGGTTGTATTTTTAAATTGTTTAAAAGTGTATCCATTCAAGTGCAAGTTATGCACTGACTGCCAGGTATAATGTGCAGTCACAGATGCAGTGAAAGGTATGCAGTGACTGCAAACAGCCATTTGTGTAGTGACGGCCGTGTTGGACTGGTGCGCACCATGACGAGAGTGCAGGTGATGGTGGCTTTTCAGCCCATATGCTCGCCCGGCTGATGTAGCTGAATGATAGAACAGTGACTGTCCAGCTGATCAAATTTGGTCTGACCACAATGAAGCAACGACCTTATTATCTTTTGTGTGCCACCCCCACCCGAGACACTCAAATAGCCGGCGGTCATTGCTTCATTGTGATGCGCAAGCCCCTTCACCGCGGCAAGGTAATGATCACGAAGGGGGATAGGCACATGTACACGCACCAGAAAAATTAGTGTAGGGGCCGCTGCTAGTGTAGGGGCCGCTGCTAGCAGCGGCCTTAAAAATTCAGGAATCCGCCTAGAGTCCTGGACCCTGTTGGTAGTGGCGGAGAAGGCAGTCAAGCGGCCTGCAGGCAGAGATGCTGTGTGTGGGGACTGACTTAGTCTTCGGTCGTGCAGTAGCCCTCCGTGATCCATTCCTCATTCATTTTGATAAAGGTCAGGTACTGAACACTGTCGTGACTTAGGCGACTTCTCTTCTCAGTAACTATGCCTCCAGCTGCACTGAAGGTCCTTTCTGACAGGACGCTTGCGGAAGGGCAAGAGAGAAGTTGTATGGCAAATTGGACAGCTCTGGCCACAGGTCAAGCCTGCGCAACCAGTAGTCCAAGGGTTCATCGTCGCTTTTCGCAGAGTCTACATCCACACTCAAGGCCAGGTAGTCGGCTACCTGCTGGTCCAGGCATTGGTGGAGGGTGGATCCGGAAGGGCTATGGTGAGGAGTTGGACTAAAGAACGTCCGCATGTCCGACATCACCCTGAGATCGCTGGAGCGTCCTGTCCTTGCCTGCGTGGACTTGGGAGGAGAAGGGTTACTGCCAGTGGTACCTTCATTGCGTTGTGCAGCCACATCACCCTTAAATGCATTGTAAAGCATCATCAACAGCTTGTTCTGCAAGTGCTGCATCCTTTCCACCTTTTGTTGAGTTGCTAAGAGGTCCGCCACTGTGTGCCTGTACCGAGGGTCTAGTAGCGTGGCCACCCAGTACAGGTCATTCGTCTTGAGTTTTTTGATACGGGGGTCCCTCAACAGGCTGGACAACATGAAAGAGGACATCTGCACAAAGCTGGATGCAGACGTACTCTCCATCTCCTCTTGCTCTTCCTCAGTGACGGGACGCAACTCCTCTTCCTCCCCCCAGCCACGAACAATACCATGGGAACGTGGAGCAGCAGAAGCCCCCTGTGATGGCTGCCGCGGTTGTTCTCCTTCTGCCGCCTCTTCCTGCTCCACAGAAACACCTTCCTCATCATCACCATCATCAGACTCTGACTCCTCTCCTTCCCCACACGACTCCTCTTCTTCCTCCTCCTCCCCCCTCTGTGCTGCCGCCGGTGTTGTGGAAACATCGGGTTCATGTGTAAATGGCTCCCACGACTCCTGCTGCCCTAACTCTTCTTGTTCACGCTCCTCCACAGCTGTATCCACCACTGTACGCACGGTACGCTCCAGGATTAAGTCGCTGATGGTGCCCTCATCGCGACTCACCAGTTTGGTCACCTCCTCAAAGGGCTCCATGACCCTGCATGCATTTCGCATCAGTGTCCAGTTGTTGGGTCACAACATCCCCATCCTCCCAGATTGTGTCCTTGTACTGTAATGATACAGGTACTGGGTGACGGCTTTCTCCTGGTCTAGCAGGCGAGAGAACATCAGCAGGGTGGAATTCCAGCGAGTCGGGCTATCGCAAATCAGGCGTCTCACCGGCAAGTTGTTTCTACGCTGAATCTCCGCAAAGCGTGCCATGGCCTTGTAAGAGCGCCTGAAATGCCCACACAACTTCCTGGCCTGCTTCAGGACGTCCTCTAAGCCTGGGTACTTGGACACAAATCTTTGCACGACCAGATTAAGCACATGTGCCATGCAGGATATGTGTGTCAGCTTTTCCAAATTCAACGCAGCAATGCGATTGCTGCCGTTGTCACACACCACGTTGCCGATCTCAAGCTTGTGCGGAGTCAGGCATTGCTCCACCTGTTTGTTAAGAGCAGCCAGGAGAGCTGCTCCAGTGTGACTCTCCGCTTTCAGGCAAGACATGTCTAACACTGCATGACACCGTCACACCTGGCATGCAGCATAGGCCCTGGGGTGCTGGGCTGTGTAGCTGGAGAGGAGATGGCGGCACCAGCCAAGGAGGAGGAGGAGGAGGATGACAACAGCGAAGCAGTAATAGCAGGTGGAGAGGAGGTGGCTGGAGGCCTGCCTGCAAGCCGTGGAGGTGTGACAAGTGGGTCCTCTGCGCAGCCACGTACTCCCTGCTTGCTGCCATCGGTCACCAGGTTGACCCAATGGGCTGTGTATGTAATGTAGTGGCCCTGCCCGTGCTTGGCAGAGTATGTAATGTAGTGGCCCTGCCCGTGCTTGGCAGACCAGGCATCCGTGGTCAGGTGTAGTGTTGGGCGAACAGTGTTCGCCACTGTTCGGGTTCTGCAGAACATCACCCTGTTCGGGTGATGTTCGAGTTCGGCCATCAGGTGTTCGGCCAAACCGTTCGGCCACATGGCCGAACTAAGAGCGCATGGCCGAACGTTCCCCGAACGTTCGGCTAGCGCTGTGATTGGCCAAACGGGTCACGTGGTTCGGACCCGAACGCGCTCTGATTGGCCGAACTGTCACGTGGTTCGGGTACATAAATACCCGAACCACGTCATATCTCCGCCATTTGTCTGTGGGTTTAGCTTTGGGTAGGCAGGCAGGGTAGTTCGCGCTCCAGCCACGCTAGCCAGGGTCCCCCCAGTCATTGTGTCGCTGCTGGGAATAGTAGTACACCGCTCGCTCAGCCACACTATATAGCATTCTGTTTACTGCCACTCTGTGTACCTCGCTCAGCCACACTATATAGCATTCTGTTTACTGCCACTCTGTGTCTGCTGGGAATAGTAGTACATCGCTCACCCACAACTGTATAGCATTGTGCTCTGTGTCGCTGCTGGGAATAGTGGTACACCACTCACCCGCCACTATATAGCATTGTGCTCTGTGTCGCTGCTGGGAATAGTGGTACACCGCTCAGCCACACTATATAGCATTCTGTTTACTGTTCTGTGTCTGCTGGGAATAGTAGTACACCGCTCGCTTAGCCACACTATATAGCATTCTGTTTACTGCCCCTCTGTGTATCTCGCTCAGCCACACTATTTAGCATTCTGTTTACTGCCACTCTGTGTCTGCTGGGAATAGTAGTAAACCGCTCGCTCAGCCACACAATATAGCATTGTGTTTACTGCCACTCTGTGTACCTCGCTCAGCCACACTATATAGCATTCTGTTTACTGCCACTCTGTGTCTGCTGGGAACAATAGTACACCGCTCGCTCAGCCACACTATATAGCATTGTGTTTACTGCCACTCTGTGTACCTCGCTCAGCCACACTATATAGCATTCTGTTTACTGCCACTCTGTGTACCTCGCTCAGCCACACTATATAGCATTCTGTTTACTGCCACTCTGTGTCTGCTGGGAACAGTAGTACACCGCTCGCTCAGCCACACTATATGGCATTCTGTTTACTGCCACTCTGTGTACCTCGCTCAGCCACAGTATATAGCATTATGTTTACTGCCACTTTGTGTCTGCTGGGAATAGTAGTACACCGCTCGCTCAGCCACACTATATAGCATTGTGTTTACTGCCACTCTGTGTACCTCGCTCAGCCACACTATATAGCATTGTGTTTACTGCCACTCTGTGTCTGCTGGGAATAGTAGTACACCGCTCGCTCAGCCACACTATATAGCATTGTGTTTACTGCCACTCTGTGTACCTTGCTCAGCCACACTATATAGCATTGTGTTTACTGCCACTCTGTGTCTGCTGGGAACAGTAGTACACCGCTCACCCGCCACTGTATAGCATTGTGCTCTGTGTCTCTGCTGGGAATAGTGGTACACCGCTCACCCGCCACTGTATAGCATTGTGCTCTGTGTCGCTGCTGGGAATAGTGGTACACCGCTCACCCACCACTGTATAGCATTTCTGTACTGCCACTGTACTGCTGCCAGTCAGCGTGTACTTTAAGGATAAGTGAAATGAGGAAGAAATCCGGTGAAAGAGGGAGGGGCAAGGGAAGAGGTGTTTCCCCTGACGGTTCACGTACAGGCCACAGGGGAGCACCCAAGAAAACCCACTCAATACCGCCCATGTTGTCCAGGACAACAACCCTCACAAATCCAAAAGAACAGGACCAGATAATTACTTGGATGACCTCTCAAGCGTCCAGCAGTGGGTTAAGCAGCACCAGCACATCACGCACGAGGTCCGAGTCCTCATCCAGTTACAAGGAGCCAGTGGGCACAAAGCTGACACAACCAGCAGCGACACCACGCACACAACTGCCAGATAACCAGTCCGATGAATTACCTCAGGACACAATGGGGTATTCGCAGGAGCTATTCCCAGCCCAACAAACTTCCACCTTTCAAAGGTCAATGGAGGAACAGCCAGAAATGTTGTGCCCGGATTCACAACCATTAACTGTGGGAAATGCACGGCGCACTGAAATACAAGGCGAGTCCGAGGAGGACTCGGAAACCCAAATCCCTGAGCAAGTTGGGCAGGAGGGGTTGCAATTGCAGGAGGTCGGCCGACAAGATCTGGAAGACGACGTTGGAGTGAGCTGCGCAGAGGTTGTTCTGGGGAGCTCTACTCCACGGCGGCGGCCCCCCACAATGACATATGACGAGTTTCAGGAGATGGAAGAGGAGGGTATGGACAATGTGGACAGAGACCCAGATTTTGTTTGTGAACGAGAACATCGCCGTCGTAGCAGCAGCACAGATGAGTCTGTTGAAGAACCCACTGCTGCACGAGTTCGCCTTGTGCCACAAGGTAGGCGGCGCGCAATTTCAGGCACCACAAGCGTGGAAGTTCAAGTGAGAGGCAAAAGAGGCGCAAACAGAAATGGCCAGCAAGGCAGGTGCTCCAAAGTCTGGGCTTTCTTTGAAGACTGCACTGAGGATAGTACTATGGCGATTTGCAAGGTGTGCAAGACCCGCCTGAGCAGGGGGAAAAGTATTAACAACCTCTCCACCACCAGCATGAGCCGCCACATGCTATCCAAACATCCCACTCTGTGGGCAAACGCGGCAGGACAGGGTGCCAGCAACACTGCCGCCCTTGGGGTCACCAGACTCACCACCAGACCCACCTCAGCAGCAGCAGTAGCCCAGCCATTGCGTGGTTCACAACATTCACAAACATCAGACGCTGACACTGTCACTTTCCGGAGTAGTGCTCTTGAGGTCTCCCAGTGTTCATCAAACACAACAACCAACAGTCCTTCAGTGTGCAGCCCTACGATTCAGTTGTCTGTCTCGGAGATGTTTGATCGCAAGAGGAAATTGCCAGCAAATGACCCCCAGGCCGTGGCAGTAACAGCCAGCATAGTCAAGCTTCTGGCCTGCGAAATGCTGCCATATCGAGTGGTGGAGACAAACAGCTTCAAGGGCATGATGTCAGTGGCCATCCCACGTTACGTGGTTCCCAGCCGCTACCACTTTGCACGCTCTGCAGTGCCTGAGTTGCATGAGCACGTGGTCAGCAAAATAACCCGAAGCTTGAAGGATGCCGTTGCCTGCAAGGTTCACCTCACCACTGACACCTGGACGAGTGCGTTCGGCCAGGGTCGATACATCTCCCTTACCGCGCACTGGGTGAACCTTGTGGAGCCTGGCAGGGATTCCTCACCTGCTACGGCGCGGGTGTTGCCCACGCCGCAAACAGCTGCACCGCCGTCCCTCCCACTGGATAACAACAGCAGCACCTACCTCTCTGACTCCTTCTCCTCCAACGCATCTCAAAGCTGTACCTCATCCGGAAACGCTAACCCAGCAGCAGTAGGATTGTGGAAGCAGTGCAGCACAGCTGTTGGCATGCGTCAGCAAGCGTTGCTGAAGCTGATCTGCCTTGGGGATAAGCAGCACACAGGGGAGGAAATTTGGAGGGGAATAAAGGAACAGACGGATTTGTGGCTGGCACCGCTGGACCTGAAACCGGGCATGGTTGTGTGTGATAATGGGAGTAATCTCATTCGCGCTTTAAGGTTGGCTAAGCTGACACACATCCCTTGCCTGGCACACGTGATGAACCTAGTAGTTCAGCGGTTCCTGAGGACATACCCAGGCGTGGCCGATCTTCTGTTGAAGGTGCGACGAGTGGCCAAACATTGCAGAAATTCCAGTACTGCTTCGGGGGCACTCGCCAAGATGCAGGAGCGCTTCAATCTCCCCCACCATCGCTTTCTGTGGGATGTCCCTACGCGCTGGAATTCTACGCTGCACATGCTAGCCCGCTTTTGCGAGCAGAAGAGTGCAGTGGTCCAGTACATGACGGCGCAGTACCGAGGCGCATCCGGACAGCTGCCAAGCTTCTGTGGATCCGATTGGGCCAACATGTTGGACCTCTGCCAAGTCCTCCAAAATTTTGAGCAATCCACGTTGCTTGTGAGCAGTGACAACTCTTCAGTCAGCATTACCATACCACTGCTGTGTTTACTGAAGAGGTCAATGTTGAAAATCAAGGAAACAGCTGTCATGATGCAACTGGGGGAATCTGAAGGAGAAAACGATCAGCGTGATGGTACCAACATCAGGCCATCGGCATCAGGAAACGCTGGCCCCAGCAGCTATGACGAAGAAGAGGAGGAGGAACAGCTGGAGTTGGAGCAGGAATTTCCTGCCACCACTGACGAGGGCCAGAGCGGTGCACGTTGGACTTCCACAATTCAGCGCGAATGGTCAGCAGAAGCAGACCAGGAAGAAGGTGACGACTATGATGCATCACAACAACTATCACAACGCTCACAAGAAGATGATGAGGATTCTGGCAGGACTCTGGCACACATGGCTCAATTCATGCTAGACTGCATTGAACGCGACCCACACATTGTGCGCATTCTGGACAACACCAATTACTGGGTTTATACCCTTCTGGATCCACGGTACAAACACAATGTTCCAAAACTGCTTGAAGAAAGAGTCAGACAGGTCAAAATGGAAGAATACCAGCAGGCCCTTGTGGAGACTTTAGAGAGGAGATTGACATCCTCCCCCTCCTCTAGCCAGTTGTACGCCGACAGACTGACTTCCGCAAACCCAGGACGACCAGGAGGGCAGCAAACAACACACGCCGCAGCTAGTGCCCAAAAGGGAATGGTATCGGCAGTGTCCTTGGAGTGGGAAAATTTTATGACACCCATGCAGCAGCAGCCCACAGAACAGCAAGCGTGCAGATCCACCTCCAACACCGATCGCCCAGGGAAGATGGTCAAGGACTACATGTCAGATGGCGTAGCTGTGATGAACAATCCATCTGCACCCTTCAACTATTGGGTATCAAAGCTAGACACCTGGGACGAACTGGCAATGTACGCAATAGAGGTGCTGGCTTGCCCGGCAGCCAGCGTTATGTCGGAACGCTGTTTCAGTGCTGCCGGAGGCATCGTCACAGATCGGCGTATCCGCCTCTCCACAGAAAATGCAGATCGTCTGACTCAAATTAAAATGAATCAATCCTGGATTGGAAACGACTATGCAACACTCCTGGACTCCAACCAAGTAACATGAACAATGACCATCTGTGATGGGTTAGCGTTGCCGGTCCCTGTTTATTGAACCTCTCATCTTTATTACATTTATGACTGCATGGCGGCAAAAAGCATTGCTATATCCGCATGCTTTTTGTCCTCATGCAAGGCCTGGGTTGCGTCTCAAAAAGCGTGGCCTTCTCCTCCTGCGCCTCCTCCTGTTCCATCACGTGTGCTGCTGCTGGGTTAGCGTTTCCAGTCCCTGTCTATTGAACCTCTCATCTTTATTACATTTAAGACTGCATGGCGGCAAAAAGCATTGCTATATCCGCACGCTTTTTGTCCTCATGCAAGGCCTGGGTTGCGTCTCAAAAAGCGTGGCCTTCTCCTCCTGCGCCTCCTCCTGTTCCATCACGTGTGCTGCTGCTGCTGCTGGGTTAGCGTTGCCGGTCCCTGTTTATTGAACCTCTCATCTTTATAACATTTATGACTGCATGGCGGCAAAAAGCATTGCTATATCCGCACGCTATTTGTCCTCATGCAAGGCCTGGGATGTTGTGTCTCAAAAAGCGTGGCCTTCTCCTCCTGCGCCTCCTCCTGTTCCATCACGTGTGCTGCTGCTGGGTTAGCGTTTCCAGTCCCTGTTTATTGAACCTCTCATCTTTATTACATTTATGACTGCATGGCGGCAAAAAGCATTGCTATATCCGCACGCTATTTGTCCTCATGCAAGGCCTGGGATGTTGTGTCTCAAAAAGCGTGGCCTTCTCCTCCTGCGCCTCCTCCTGTTCCATCACGTGTGCTGCTGCTGCTGCTGCTGGGTTAGCGTTGCCGGTCCCTGTTTATTGAACCTCTCATCTTTATTACATTTATGACTGCATGGCGGCAAAAAGCATTGCTATATCCGCACGCTATTTGTCCTCATGCAGGGCCTGGGATGTTGTGTCTCAAAAAGCGTGGCCTTCTCCTCCTGCGCCTCCTCCTGTTCCATCACGTGTGCTGCTGCTGGGTTAGCGTTTCCAGTCCCTGTTTATTGAACCTCTCATCTTTATTACATTTATGACTGCATGGCGGCAAAAAGCATTGCTATATCCGCACGCTATTTGTCCTCATGCAAGGCCTGGGATGTTGTGTCTCAAAAAGCGTGGCCTTCTCCTCCTGCGCCTCCTCCTGTTCCATCACGTGTGCTGCTGCTGCTGCTGCTGCTGGGTTAGCGTTGCCGGTCCCTGTTTATTGAACCTCTCATCTTTATTACATTTATGACTGCATGGCGGCAAAAAGCATTGCTATATCCGCACGCTATTTGTCCTCATGCAAGGCCTGGGATGTTGTGTCTCAAAAAGCGTGGCCTTCTCCTCCTGCGCCTCCTCCTGTTCCATCACGTGTTCTGCTGCTTGTGCTGGGTTAGCGTTACCGGTCCCTTTTCCTGGAACCTCTTCTCTGTATTACATTTATGACTGCATGGTGACAAAATGCATGTTACCTGTGCAAAGAAACATGACATTTTCCACATTTAAAAGACAGTTTTTCCTTTGAAACTTTACAATCAATTTTCTCAAAAACTATAAGCTCTTTTTCAAATATTTTTTTCCTCTTGTACCCACTCCCAAGGTGCACATACCCTGCAAATTTGGGGTATGTAGCATGTAAGGAAGCTTTACAAAGCACGAACGTTTGGGTCCCCATTGACTTCCATTATGTTCGGAGTTCGGCGCGAACACCCGAACATCGCGGCGATGTTCGGCGAACGTTCGCGAACCCGAACATCTAGGTGAACGTTCGCCCAACACTACTTGGCACACAATGAAGCATTGGGAGGTCACCTGGGGGCTGAGAAAACGGAGACGCGGATAACTGACAGGTTTTATTAGCCTGGGTTAAAGGCTGAAGTAAAGAATGATTGTGCTTCTTGCCCCACCTGTCAGTTGACTGCGCCAGTGTCCCATTTTCAAAGCCCTTTGGTGCCCTTGCCAATAATAGAGGTTGCATTTGAGCACATTGCCATGAATATAGTGGGGGCACTGGTAAAATCTGCCAGGGGGACCAATATATCCTGGTAATACTCGACTATGCCACTCCCTACCCAGAAGCCTTTACTTTGAGGAAATCTACATACAAAGCTATCACCCGAGAATTGTTTAATATGTTCACTCGGACGGGTTTTCCCAGGGAACTCCTGATGGACCAAGGGACTCCATTTATGTCTAAAGTTATAGCTGATGTGTGTAAACTGTTCCAGATCAAGCAGATGAAAACCTCTGTCTATCATCCCCAGACAGATGGTTTGGTTGAGCGGTTTAATAAAACCTTAAAAATGATGCTAAAAAGAGTGGTTCAAAGGGAGAGAAAGTATTGTTATTGTTTATTGCCTGCAGTGATGTTTGCTGTTCAGGAGGTACCTCAGGCCTCCACAGGATTTTCACCATTTGAATTGGTGTATAGGCACAGACCTTGAGGGTTGCTTGACTTGGTTAAAGAAACCTTGGAACGTGAGTCTAGTCCCCACAAAAGTGTGGTAGAACATTTTTCCCAGTTGCAAGAATGCATTGCCAAGGTGAAGCCCCTTGTCAGGGAACACTTACTGGTGGCCCAAGAAGCGCAGAGTCGAGTATACAACCGCTCCACATTATTCACGGATATCCAACCTATTCGGATATCTGGATAGAAACAAATGGAAGTGCACTTTAAATAGCTTCCAAAACGTTTTGGAAAGTGAAAAATACCTCCACCCTCCTCCTCCTCATGGATCTTGTCTTCCAGGGATTTGTAGGATGTCAAAAGCAAGTTCACATACATTGGCCAGGAATCTAACCCAGGTCAACTGCTTGGAAGGCAGCTATGCTCACCACTATACCACCAACATAACATGCTGAAGTCAGCCAGTTCACTCATCTCTTCAACTACAAGGAAGGCCCAGGAGTAGTCTTAGCTGCCGTAATATACATGTTACGGCAGGGCCCTTATTACACTTTCTCTTAAAGGGCTGTGGAAACCGTTTTGCCCATGCGATAAAGCGAGGTGCAAAAATGAAATCATGCCTAGCAGAGGATGGTTTAGATCCATCAACCTCTGGGTTATGGGCCCAGTACGCTTCCGCTGCACCACTCTGCTGCCACACAGTGAATGCTTTGTTGTAGTAAAAAGTGATGTTAAACTCTGGTGTTCTCTTTGGACAACTGTTGAACACAAAAGGCAAGACCATCGCTGGGTGGGTTTGACCCACCAATCATTCGGTTAACAGCCGAATGCACTAACCAATTGCTCCACAGAGACTGTGCACTCAGTTGCTGCTAAATGGCTATCTGGGGTTCTCTTTGAAAAACTGTTGAACACAAAAGGCAAGGCCATCCCTGGGTGGGCTTAAACCACCAACCTTTTGGTTAACAGCTGAATGCACTAACAAATTGCGCCACAGAGACTGTGCACTCAGTTTCTGCTAAATGATTTTATGGTTATGTATGTGTGTCTTTTGGAGGGAGGAAGTAAGTCTGCTCCAAGAAGTTTAACACCACTTTTTCCTACAAGCATTCTCTGTGTTTCAGCAGAGTGACGCAGCGGAAGTGTGCTGGGCTCATAATCCAGAGTTTGATGGATCAAAACCATTCTCTGCTAGGCATGATTTCATTTTTGCACCTCGCTTTATCACATGGGCAAAACGGTTTCCATAGCCCTGTAAGAGAAAGTGTAATAAGGGTCCTGCCGTAAAATAGATATTATGGTAGCTAAGACTACTCCTGGGCCTTTCTTGTAGTTGAAGAGATGAGTGAACTGGCTGACTTCAGCCTGTAGTTTTTGTGGTATAGTGGTGAGCATAGCTGCCTTCCAAGCAGTTGACCTGGGTTTGATTCCTGGCCAATGTATGTGAACTTGCTTTTGACATCCTACAAATCCCTGGAAGACAAGATCCAGGAGGAGGAGGAGGATGGAGAGATTTTATCTTTCTAATCGGTTTTGGATCCGGATATCTGCAATATCCGCGGATATCCGGGTTATGCGTCCAAATATCCGCAGATAGCTATCTGGATTTAAAAAAAATCCGGAATCCAAATCGGATAGTTTTAAAAAGTTTGGATATCCGGGTTACCCGGATATCCAGAATCCGGATGAGCACCCCTGGTGGAAAACCTTGCAGCCAAATCAAAAATATGGGCTACAAAGGGGCGCCCTTTTGTAGCCGCATTGAAAACTCAGGTGCCTTTTTCACCAACTTGTAGCCGAGATTTGCAGAAATAACATTTAACTCTATGGAGGCACCCTTTTAATACAAATGGCTCAGGTGCCCTTTTCAACTGATTCCGGAACTTTTGCCATGGATCCCCCTTCAGCATGCCACAGTCCCTGCGTTAGACCCCTTGAAACAACTTTTCCATTAGTGGCCAGAAACAGCCTTTGTAGGTTTTAAAATTCACTTGCCCATTGAAGTCTATGGCGGTTCACCAGGTTCGCATGTTCGCAAACATTTGCGGAAGTTCACATTTGCTGTTCGCGAACGGAAAATTCTATGTTTGCGACATCTCTATTCAGAAGCTTCTGGTATGTGAAAATGTACTTTTTCCCTGAGTTTAGGTGTACTTTAATGAATATATTCTGTATGAAATGCAATTGACAACTATATTTAAAAGGTAAAATATTATTTGAAGTCAATCTTTAAAAACTGCATAAATAGCAAAACAAAGGTAAGCAAAATGTACAGTGACTTTTTTCAGCGTGCTGTTTGGGTTGGTTTTTTATTTATTTTAGTTTTAGTTTTTCTGGTATTGTCACATTAAGTTTATCTCCTTTGTCTTCATGCTATGACTGTCCCATTCTACATTATATAATCCCCTCTGCAGACAGGCAGAGGCTGTCACTGGCACTCCTGTCAGCTGACTGCAGCACACATTGCTCATCCTCTGGGCAGTGTTATTGGAAAAGGATCAGGACAAAGATACTGATATCTGGTATGACCCAATATGATTCAAGAATTTCAAGACTTCACCAGCAATTTGCTCTCCATATTATTCTGGCTGCTGATCCTGTGTGTCTCTCCGGCCTCATCTAAGCTGCAGAGCTCTGCTGAGCAGTGTCATCTCTCCATGAAGAATTACACATTTGAGTATAAATATTCCCAGGATGGAGATATCATTATTGGGGGGATTTTCACTGTAAACACAGGTGTGTCAGAGTGGTACAGTGGCAAAGCTATTGATTCTACATTCAATAATCGGATGTGTTCTGCGTAAGTCATACTTGTTACAGATGTGTTTTATATTTCCAGGAAGCAAAATAAGTCAAAGATCTTGTGAATCTTCTATACAACTCAGAGTTTTTTAAACCACTCTTATCCTTTTTCCCCTCTCCTAGTCGCCTCTTGCTCTGCCCAACTTGAGTAAAGTTGAAAAACAAAAAGTATGTACCAAATAAAATACAATTGATGCTCAGCAGTGGACATTTTTGTATCTAAAAAAATGTCTGAAATATAAAATACCAAGAGCATCTCTCAAAGGCATTTGACATTTCTATGATCGTATCTAGTTGCTCCTTTATTGCTTGAAGAAGCACCTGCGAAACACAATGCATTGTAGAGTAGTCGAAAACCACCTACCATCTCTCAACCTCCCTCACACTGCTAGGTCGAGGAAGAGGACCAACAGGATTTTTGACCCTTCTCACCCTGGCAGCTGCTTCTTTGACCTCCTCCCGTTGGTCGGGGCTATCAAACTATCCCATATAAAACCACCATGAGGTAGGAACTCCTTCTTCCCTCAGGCAGTTCCTCTGTTCAATGCCAGCCCCCCCCCCCCCCCCCCCGACCTTTACCTTCTAGGCTGTACAACATCTACCTGCCTACTGTAGATGTTGCCCCAGGTGTTGCTCTTCTCTTCTGTGTATGTAGCATACACTATAACTCTAAGAGAAGAGACCCAGCACCGTCCTCAAATGTGTTTGAAGCTCTTTATTTTTAAAGCATCAAAGACATAAAAAGGGCAAGTCTCTGCAATGTTTCGAGAGGAGCAATAGGGGGTGCAGAGGTAGCCAGCGCATCGGGGTTCTTGGGCCAGAGGGACCCCAAAGGGTCCACTCTATATCACAGTATTAGCTCTCTATTGGTCCTGTGCTGGTAATAATCACTTATATAGATGCTTTGAATAGTAGTAATCCTTAACACACTGCTCCCCATCCTCTTCTTGCAACTCTGACACTGTGGTTGTCCTTGCCAGGTTTTGGTGTGCCATATCAATTGTTATCTATAGAGTGCTTGGGGGGCCCCATGTAAAACTTGCACTGGGGTTCATAGCTCCTTAGCTACGCCACTGATGATCCTCTCAATGCCACAGAGTCTAGTAAGGACGGAGCTCTGGAAATGGCGGAGGGCAGAGCCTCCCCTCCTATGATTGGTGGCTAGGGCCTGGCTGGGGGCCTCTCTGATTGGTCCAGGGATGTAAATTCTGCCCATTTCTGCCCAATCACAACCTAATCAAGGATTTCCACTGCAATCACGGCCGTAACCGAATTCCAAATGTTTGCAATCATGGAATTTCCGTGGCCGATTTCCATGATCCAAAATCGATCACGGATTCGGATCCAGAAGTCGAATAGTGAAAAAGTGCTCGTGAACCACGGCTTTTCCGTGATCACGGAAATTATCCATGCACCACTTACTTCGGCCAGAGGATTGATATTTTTATGCAGATATAATGAAGTTCCTGGCCGAAGGTCTGTGATTCTTCAAAATGTGATTGATAAATTGCACTGAATTGTCCTCTCCCCCCCCCCCCCCCCTTTCCAACACTACCTGTTTAGAGATGATTGTTCCAGTTCTTAGATAGCCTTTTCCACTTTTTTTGCAGATTAGTTTTGTTCTCTGTCCAAAATAAGCATCCATTTATTCTCATGGGCATGTAGGAAGTTAGCTTTTCCAATAGGTTTAGTTTCTTATGTTTAGCATGTAGGGGTGAACTTTTTTTTTAATATTTAAATTAGTTTTTTTGCCTAACCTGAACCCTTTCTGTTTTCAAAAATAAAATGCATTTTTTTACATAATACACATTTTTGCATATATTAGAACTTTTTTGAAGATGTGTCCTTTCATGCCTGCCAACTAACGCATTTGCTGAAAAAACTTCACATGCTAGTTTTCTTCAAACCCCAAAATACTAAATAAGTACTAGAAAAAAACTAGCAAATCTTCTAGATCCAACCCCTAAACCCAAACAAAACTTTGTGTATGCAAAGGGGGCTTAGATGCTTTCCCTGCGTTGAAAGACATCCATGTCTACAATTACTAGGAATGCCCAATGATTTTGATCCAGGGATTTTATCTGATTGCCATTAGAGTTGGGCCGAACAGTTCGCCTGGCGAACCTCTCTGGGCCTCTTACTACTTCCGGGTCACAATGACCCGGAGTAGTACGCCTGCGCTGCCCGGCGGAGCGCGTCCTAGATCGCGCTCCTGTTGCCGGGCGCTCTCTGCGCATGAGCGTGACGTCACTCATGACGTCACGCACATGCGCAGAGAGTGCCCGGCAACGGGAGCGTGATCTAGGACGCGCTCCGCCGGGCAGCGCAGGCGTACTACTCCGGGTCATTGCGACCCGGAAGTAGTAAGAGGCCCATGAATTTAGAGATGTTCGCCGGCGAACGGTTCGGGAACCGTTCGCCACATCTCTAATTGCCATCTGGAGTCGGGAAGGGATTTTTTCCCTTTTGGGGCTAATTGGACCATGCCTTGCAAGGGTTTTTCACCTTCCTCTGGATCAACAGGGATACGTGAGGGAGCAGGCTGGTGTTGTACTTTGTTCTCTGGTTGAACTCGATGGACGTATGTCTTTTTTTCAACCCAACTAACTATGTAACTATTCTAGCATACTGAGGAGTGTATGTGTCTGTACATTAGTACAATACATTAAAACAAAACAAGTAAGCTGAAATAACGATAGTTATTATACCTTACTATATATGGTTTTTGTTTTCTAGAAGGTCTGTACCTCTTACCTTTGACTATTTGATGTCTTCTTCTTCTTTGTAACAATCGGTGTCAGCACGCAGAGAGAATCTGATTATTGGTGATCTGCAGTATCACCAAGAATGCAGATATATACCTGATTATTGATGATCTGCAGAATCACCGATAATACAGATATATTGCTAACCTCTGGACACCTCTAGGTATGTGAGTGTTTGGTGTAACAGTAGTACTTTGAGTGATGCACCTGCCAAGCAGGTGATCATAGGCAGTAAGGAATACTGCTCTGGGAGCACAGGAACCTCCCAGCAGCCTGAGACTCTCCAAGGGGTGGAGTCTGGCTGGAGATGGGAAGGACCAGTGAGTGACACCTGAAGGTGGATTTCACTATCTGATCTAGAGACTATCTCTAAAGAGGAGAGATAGCTCTCGAGGTCGGGAACGCCAGGTCGGCAACACACGGACAGTGAAAGTACAAAGACAGAAGACTGATTCGGTATCCAAGGCAAGCAGGGTTTGGCAACGGAGAATCAGATATGCGAGGTACCGAATCAGTGGACAGAAGAGTAGTCAGGAAAGCTATAAGTCATAACAGATATCAAACAATGCCTAGTCTGGGTGTGAGGTCCGTGGTCTCTACACCCTGGAACTAGTCTGATGTATAACAAAATGATCGCACAAGTTCCCTAGTTTTGGGTGCGAGGTCCGTGGTCTCAGCACCCTGGAACTAGTCTGGAGTATAACACAGATGACAATACAGTTCCCTAGTCTGGGTGCGAGGTCCGTGGTCTCAGCACCCTGGAACTAGTCTGGAGTATAACACAGATGACAATACAGTTCCCTAATCTGGGTGTGAGGGCCGTGGTCTCTACACCCTGGAACTAGTCTAAGCATAAACAGAATAACAGTACAAATAATCTGGCTCAGGTCCACTTGGTTCAAACACACTGTTGGATCTGACTAAAGGTCTGAGTGCTTCCACGTAGTGTTCGCAACGGCAGACAACTTGCAACTGGCCAGCAGAAACTATATATGGAGTAGTGCTCTCCAGCACCACCCCTAATTGATCAACCAATAGAATCCTGCTCTGGAGTCAGCTGATCGGCATGATCAGCTGACTCTCCCTGCCCAGTATAAGAGTTCTGCCTCTCAGCGCGCACGCGTGTATTCCTAAGCCTGTGTGCACTAACAGACTCAGCCACACCAGACACACGCTGCCGCGTGCAAACCGCCGCGCTGGACGCGGAACCAGCCGCCTTACTGTTGTTACATGCGGCGGCTTTTCCGTGTTCTCTCACATTCTTCTTCTTCTTCTTCATAAAATTGCTGCCATTTTGCTTCTCATTAATTTATGTTCAATGCCATACTCTAAAATTACCTCAAAATACATACCCAACTAGGTTTATGGCGAATTTGCTAACAATTAGCGCTCAACCAACCGTAAAAACAGAATAACAATATATGTACCAAAAATATAATGTAGAGCGCTGCCCTGCTATGTGCAAGCCGTCAGTGATATAAAAACAAATGGGTTAAAAGCGCTGCATACAAATAATCATGGAAGTTCATCAGAGTCCCATATCCATATCCATAAAAGTTCATCACATACTGTATGCATGGATCTGCTAATAATATAGCCACAGGGTTTGGTTCACACAACTGGGACAATAGCTGCTAGGGGTTAAACCCCCCTTTAAGTCCCCACTCAACGGATACAGTGGCCTAGATGGGCCTGTCACAGCATCTGAGGTATTGACACCTCACAGCCTCTCGATCCGGTCTCAGTCTCTCGTGTGTGGATGAACCTCTTTCGCAATATAGTCCAATAATGGATATGGCACTCAAAAATAAAGCAAAACCCTCACATCGCGTAACAATATCTAGATGTATTCATTAAAAATGTCGCATATGACAATAAAAAAGTGCCTATGAGCACAAAAATGTGCAGAAAGTAAAAACGCATGGTCAAAGTATACAGTGGTGCACAGCGGTATAAGTGTGTCTCAGGCTGGGTCTGACAGGGTACTGCGCAAGAAGGATTACGCCCGACAGATGTACCTGTGTCCCCACAATATGATAACAGCCTCACCGCTAACATGCACCCGCCGAAAAAGCTCAAAAGTGTGCGTGTACCGATGTTCCGCATCTGGTGACGTCACACGCACGTCGCTCCGTAGCTCCACCCATCGCGTTTCGTAATGTCGCGTTGTCTGCTCCGTAGCCCCTGATGAGTTGCTTAGCAACGCAATGCGTTGGGCAGAGCTACGGAGCGTCATGCAGTGCGTGTGACGTCACTGGACACGGAACGTCAGTACACGCAAACTTTTGAGCTTTTTCGGCGGGTGCATGTTAGCGGTGAGGCTGTTATCATATTGTGGGGACACAATATGCTATAAACATGTTTATTCACTCTCACTCTTTGTGTATTGGGATACAACAAAAAAAGGGAGGAAAAATACAAACTGGACATAATGTCACACAAAACTCTAAAAATGGGCTGGACAAATATTATTGGGTTGGTTTCAAAATTGTGGAGAAATAAAATTGCTTCAAGCATATTATATTATGCTTCTTTAAACTCACCTTGGAAAAGTAAAAGGTGTGGGCAATTTAAAAATCACACCGGAAATCAGATACAAAGGAGAGAAATTAATTTAGTCTTGGCATTGAGTGTCTGTGTGTGCCACACTAAGCATGGACAACAGAAAGAGGAAAAAAGAACTCTGAGGACTTGGGAGCCAAAATTGTGGAAAATAACAACAATCTCAAGGTTACAAGTCTATCTCCAGAGAATGTTTTCCTTATTATTATTTTTTGTTTGTTTTGTTTCAATACACACAAAGGGAATTAACATGTGCATCGCAAAACATGAGATACTGCCAGGCACGTGCAGAAGGGGGTGCTCTGGGTGCCCAGGCACCCTCCTTCTTTCATTTGAATAAAAAAGGCCGCACACAATAAGCCACGCCCCTGTCGTGGTAAGCTCCACCCACTACTCATGGTAGCCCCACCTCCAACCAGGACACTTGTTGAGAGGCAGCCCCAACAGGAGACCTTCTCTAGCCAATAGTGGGAGCAGGTAAGACCCTGATGGCCTCCCTCCTCGGCACCCACAGTAACCTTTCCCTCCCCCTGATATGCACTGTGACCTCCCCCTCCTCCACCAGAATCCACACTGATCTCTCCCCCGTAGCCCCTGATGAGTTGCTTAGCAACGAAACGCGTTGGGCAGAGCTACAGAGCGACGCGCTGTGCGTGTGACGTCACCGGACACGGAAGACGCAATATTATCCCCTTTACTTTTCACCAAATACATGCTGCCACTTGGAGAAATCATACTAAAACATGGCCTGACATATCATTGCTATGCTGATGACACCCAGCTATACTTGTCATTCAAACCTGGTGTCACAGACCCTACTCCACAAATAAACGCATGTTTAGCTGAGCTTCAGGAGTGCATGAATAATAATTGGCTAAAACTTAAGCCGACAAAACTGAGTTTCTTGTTATCGAGGCTCAGGGCTCAACAGCAAAGCAGCCCCAGTCTCAGCCAGTACCGCTAAGGATAGGGAGCTCAGACCTGAACAACTCAGACTGTGTGCGCAGCCTGGGAGTACTGATTGATGGGAAATTAAGCTTCAGGAATCAAATCTCAGCTGTTGTGAAACATTCCTTCTTTCACCTAAGGAATATTTCAAGGATTAAACACCTAATTCCTTCAGAGGATCTTCCAACCCTAGTTCATGCCTTCGTCACATCAAGGCTGGACTACTGCAATGTCCTCTAGACAGGCCTTCATAAGAAAGACCTGCACTGCCTGCAATTAGTACAGAATGCTGCCGCAAGGCTGTTAACGAGCCAACCCCGCCATTGCCACATAACACCAACCCTGTGCTCACTCCACTGACTACCGATAAAATGGAGAATTTTGTTTAAGATTGGCTTACTGACATTCAAATCCTTGCACAATCTGGGCCCTGGATACCTGAAGGACTTGTTGCAACTGCATCAAACCCCTCACAATCTTAGATCAAAAGGACCTAACACCTTGGTCACCCCCAGAGTCCACCTCAAAACCTTTAGAGACAGAGCCTTTTGTCATGCTGCCCCTACACTTTGGAACTCCCTGCCACACCCAATCAGGACAGCTCCATCCCTGGAAGCATTTAAGTCTAAACTGAAAACCCACCTCTTCAGTCTGGCATTCATGAACATCTGACTATCTCCTCTGTAACACAACCCAGCCTGCAACCCTGTATTAATCTGAGACACAGCTATGTGCTTTGAGTCCTATGGGAGAAAAGTGCTTTACAAATGTTATTGTACTGTACTGTATTGTATACATAATACTCAATGCCCACCCATAACCTGCTACCAGAGCAGGCATGGCCCCAAGTATTCGCACCCAGGTGGCACCCAGTACAAGCACCCAGTACTCATACCCATCCACCATATGGCATGCAGTACTTGCAACCACCACCCACATGGAACCTAGTAGTTTCATCTGTACCCAGCTTTTGCTTGGCACCCAGTACCCACACCTAGCACCCCCATTACATCTAGTCCCTGCACCCAGAACCCACATGGCACTGAGTACCTGCACTTAACACCCGCATAATGACCAATACCCCTTCATAACCAGCACCCACACCTATGGGATTTAGTATTTCCCATACCTAGCAACTAGCTAACATATGGCACTCAGTAGCCAGTACCCACCTCTGCCAGCACCCATATGGCACCAAATAACCTTCAAGGCCCATACCCACTACCCAACCATGGTTTGCCAGTGGCGTAGCTAAGGAGTTGTGGGCCCCAATGCAAGTTTTACATTGGGGCCCCCAAGCACTTTATACATAGCAACTGATACGGTACACCAAAACCTGCCAATGGCAACTACAGTATCTGAGGTGCAAGAAGGGGATGGGGAACAGTTTGTTAATAATTACCACTATTCAAAGTATCTATTGAAGTGATTATTATGAGCACAGGAGCAATAGAGAGCTAACACTGTAGTTGGCCCAAGGGCCCCGATGCGGTGGCTACCTCTGCAACCCCTATTGCTACGTCCCTGTTTGTAACCACATGGTACCCAATACCTAGTCATTATGCACCTAGTACCCTTCCATGGCCTGCACCCACATAGCACCCAGTACCCACCCATGGTCCAAACCTATATGACATCCAGTACTGACCCATGGTGAACATCAAGAACCCACATAACACTCACTACCCACTCATGTCTTATCAACAGCACCTACATGCACCCAATACCCACCTTTGGCCTGCACCCAGCACTCACATGGCACCTATTACTGTTTAGCACCATCTGCTGCTCAGTCAGCACCTACTGCATAATAACACCCAATACTACCCAGCATCCACTACAACTTCTCACAAACTAGACCTTGATAAACATTGCAACTTGACACATACTGTACTTTAGCACCTAAGCACCCACTGCAACTGAGCACAAACTGGACTGTAGCATCTTAGCACCCACTGCAACTTTGCACCTACTGATACATTACACCCATTGTATATTAGCAACCACTTCCTCTTTGCCTGAAATATACGGTAGCCTGGGAGGCTGGAGCTTATCAAGAGGTCCCAGCCATGATAGGTGAGTCCGGCATTCATCAAGCTCCACTGTTGCCGATCTATGGGCTTGATTCACTAAACCGTGATAACTCATATGTTATGCCATGTTCACGCACATTTTTGTGTTTGCGTGCAGTGGAGAATTATTGCTCACAATCGCAAATTATTTGCGATCATGCGCAAATGCGAAAATATGTACGAAAGTGGCCGTAGTATGAGTTATCACAGTTTAGTAAATCAAGCCCAAATAGTGGGCACCTCACTGCTGATTTAGGGTGGTAGAGCAAATAAGCTGCCTAATACTGCTATATACAGTGGTGTGAAAAACTATTTGCCCCCTTCCTGATTTCTTACTCTTTTGCATGTTTGTCACACTTAAATGTTTCTGCTCATCAAAAACCGTTAACCATTAGTTAAAGATAACATAATTGAACACAAAATGCAGTTTTAAATGATGGTTTTTATTATTTAGTGAGAAAAAATACTCAAAACCTACATGGCCCTGTGTGAAAAAGAAATTGCCCCCTGAACCTAATAACTGGTTGGGCCACCCTTAGCAGTAATAACTGCAATCAAGCATTTGCGATAACTTGCAATGAGTCTTTTACAGTGCTCTGGAGGAATTTTGGCCCACTCGTCTTTGCAGAATTGTTGTAATTCAGCTTTATTTGAGGGTTTTCTAGCATGAACCGCCTTTTTAAGGTCATGCCACAACATCTCAATAGGATTCAGGTCAGGACTTTGACTAGGCCACTCCAAAGTCTTCATTTTGTTTTACTTCAGCCATTCAGAGGTGAAATTGCTGGTGTGTTTTGGGTCATTGTCCTGCTGCAGCACCCAAGATCGCTTCAGCTTGAGTTGACGAACAGATGGCCGGACATTGTCCTTCAGGATTTTTTGGTAGACAGTAAAATTCATGGTTCCATCAATCACAGCAAGCCTTCCAGGTCCTGAAGCAGCAAAACAACCCCAGACCATCACACTACCACCACCATATTTTACTGTTGGTATGATGTTCTTTTGCTGAAATGCTGTGTTACTTCTACGCCAGTCGTAATGGGACACGCACCTTCCAAAAAGTTCAACTTTTGTCTTGTCGGTCATTCGGGTATTTTCCAAAAAATCTTGGCAATCATTTAAAAGTTTTTTTAGCAAAATTGAGATGAGTCTTAATGTTCTTTTTGCTTAAAAGTGGTTTGCGCCTTGGATATCTGCCATGCAGGCCGTTTTTGCCCAGTCTCTTTCTTATGGTGGAGTCGTGAACAATGATCTTAATTGAGGCAAGTGAGGCCTGCAGCTCTTTAGATGTTGTCCTGGGGTCTTTTGCGGCCTCTCGGATGAGTTTTCTCCGCGCTCTTGGGGTAATTTTGGTCGGCTGGCCACTCCTGGGAAGGTTCTTCACTGTTCCATGTTTTTGCCATTTGTGGATAATAGCTCTCACTGTGGTTCGCTGGAGTCCCAAAGCTTTAGAAATGGCTTTATAACCTTTACCAGACTGATAGATCTCAATTACAGTACTTTTGTTCTCATTTGTTCCTGAATTTCTTTGGATCTTGGCATGATGTCTAGCTTTTGAGGTGCTTTTGGTCTACTTCTCTGTGTCAGATAGCTCCTATTTAAGTAATTTCTTGATTTAAACAGGTGTGGCAGTAATTAGGCCTGGGGCTGACTACAGAAATTGAACTCAGGTGTGATAAACCACCGTTAAGTTATTTTTTTTAACAAGGGGGGCAATCACTTTTTCACACAGGGCCATGTAGGTTTTGAGTTTTTTTTCTCACTAAATAATAAAAACCATCATTTAAAACTGCATTTTGTGTTCAATTATGTTATCTTTGACTAATAGTTAACGTTTTTTGATGAACAGAAACATTTAAAGAGAATCTGTACTCTAAAATTCTTACAATAAAAAGCATGCCATTCTATTCATTATGTTCTCCTGGGCCCCTCTTTCCTGTTTCTGCCACTCCCTGCTGCAATCCTGGCTTGTAATTGCCAGTTTTAGGCAGTGTTTACAAACGAAAAACATGTCTGCTAACCAGCTTGTGATAGGCTGAGAGAAGGTCAGTCTGTGACTCATACAGAGCCTGGAGGGGGCATGGAGAGGGTGTGTATAACTTCTACCTATCACGGCAGAGCAGCACATTCCTGCCTGAGCCGACAAAGCTGACAAAGGAAACAAGATTAGATAATATAACAGAGATAATACAGTCACTGTGCAACTAGGAGAGGCTGCAGTAAAATAGACCACATTAGAACAGGTATAGGAACTTATAGGATAGAAGAAATAAGGCTGAACATTTTATTACAGAGTCTCTTTAAGTGTGACAAACATGCAAAAGAATAAGAAATTTAGGAAGGGGGCAAATAGTTTTTCACACCACTGTAGGTGAAACTTGAAAAAATTGGAATATTATGCAAAAGTCCATTTGCTTCAGTAATTCAACTTAAAAGATCAAATTCATAAATGAAATAGACTCATTATATGCAAAGCAAGATGTTTGTTGTGATTTGGACACAATCTAATTAAATGTAATTACATTTAATTAGATTGTGTCCCGATCGCAACAAATTTTTCAAAGGCCTTACACTCCACTAGCTTATATGGTAAAAGCTGGCGGGCTAACAGTTCTGACAAGCCAGCTGTCAGACGCCGGACAAGGAGGTAACTCTGAGACATTGGCTTCTTCCGCTCAAAAACTTCTTTGACAGACACCTGAGTGTGGGCAGATGAGCAGGAACTGCTCAAGGTGAGAGGCGGTGGAGTGGAGGGTGGTTGAGAGGGGGCATGGGCAGCAGAGGTTGATGTGGCTGAAGATGCTGGACCAGGAGGAGGAGGGCGGCTTTGAGTTTGTGTGCTGCTTTTTTGTGTGCATTCCATTGGTGTTTTGGGATTACAGTATGTGTCTTCGCAAAGCAGTTGTCCCTACGTCGTGTTGTTCTTTCCACAACTCAGTTTCCTTTGGCAAAGGTTGCAAATTGCAATGCTGTTATCTGCGGCAGACACACACACACACACACACAAATGCCACACTGGTGAGCTTTGGAATAACGGCATTCTGATGGTGGCAGCAGCAGTCGTTGAAGGGCGTATTGGCTGGCTGACCCCAGGTCTCAATACATGCTGTCTGACAGTGCCACTAGCTCCTTTTGATGAGTTCCCCACTAGTTAACACAACTTGACTCCTCCTTCTCTCTGTCTCCCTATCTGAACTGGCGCCTGTTCTTCATCTCTTCTTGCGGGCACCCACATGAAGGGACACACCATTATCATCATCAACTGCTTCACTTGTATTAGACACCTCCAAAAACGCTCCACCAGGCACTATACCATCATCATCATCACCCTCAGACCTTACATCCATGTGTGTACTGATGCCTGACTGAGACACATCTGGTGGTGTAGCATCCTTATCGCCTTCTGCCAATAATTATTGTGCATTACTAAATTCATCACACGGATGTGTGAATATCTCCTTTGACATATCAAGTGGAGCGGCTGTGGTACTAGTGGTGGTTTTGGCTGCTGGGCGAGTGCTACATTGTTGTGCGGTGCCCAAACCAGAGCAGGAGGAGGATGGTGCGTCAAGGTTCTGTGCAGAAGTGGTAGAAGACATGGGGCTTGATTCACAAAGCGGTGGTAACCTAGTTAGCATGCCTAAAGACTTTTGGGTGTGATAAGCATTGCACTAAGTAGGTTAGCACTGCTTTGAGGGAAAAACCTGCGCACAAAGTTTTGCACACGCAAAGTCCGGTGCGTGCGAAACATCGCATAGGATTTAATGATTTAATGGCGTTGCACGCGTAAACTTTGCATGTGTAAAACTTTACTCGCATAAAACTTTACACGCAAAACTTTGCGTGCAAAAGTTTATTTTATCATGCCTAAACTGAGTTTAGGCGTGATAATGGGCTTTTCATCAGCATGCTAACAGTTAGCACGGCTTTGTGAATCAAGCCCCTGGTGTGCTGTGTAAGCCAGTCAACTACATCCTCTAAATTTTGGGGGTTGAGGGTAAGTAACCTGAGAGGGGTCAGCAGAGCTAGGACGAGCAGGGGCATGACTGGGGCGGGCCCTGGGACGGACTGACCAAATACAACCAGTCCCTCAGGTGTGATTTAAAGGTGGAGTGACTGAGGGCAGGACGTTTTTTCCCTCTTTCACCTGAATAGGATACAGCAAACTCTCACTAGAGCCAGAGACTGGTGAGTGTTATTAAACCCCCACCCCCTCCCCTTAGGCAGCTCCAGTCGCCAGCCCGTCACTATTCCCCACCAGGCCCTCCAGCCTCCATGGATCCCTTCCCTCCTCCCAGGCCGGCAGCTTCCTACCCAGGTCCTGCCCTCCCCACTAGGTCCCCGGGCCTCTGGCAGCTCATCCCCCAGGCCCATCCCTTCCCACCAGGCCCCCAAATCTCCCCTTCCCCGGAGGGTAGCCATAGCTCCATCCCCCATGGGCACCCTACTGCAATCCCTGCTGGACGTGCTGAGGGCCCTCCCGGCCGATCAGAGCGAGGACTGGGTCAGAGCACATTTGAGCAGCCTACCTTCATCCTGATCCAGTCTCGCACAGATCCAGGAGGCCCCCAGCACGTTTCAGCCCCGTCCAGGTCCCCACCAGGAAGGAGAGGGGGTATCTCTGATTCCCTCCCGCCCGCTTCTTAAAGGGAGCAGTCCGGATCCCGGCCAATCAGGCACAGCAGGCGCAGAGCATCTCCGTGCAGCGGCTCTAGGTCCCCCCTTCTCGATCCGGGCACCAGCAATGAGCGGGGCGGGGGCAACCACGCTCCAGAGCACTCTAGCCACCCCACGGCCTCCCGCCCCGGTGCTCGGGCGGGCAGTACGCAGCCGCCGCCAAGAGGCTTCCATCCCTCCCTTAGCCAGGCAGCCACGACCGGATCCCGCCCCCTCCTCTCTCCCCATTGCACGGCCTCTGGAAGATGGCTGCGCCTGGCGGCCTCAACAAAATGGCCACCGCACCACACAAAAACCCCCAAAAAATGGCCGCCGCCGCTCGGCATCACAGCCCGTACCTTCCCCGCAGCCTGGGCTCCCATCCGGCCCCCTCTGCGGACCCCCTCGCCACCCCCCTCCAGGAAGGGGCCTGACAGTCCATCTTCTGCTCCAGGGCCTTCTGCCAGCCCTTCATCCGGTCCCGGGCTTCTAGAAAATGGCCGCCCCAGGTCCTCCTCCCAGGACAATGGCAGCCAGCATCATTACACCGAGCTCATCTGATGACTCCATCCCCGGGCCTTCAGAAAATGGCGGCACCAGGCGGCCACAAGAAAATGGCCACCGCAATCCAAAAAAGACCCCGCAAAAATGGCAGCCGCACTACAATCAGCTCGCAATCGTGTTCAGCACCTTCCCCACTGCCCGGGCAACCATCCGACCTCACCCGCAGGTGCGCCAGCCCAGGGCTTCAAGAAAATGGCTGCCGCCGAGGCAATGGCAGCCACCATAGCTGTTTCAGCTACCCCGCTCAGGAAGCTCCTCGGGGGGGAGAGCTCAGACACTGAGGCACCGATCCCATCATCTCCCGCCCGCAGAGCTCCCAAGCATCGCCGGCATGCCGTTTTGCCTATCCCCAGGCAGGTCTGTCCGGCAAGGGGGCCTTGGGAAACAAGGTGGTTCCCCCCACCCCAGCTGGCTCATCCCCTGCAAACCGCATGGGGGGAGAAATACTCAGGCCCGCGGCGCTACAGGTCCAGGTCCCCGGTCAGCGAGGGTGCAACGAGCCACCGTGGTGTGGCGGCACGGGCAAGCAAGGGGCAAATGCAGGGAACCGTAGGTATCGAGAGAACGTAGACGCCGAGGGCCAGCAGCAACAGGAGGTAAGCAGGCGGGCCCATAGGACAAGGCACCGGGACGGTTTTGAAGGAACGGCAGGCCGTTCGCCGGACCGGTTGGACCGATGGCCAGCCAACAGCTGGTCCGAGGGAGTCTCCTCCTTGTTGATCCCCCCACAAGTTCTCACAAGCAGCGGTCCCGCAGCACTAAGGTTGCTCATTCGGATTCCGCTGAAATGCAATTTCCGAAATTCCGAACGGAAATTGCATTTCCGCATCGGAATGTGGAAATCAGTAATGCAAGTGCGATAGGCGGATTTCCGCCGGAAATCGCGGAAATTTCCACTGGAAATCGCGGGAATTTCACCCGATTTTAACATCGATTTCCTCAAAAACTATAAGGTCTTTTTGAAAACTTTATTTTGCATCTTGTAGAAGTTTTCCAGAGGCGCCAATAGAATAAAAATCACTTAAACGAGCTTAAAACCGATGGGGCAGTGATGGGCCTATCCCATCCATGCAGATAAAGCAAACAAAGGAAGGACTGTGGCATCAACAGTCAAACAACAATTTATTTATACTCCACAGTAAAAATAGGCAACGCGTTTCACGGGCTCAATCCCGCTTCATCAGGCCAATCAAAAAGGAGCATACAGCTTATCAGCATCAAAACCACACTGAGCGCCTCTGTCTTAAATTATATTAATTATCATCTATACAATATCACACTATTGGGCTCTTGGTGTGTCCCCCTCCCTATATTTTGCATCTTGTTCACAAGATTCAGTTTAATAAACCCTGAAAATGTGGTGTTTCTAGGACTTAAGGGGGATTTGCTATTAACCGCTAAATTCGGTGGATTTTTACTGTAATGTAAAATGCAGAAAATCTGCATCTGCCTATTTTCTGCATTTTACATTACAGTAAAATTCCGCCGACTTTAGCGGTTAATAGAAAAGTAAGTAAAGTAAGTCCTAGAAACACCAAATTTTCAGGTTTATTAAACAGAATCTTCTGAACAAGATGCAAAAAAAAGTTTTCAAAAAGACCTTATAGTTTTTGAGAAAATCGATGTTAAAGTCGGGCGGAATTTCCGCGATTTTTGGCGGAAATTCCGCTTTGGAATGCGGAAATTGGTAGCGGAAAGTGGAATCGGTAATTGGCAATGGCGGAATGCGGATTTACCGCGGAATCGGAAATTGGCATTTCCGACCATCCCTACGCAGCACCCGCCGAGGAGCAGACGACAGTCGAGGTCAGAGGGAGCCGGATGCAAGCACCACACGCGTCAATGGCGAACACCGGGACAGGTAAGGACGGCTGCCAACTAAGCCACTAGTCTCATGAATGCATTGCAGCTGGGTGGGAAGGTGTCACAAGGTAGCGGGAATGTCAGCATAATGCAGGAGATCTTCAGTTTTATCAGGGAGCATAGCCCATTGCATCAAGCGGGGTCGGGGGGAACAAGCATCGTGGGGACCAGCGGCGCGGGTAGTAGCCCCTCCACCATAGCAGGCACACTAAGCGACCCAGCAGAGAACAGCGACAGTCCCAGCGGTAGTTCCGTGAATTTTTCACGCATATCTCATTCCGCATTAGGTGGGGCACATTACTCTTGCGATGGCCCCCTGGGAATCCACATTTCCCTTGAAGTAAAAGAAAAAATCTGGAAGAGACAATACGTGGACATATTCACGCTGCTGCCGCTGGACAATATGGACATAGAGAGATGGGAAAAAGGGAAAGAGCACCGTAAGCAGGAGGACAAGGACAGGAGACGATATAGGCTAATCCCCAGGACCACACGTTTCTGGACGCAGGCCTTTTACATATTGGCTAGTGTCATCGGGGAGAAATTTCCTGAACAATGCTTGGCCCTGTTTTGCTGCTGCAATGGGATATCCCAGGCTTATCGCAGTTTTGGGGGACTCGCATGGCTGCGCTACGAAGAACAGTTTAGGCAGCGTATGTCGGTGCACCCCTCCCTGAACTGGGACCATAGGGACATAACTCTGTGGACTACCCTAATGACGACCGCGAGGGTGACCACACTATCACCGGGGGCCAGCAGCTCCTTTCGGCCCAGCACCCACGGGTCAAGCCCCCAGTCAACCCAGCAAAAAAAGGGCTCATGTTGGAATTTCAATAACGGCTCCTGCAAGTGGGGTAACACATGCAAATTCAGGCACGAATGCTCTCACTGTGGAGTCGCAGGACACCCAGAGGCCAAGTGTTATAAAAAGAACCGCTCCTCCCACGGAAGTAAACCTGAACCAAGTCTGGAAAAGGGGGACACACCAGTGAACGTCACGGCAATGCTGCCGTGGCTAAATAGCTACCCCCTCAGGGCACAGGCCGACTTAATCGTGCACAGTTTCCGGGATGGTTTCCAAATACCCTGCACGACAGACAACCCCAAAACACTATGCAAGAACCTCAAGTTGACCTACCAATACCCTCAGGTGGTTGTTTAAAAAATTGTGAAAGAACTAGAAGCGGGCAGAATGGCAGGGCCATTCAAAGCCCCCCTGACCCCCAACGCCAGACTTGCGAATATCCTCCCTAGGGGTCGTACCAAAGAAAGAGGCAGGAAAGTTTTGCTTAATTCAGCACCTATCCCACGCTGCGGGGAGCTCAGTGAACAATGGCATTAATGCGGACATCGCCAGAGTGCATTATACTTCCTTTGACAGGGCGGCCGCACTGGTGCGAAGCAGAGGTCGAGGAGCCCTAATGGGCAAAGTAGACATAGAGTCGGCGTTCCGACTGCTACCGGTCCACAAGGACAGCCAGCACCTCCTGGGTTGCAGATTTCAAGGGCTGTACTACATGGACAGATGTCTGCCTATGGGCTGCTCGATCTCCTGCGCATATTTCGAGGCTTTCAGCACTTTCCTTGAGTGGGTAGTCAAAAGGGAGAGCGGATTCAAAGAGGTGGTTCATTACCTCGACGATTTTCTATGCGTGGGGTCGGGGGATATGACAGAATGCACGACGGCTATGCGGACGCTGGTACAAGTCTTTGAAATGTTCGGGGTCCCCCTAGCTAGCGACAAGACAGAGGGCCCCACCACCCGGTTAAAACTCCTAGGAATTAAGTTGGACTCGGAGGTAATGGAATACAGGCTCCCACAGGACAAGCTTACCGACTTCCTGACAACCATTAACAGGGCCCTAGCCGTTAAAAAACTAACATTGAGGGAACTGCAATCCTTACTGGAGAAATAGAATTTTGCTTGCAGGATTATGCCGATGGGTAGGATTTTCTGCAGACGCCTCTCCCTTTCCACAGCCGGGGTACAAAAACATCACCACCACACAGGGCCGGGCCGAGGCATAGGCTGGAGAGGCTCCAGCCTCAGGGCGCAGTGTAGGAGGGGGCGCAGAATTCATTCAGCTGTCATTACTAATTGTGTTTGAAGCAGAAATAAATAAGAAAAGGGGATACATGGCAGTGACAGCAAGCCAGATAATTAGATATTAAGGTGTTGGGGAGGTTGTGGGCCCTGTGGTGCCTCTTAGTCTAATAGCAATCAGTGTGTGATGGCTGGGGGGGCAGGGATGGAGGGGCGCACTTTGGTGTCTCAGCCTTGGGTGCTGGAGGACCTTGTCTCGGCTCTGCCACCACATCAGGCTCTCAAGGGACACTCGGGAGGACCTGCAGGTGTCTAAAACTTTCCTTGCCAACTACAATGGCAGAACCCTATGGCCCCAAGATTGGTGCAGTAATCAGGACATTCAGCTTTTTACGGATGCAGCAGGGGCCTCTGGGTTCGGGGCCTATTTCAAGGGGCATTGGGTTAGCCACAGCTGGCCAGAGAGCTGGCACCAGTCCCCACTCGCGAGAAACCTGGCATTCCTAGAATTTTTCCCGCTGGTGGTAGCGGTGACAGTCTGGGGCGACAAACTGGCGAATAGTTCAGTGATTTTCAGGACCGACAATATGGCGGTAGTATTCGCGGTCAACCAACTGACATCATCCTCCCTGCCAGTGGTTAACCTTATTCGACAGTTTGTCTTACTCTGCCTCCAGCATAACATTGCTTTCAAGGCGGTACATATCCCAGGGGTGGATAACGGGGTCGCTGACGTACTCTCTCGTTTGCAGCTGGAGCGATTCCGGAAACTGGCGCCAGAGGCAGAGGCAACACCAACTATAATGATGCCACCACAGCTATGGAATATTGTCTCGGACGAGTGGCGGGTTGGGTAAGGCACTCCCTAGCACCAGCCACATGGACCGCTTATGCAAGGGTATGGAGACGGTGGGAAGAGCTGGTAGGAGCGCTAGCGCTGCGCGACGGGGGGGACAGGGAGGAGCTCATAGCGTACTTCCTAGTTAACCTATGTGACAGCGCGCCCTCCGGCACCGCGGTCGTTAAAGCGTTAGCAGCCCTAACTTTCCTGTTCAAATTGAGGGGCGAGCCAGACCAAACAAAGGGTTTCATAGTAAGGCAGATGGTCAAGGGATTTAAGCGGAACTCCCCAAAGCCAATGTCAGACAAGCGGAGACCCATCACGCTCCCACTTTTAGTCGAGATATTGGGGACATTAACTCGGATTTACCGCGACGAGTACAAAATCGCCCTCTTCCACCTGGCCTTTACACTGGCCTTCAATGGAGCCTTGTGCATGGGGGAGTTAGTAAGTCCTCGGAGACAGGAAAGGGGGGGCTTGCAGATGCAGGATATATATCTGTCACAAGGGGCTATCTGGGTGCGCATCAATAAATCCAAAACAGATCAGGGAGCGAAGGGAGTCACCATACGGTTAAGGGAGACAGCGGAGCAGGCTGCGAGCATACAGGAACCTGGTGCTCCACAGAGGCAACCAGGCGGGGCCCTTACTAATACACAGGGATGGTTCGGCAATGTCCAGATTTCAATTCACGACATTATTACGGCACACGCTGGTAGGCATAGGCCTTAACCCGGCCGAGTATGGTTCACACGCCTTTCATATCGGCACGGCGACACAGGCCGCACGCTGGGGTTTGACCGACGAAATGGTTAAAAAAAATTGGAAGATGGGAGTCTCGCAGGTTTCTGACGTATGTCCGCCCCCACCTGGCAGAGCGCTAGCTGCAGGGAGTGGGCTAGGGCCACAAAAAAAAAAAAAAAAAAAAAAAAAAAACACACCACCTCTTCACGCCTGGCAGAGCACTAGCTGCAGGTCAAGAGGTTTGGAGCCGCGGCACGCCGCCAACTCTTTACTCTCCCATATGCCCCCGAACCTGGCAGAGCAATAGCTGCAGGGGCGGGTTGCAGAGCGGAGGGCACAGGGGCAAGCATACCACACTTGGCAGAGCTGTAGCTGCAAGTAAAGGGGATGCAGAGGCTCCAAACCCGGCAGAGCACTAGCTGCGGTGGAGCGGGCATAGCCCCTACCGAATGAACAATGCATGTATCGCTTGATGTCATATAAAAAAAAAAATTGTTAATGCATGTCTCTTCCTCCTTTTTCGTCTGTCCCCCTTTCCATATTAGGTCAGCAGAACTGTAGGGTGTGGATCATGGGAAACTCATTTATAAACGGGCGGAACGATAGGCGTGGCTGCGAGCAAGGGGTCGCTCGCTAGGGCAGGTAAGAAGGGATCTGGAGGTGCACTGGTTTGGTTTTCCAGGGGCAACGATAAAGAGGCTGGGAAAAAAGCTCACACAGCTCGCAAAAACAGAGGCCCACCCCGACATCACCATAATACACATAGGGGGAAACGATGTGGGGAATAGTCTATTGCATCTCCTGATGCTGGAGTTAAAGGAACTACTGCGGAGCATCCGAGAGAAATTTCCGGGAACAACCATCATATGGTCCGAAATGATACAGAGATCCAACTGGCGCCCACCCGTCTCGGAAACAGTCTTAAACCGTTCCTGTAATAGATCACGGAAAAGCCGCCCCGTGTACTGGCAGCAAGGCGGCTGATTCCGCGTCCAGCGGTTTGCACGCAGCAGCGTGCGTCTGGTGTGACTGGGTCTGTTAGTTTACACAGGTTGAGGAATACGCGCGCGCGCGCTGAGAGGCAAAACCTTTATGACAATCGAGGAGGGATCAGCTGACCAGGTTGGTCAGCTGACCTCAGAGCAAGTGGCTATTGGTGGATCGGTGGTGGGTGGCGCCGAAGAGCGCCGCTCTATATATAGTCACTGCTGGTCAGTCTCGAGTTGTCTGCCGTTGCGAACACTTACGTGAAAGCACTCAGACCATAGTCAGATCCTACAGTGTGTTAGGACCAGGAGGACCTGGGAATTCACACTGAGTCAGATTACTTCTGTGTTATACTTCAGACTAGTTCCAGGATGTCGAGACCACGGACCTCACACCCAAGACTAGGGATTCTGTGTTTTCATTGTGTTATACTTCAGACTAGTTCCAGGGTGTCGAGACCACGGACCTCACACCCAAGACTAGGGATACTGTGTACCATCATATTATACTTCAGACTAGTTCCAGGGTGTTGAGACCACGGACCTCACACCCAAGACTAGGCATTGTTTGATATCTGTTATGACCTATTGCATTTCTGACTATCCCTCTGCTTTCTGATTCGGTACCTATGCATATCTGAATCTGATTACCTGTTGCTAACCCTGCCTATCCTTGGTTATCGAATCAGCCTTCGGTCTCTGTACCTTATCTGCCCGTGTGTTGCCGATCTGGCTTGCCCGACCTTGAGAGCTATCTCTCTCCATTGAGAGATTAGTCTCCAGACCTGCTGGTGACACCCACCTTCCAGGTGTCACTGAGCCGCAGGTCCTTCCTGCTATCCAGCCTGGGGCTCCACCCCTTTGGTTGTCTCAGGCTGCTGGAAGGTTTTTGCACCTCCCAGAGGGAGGTATTTCCCATACTGCCGAGGACCACCTGCTCCTCGGGTGGTCCCACTCATATTCATTACTGTTGCACCAAACACTCACACTATAAAGGTGTCCAGAGGTTAGTTATGCTTGGATTATTGGTGATTCTGCAGATCATCAATAATCAGGTATATATCTGTATACTTGGTGATACTGCAGATCACCAATAATCAGATTCTCTCTGTGTGCTGACACCGATCATTACAGTTCCAGACAAAGAGTCAACAGAGCCATATCAAAGTTCGTAGTCAAACGGGGGGGCATAGCCATCCGGCACAGACTATTGGATTGCCGGGAGGGACATTTCAACAGGGACGGGGTTCACCTAAGCGGTCTGGGGAATGATATTTTCCTTTTTGGACTGGGAGAAGCCCTTGAAGCCGCGCTCTTGCTGAGGGCGGGCATTCATCCCTGAAGCGGCAGGTACGAATGCCATGGCGGGTCCATGACAATGCAGTCTGGACAACATCGAAACGACAAGTACACACAGAGCTTAGTGAATGAAATAAGGCATTTTATGCTAGGAGTGCATAGTGCTGGTTATGATACATGAGTGCCAAGAAGGAACGTAATGGCAATGGTTTCATGGGTCATTAATCCGGGTGGCTTTAGGGTGGGTCATCGACGGGTTAATGGCACCATTCCCATCGCTGGGGAGGCGCAGTGGCATAAAGTTTAATGGTTGGCACTGGCAGGTTCAGTGGCAAACCAAATGTGGATTGAAAGCCGGTGGTTGGTATTAGTGATGGGCGAACACCTGGATGTTCGGGTTCGGGAAAGTTCGCCGAACATGGCCGAGATGTTCGGCATGTTCGGGCCGAACCCCGAACTTCCCGAACATCCCGCTTTTGGGGGCCCTATGGGGTCGCAGGCATAAGGGGGGAGCATGCCCCGATCGCGGGGGGGGGGGTCGGAAATTCCCCCCACCCCCTCCGCTAGCGCTCCCCCCTCTGCCCGCTTCCCCATACAAAAGTTTCAGGAAAGTACCTGTGGTAGTGGATGGCCTGGCAGTGGCACTTTGGAGTGAGGAGGAGGAGTCCGGAGAGTGACGTGTTGAGGGAGGCCGGGCAGCGGGCGGTTCAGCGGTAGTACCCTTGTGGTACTTCCGCCCTTTCTATGACCTCACGCCCGCTGCCCGGCCTCCCTCAACGCGTCACTCTCCGGACTCCTCCTCCTCACTCCACAGTGCCACTGCCAGGCCATCCACTACCGCAGGTACTTTCCTTAAACTTTTGTATGGGGAAGCGGGCAGAGGGGGGAGCGCTAGCGGAGGGGGTGGGGGGAATTTCCGACCCCCCCCCCCCCCCGCGATCGGGGCATGCTCCCCCCTTATGCCTGCGACCCCATAGGGGGGCCGTATTGCGGCATGTTCAGGCGAACAGGGCCCTGTTCGGCCGAACAGGGGCCCTGTTCGGCCCTGTCGGCGGCCATTCAATAGTTCGGGCCGAACCCGAACTTAAAAGACCGAACACCATCAGGTGTTCGGCCGAACTCGAACATCACCCGAACAGGGTGATGTTCTGCAGAACCCGAACAGTGGCGAACACTGTTCGCCCAACACTAGTTGGTATATATGGACCCTCACGATGGGAGGGCATTGTCATGGGACTTGTCAGAGTGCGGTTATACAAGTTTCTTTAATTGTTAATGCATTTTAATCAAAATGTCTTTTGTTTTTCTCCTAGATTGCATTATGTTAAATCTGTATTAAATCTGTGGCCTTTAAACTCCAATTGGGTGTCACAGCTTTATTTCAGGTTGTTGGGAAAGTTAGCCCATATGGGCCCTGCCCAGTCATGGTCCCTCTGAAGGCTGGGCATTCTTCCAGGGCCTCAGGAAATCACAGCAGAAAGACCTCTAGGACCCCTGTGGGGTAGCCCGCTTCTAGATCTGCATGACATTTTTATTATTTGGGGGTACTGTGCCTCTACCAAGTGAAAAATAATGCACTGGAGTGGTACTGTGCCTGCAACTTAAAGATAATCTGTACTCTAAAATTCTTGCAATAAAAAGCATACCATTCAATTCATTCTGCTCTCCTGGCCCCTCTGTGCTGTTTCTGCCACTCCCTGTTGCAATTCTGGCTTGTAATTGCCAGTTTTAGGCAGTGTTTGTAAACAAACAGAGATATGCAATAGTTCAAACACAATAAAGTGAAAAAGGAGGCACTAGGCACTAGTTTGCTTGTTTCTAATGTGGCACACAATTGTAGCTGTCAGTGGGCACAGCTGTGAGTGGGTGCCAGTGGGCTCTGTGGAGTGTCACACAAAAATATGCAATAGTTCAAACACAATACAGTGAAAAATAAGGCAGTGGAGCAGTAGTGTGCTTGTTTCTAAAGTGGCACACAATAGCAGCAAGCAGTAGTAGTGGGCACAGCTCTGGGTGGGGGCCTGTGGGTTGTGTGGAGTGTCACACACACACACACACGCGCGCGCACACGCATGCGCGCGCACACACACACACCAGAAGGATGTAGTAGCTTTCAGGAGGGCTTTTTGGGGGGCTTTAACAGCAAGTCAGTCAGTGAAGAACAACAAAAACAGGCATGAATCCAAGGACAGCCAATAGTGCTTCTCTGTGACCACGCCACTGGCCGCACTGAAGCATCTCTTTGAGAGGACACTGGAAGGGGAGCAGGACAGAAGTTCCAAGGCATACTGGGCAAGCTCCCTCCAGATGTCCAGTCCCTTGACCCAGTACTCTAAGGGGTTTACGGGGCTGTTGGTGTCATTAAGCCCACTGAATGACCCCATGTAGTCAGACACCATGCTGGTCAGTCGCTGCTGGTGCTGGTTTATAGAAGGATGCTATGGCTGGCACCTCGGCTCTGGGACGCTGCACTGCATACATGCTCTTGGTTAGGCTCAGAAGGTCCCAGGGTGCCGGCTGCTGCTGCTGCTGCTGGTGGGGGTGGCTGGGCTGCTGGAGGCAGCATCAGGCGCTTGTTGCTGGGTTGGCAGAGCAGTTACAGTGGGGGTGGAAGGCTGGGGGAATTCTTCCAGTAGTCTGTGCACAAGGGCCTCCTGCAACTCCCTTGTGCGTTTCTCGGTGGTGGATGACGTCATGAACTCTCCCAGCTACACAGCCACTCCAACATGGCCAGAGTTGAATTCCAGCGAGTTAGCACATCGATTATCAGGTGGTGTGGCTTGCCATATTGCCGCTGTAAGCGGGACAGGAGTACAGAGGCAGTGGCTAAGTGGCGTAAATAGTGCACCACCTCCCAGGCATCTTGCAGCAGGTCGCTCATCCCCTGGTAGGTGCGCAGGAAGCGCTGCACCTTGAGATTTAAAATGTGGGACAAACAGGGGATGACTACAAGGGTCAGCTGAGACTGTGGGCTGTATGCAGTGTGTCACCCACACAGAGAGCTATGCTATAGTAAGTTCAATCACAAATACAGTTGAAAAATATGCACTGGTAATAAAGTGTGCTGGCGGACTACAAGGGCCATCTAGGACTGTGGGCTATGGGCAGTGTGTCACAAAAAACAAACAAACAAACCAACTAAAAAAAAAACATCAGAACAATATTAGCCCTCAAAAGGGCTTTTTCGGGGTGCTTTCTACAATAAATAATACCGAGGAGCAAGCTAACGACAGTCTAACTAACACTTTCCCCATCTCCAGCAATGTCTCTCCCTTCCTCTCACTAAAGCAGCAGACGGAGACTGAGAACATAGCCTGTTGTGTTTTTATAGGGTTGGCGGGGGGTCCATTGGGGAGTGCAGCCTGATTGGCTGCCATGTGTCTGCTGACTGTGATGTAGAGGGTCAAAGTTTAGGCCAATGACGAGGTATAAGGGGAGGGTCGAACTCGCTATGTGTTCGCGTCCCGATAAATTTTGCCGTGAACTGTCCGCCACCAATTCGTTTGAGCCATCTCTACTAGCAATGTTCCTAAAGTCTATCTTTAAAAACTGTGCATAAATAGCAAAGCAAAAGCAATGAAAATGTACAGTGATTTTGTTCAGCGTTCTATTTAGGTTGTTTTTTTTATTTATTTCATTTTAGTTTGTCTGGTATTGTCACTGTAAGTTTATCTCCTTTGTCTTCATGCTATGAATGTCCCATTCTGAATTATATAATCCCCTCTGCAGACAGGCAGAGGCTGTCACTGGCACTCCTGTCAGCAGACTGCAGCACACATTGCTCATCTTCTGTGCAGTGATATCAGAAAAGCATCGGGGCAAAGAAACTGATATCTGATATGACACAATATGATTCAAGAATTTCAACACTTCTCCAGCAATTTGCTTTCTACATTATTGCGGATGCTGATCCTGTGTGTCTCCCCGGCCATATCTAAGCTGCAGAGCTCTGCTGAGCAGTGTCATCTCTCCATGAAGGATTACACATTTGATTACAAATATTCCCAGGATGGAGATATCATTATTGGGGGGATTTTCACTGTAAACACTGGTGTGACACAGTGGTACAGTGGCAAACCTATTGATCTTATATTCTATAATCGGATGTGTTCTGCATAAGTCATACGTGTTACAGATGTGTTTTATATTTCTAGGAAGCAAAATAGGTAAAAAATCTTGTGATCAATGAATAAAGATTGCACACAATTGTTACAAAAACAAATCTTTCTCTATTCAACTCAGTGTTCTTTAACCCCCTTGGCGTTATGATTCTTTCCGGGTCTTAGGGTCTAAAAGCGGTGCAATTTTTCTGCACCCTTTCAGACCCTAAAACCTGGAAAAAATCATGCTGTTCTGCAATCACTCACCTCCAGGGCCGGATTTCTGCAAAGGCCACAAAGGCCATGGCCTAGGGCGGAAAAAAATCAGAAGGATAAAAGGGTGGCAGGACCTGAGAGAGATAAGAGGCTGCATGTCAAAATAAATCATTTCTCCTGCCCTGAAGCCGCCCCGGCTTTGCTGCACACACAGAATTCCAGAGCTCCGTGTATTTTACTTACTTCGTGGTGTGCAATGAGACAGTGCTATCTCCTGAACATACATGCTTCAGTTTATTGCCAATTTCTGATCCAGTAAGGTAAACATTTTAACAGAATTATTTCCACTTTACAACTCAAGCTGGGCTAAACAATGTATTGCTTGTCAGACTCTGTTAATGACTTGAGCCATTCCTTCTCCTCTCCCCCCCTGGATTGTAAATCTTAAACAGAAAGATAAGGTTTTTTTTTTCCTTAGAGAGATTTATGACAGCCCCTTCTAAGCTAAATCTTAACCCCTTGCTGGCTCATTTTAAAGGCAGCAGTAGTCTAGTATGAGATAGACAACTTCACTATAATTATAAGTGCAAATGTACTGTTGTATACTTTTGTATTGTTACATTCTGTTTTGTATACCAAAAGTAATAACATACACTAAAAATTAAAAAAAATATATATTTGTACCGTGTTGGCAAACAGTAAAAAAAACACCTGTAAAAGAATCAGTACAATAAACACTATAAAATAAATGAATGCAACAGATCTGTGATTGCAGAAGAGCAGAGAGGGAGATGAACGCCGCTCTGCTACTTCATGCCTGATTGCCTGGTACACACCATGCAATTTCCCATGAGATAGATGGGTCCGAATTGATTATTTCTGACAGGTCTAATCTGATTTCTGATCATTTTTCTAATCGACTTTGTATAAGTGATCGGAAAATCGATTCAACCCATCTATATGGTGCGTACCAGGCATTAGGGACTCACTGCTCTAACAGGAAAAAAATCATTCATCATTTTTCAGAGAGAAAACATTCATAGGTATACACGAGTCACTAAAACAGGCATTTCCTCCTGCAAACATGTGATCGTTAAGGCTCATACACACATCAGACTATAGTCTTTGGAAAAGGAAAGATCACAGACCAATCTTACCACCCTTCATGTAGTATGAGAGACATACCTTCACAGTCTTTTCTATGGAGCTGAACTCCCTATCAGACAGAAATCTTTGCAAGATGCTGCACACACAGATGCTGTACAGACACAAAAGATCAGTATCTGCAAAAGATCTGTTCCTGCCAACGATCCGTTCCTCCAAATTGCATTCATAGTCTGAGATCTGCAGATCATCATACACACCTTGTTTAACTGACATTCATCTGCAGATCAGACAATCATCTGCAGATCTGAAAATCCATCCTGGTGGATCTGATCTGCAGATGAATGTCTGTTAAACAAGGTGTGTATGATGATCTGCAGATCTCATAGACTATGAATGCATTTTGCAGGAACAGATCTTTTGCAGATACTGATCTTTTGAATGTGTACAGCATCTTTGTGTGCAGCATCTTGCAAAGATTTCTGTCTGATGCGGAGTTCAGCTCCATAGAATAGACTGTGTAGGTATGGCTCCCATACTACATGGAAGTGGGTAAAATTGGTCTGTGATCTTTCATTTTCTTAAAGGCTCATACAGACATCAGACCATAGTTTTTGGAAAATGAAAGATCACAGACCAAATTTCCCCCCTTCCATGTAGTATGAGAGCCATACCTACACAGTCTATACTATTGAGCTGATCTCCCCATCAGATAGAAATCTTTGCAAGATGCTGAACACAAAGATGCTGTACACATTCAAAAGATCAATATCTGCAAAAGATCCGTACCTGCAAAATGCATTCATAGTCTATGAGATCTTCAGATCATCATACACACCTTGTTTAACAGACATTCATCTGCAGATCAGACAACCATCTGCAGATCTGAAGATCCATCCTGGTGGATCTGATCTGCAGATGAATGTTTGTTAAACAAAGTGTGTATGAGATCTGCAGATATCATAGACTATGAATGCATTTTGCAGGAACGGATCTTTTGCAGGAACAGATCTTTTGCAGATACTGATCTGTTGCATGTGTACAGCATCTTTGTGTTCAGCATCTTGCAAAGGTTTCTATCTGATGGGGAGTTCAGCTCAATAGAATAGACTGTGTAGGTATGGCTCTCATACTACATGGAAGGGGGTAAAATTGGTCTGTGTGTGTATGCACCCTGAGTGTGTGTGTGTTTGTGTGTGTGTGGGGGGGGGGGGGGGTGGGGCGGTTGGTGGTACCGGGCCTAGGGCACTGGGAAGTCCAAATCCGGGCCTGCTCACCTCTCTGGCTCCAGCACTGCAGTTATGCCTCCATCCTCCAGGTGGCGCTGCAACTCTAAAGTGAAATTGCCAACTGTCGTCATGACGACAGCCGGTGATCTCACCAGCTGGAAGCAGAGCCCCGGAGGAGAGGAAGAAGAATGCCGGCCGACGTCGGGATCCCCAGGAGGTATGTAGAAATGCTCCTGCTGCGTGCATTGATTGCTCTGCATTCAGCCTCCGGCGGCTACCCCGAGCAGAGGTCGGGATTACTGCTCTTAGCTGCGGGTTTCCGCCCCGACCCGAACTCGGGATAACTGCCAAGGAGGTTGAAACAGTGTTCCCCAACCCTGTCCTCAAGACCCACCAACCCTGCATGTTTTGTATAAATCCACAGAGGTAATCAGCTCTGCTGAATTACTCCACCTGTGAATGTGTGTGGTTTCCTGCAAAACATGTACTTATGGCGGGCCTTGAGGACAGGGTTGAGGAACTCTACTTTAAATCACTCTAGGGTAAAAAATAGGATGGATGCAAATGGATCCACTGTTAACCTATGAATCCATTCACATCTGTCAGTTCAAACGTATGCGTTCCATACGATCCGCTGAATGGACCGCATGTTTCCTCCCTGCACCAATTTTCTGGACCGCTGAGCCCAGCGGACACAGAAGCTGAAGCCCTGCATTTGGGCAATGAGAAAACAGAACGCTTCTTCATTAGTGAAGAAATAGAACACTCTAAATAAAAAAAAACACTTTAGTGATCTGGGGGGATGTAAGGTAACGGAGCGGAAGCAGCGGAACGGAAATGGAGTGACAATAGAGTGAAAACGGATCCGATCGACCGGTGATCAGATCCGTTGTGATGGATCCGTTTGCCATTCTAACGCAAACCCGGCCTTAACCTCTTTCCTCTCTCCTCCCTGCCTCTTGCTCTGCCCCACTTGAGTAAAGTTAGAAAACAAAACCTACGTACCAAATACAATAAAATTGATGCTCGTTTTTGTATCTTAAAAAAAAGATCTGAAATATACGAGCGCCTCTCACAAAGGCACTTGGCATTCCTATGACCGTGTCTAGGTGCTCCTATTGCTTGATGAAGCAGGACGGCACCTGCAAAACACATTGCATTGTGGAGCAGTCAAATGTAGTGTATTATTACTAAACTGAAACCGACTAAACCGAGTCTTCTACTGGGTAGTTGAGTCCACAACTACCTCCTATTTTCTATAATTTTTTATCAAAAGTTGTTTTTATCTTTTTTAGCTCCTCTGTACTAGGGATGGTCAGAAAAGCCCATTTCCATTTCTGCCGAAAATCCACATTCCGCCATTGCCAATTACAGCTACTGCTACCGTTTCTGCTTTCTGCTAACGATTTCCACATTCCGGTGCGGATTTTTGCGGTAATTTCCGCCGACTTTAACATTGATTTTCTCAAAAACTACAAGGTCTTTTTGAATGATTTTGCTTCATGTTGTTCCGACTTATCTGCTTAACATTCCCTGAAAATGTGGTGCTTCTAGCTCCTATGGTGGCCTTGCTATTAACCTCTAAAGTCAGCATAATACCGCATATCGATAATGCAAAGTTTCTGCATTTTACAGTACAGTCTACAGAGGCCAATTTTGGCGGTTAATACCGCCATAGGTTCTACAAACACCAAATGTTCAGGGTATGTTAAGCAAAAAAGTGCAAACAAGAGGAAAAAAATATTTCAAAAAGACCTTGTACTTTTTGAGAAAATCCATGTTAAAATCGGCAGAAATTACCGCGAAAATCCGCATTGGAACCACTATGCGGTATGATGCCAAATTTAGAGGTTAATAGCCAATCCCTCATAAGTGCTAGAAACACCACATTTTCTGGGAATATTAAGCAGAAGAGTGGGAACAAGAAGAAAAAAATCTTTCAAAAAGACCTTGAAGTTTTTGAGAAAATGTATGTTAAAGTCAGCGGAAATTTCCACGATTTCCACAAAAATTTCGGTGAAAATTCACCTACTGCACTTCCATTACCGATAACCAAATTTCGATGCGGAAATGCAATTTCCGATCGGAAATTCAGACATTGCATTTTCACGAAATCTGAACGAGTATGCATACTCTGTACTAGTACTCAATATTACAAGTGTTCACCTTTGGCTCCCCGTTTTGTCTACAGAGAGCAACTTCCTAACCTGAGTGGGGTCAGGTATAATCTTCCAACCCATCTTACCATTGGTTACCTTAGTGGTAAGCCTTGCTTGTGAGTATAATCTCTCAATTGAATACATACTGCAAATGTACTTTGATATAGTACAATATTGGGGCTCTTGCCATGGATAGGCTTCCGAGTAGCTACTCAGATTCAAAATGTTAATGAATGCAGGTGTGACCGCGGGAGACGGGGTAACCTTACCCAGAAGTCCGTGGGGTTCTATGCATATCATTCCCCTCACACGTGATGCATGTGATGCATCCCACAACTCACTGCTGCACTTCCTCTGTACAGCTTGAGGGAGGGAGAGCAGTAGTGAGTCATGGAATGCATCACATATGCTGCGTGTGAGGGAAGGATACACATAGGATCCCACGGACTTCTGGGTAAGATAACCCCCCGTCTCCCGCGGCCACACCTCTATTCATTAACATTTTGAATCCGAGTAGCTACAAACTCATAGCTACTCGGAAGTCCATCCATGGCTCTTGATTTCCCTTTTTCTTTTCTTTATACAGCTAATCTAGTCAGACATCAGTCAGAAACAAATGATTGCCATGCTTGTCCAGGGTCTATGGCCAAATGTATTGGAGGCAGAGGCTCAGTAGGACGGCATGGCAATTCCTAATGTTTAAAACAGGGGTGCTCACACTTTTTCGATTTGTGAGCTACTGTAAAAATTGCCGAGCCCAGGAGATCTACCACCAAACCAAAGAACCCTCCCCGCCCCGCGCGCACACACACACACACACACACACACACACACACACACACACACACACACACACACACACACACACACACACACACACACACACACACCATCACACACACACACACACACACACACGCACGCACGCACGCACGCACGCACGCACGCACGCACACACACACACACACACACACACACACAGTGTCTCAACCCCCATCCCAGCATTTTCATATTCTGTTCTTCAGGACGGGTGACCAGCTTATCAGATCTCAGCACGGAGGCATCATTAGCTGTGCTGCTGTTGCATGCAGCTCCCTCATTGCTGACAGCTGATCAGTCGGCAGTGGCTGGAAGATGCATGCTGTGCATTAGGCTGACATAATACAGCTGAGGCTCCCACCACAGCACATGGCTTTTATAATGACCAAATCCCATTCCCCCTCGCAACTACCACAAACAAGCTTCAGTCATCAGTCAAGGAATCCCCCCTCTCCGACCCACCACTAAAATGTAAAATTGCTGCTATATGCCTACCTTGGCAGCAAATCCTTTGGCCTCCATAGCTCCCAACTGTCCCTCTTTCGGAGGGACAGTCCCTCTTTGGGAGCCCTGTCCCCCTGTCCCTGTTTCACCCTCATGTGTCCCTCTTTCAGGACTTTGTCCCTCTTTCTATGTAAATATATATATTTCTCTACTAAAAATGTGTTTGATTGACTCTAAACTTTATTCCCAACCTTTAATTTGATATATTACTAATATTAAAATCTTACTATGAAGGAAAATAAACCAGGTGAAGATTAAATCTTTATGGTATGTGTGACTAGGGGCGTGGTGAGGGCGTGGTCAGGGGTGTGGCAGGGGCATGGCTTAAGTGTCCCTTTTTCTCATCTCAAAAAGTTGGGAGGTATGGGCCCATAGCCGGCCTTTGACCTGAGCGACTGGAGCGGTCGCTCAGGGCGCCGGCTTCCAAGGGGGCGCCTATTGCTGGTTACCTATACTGGGGGCACCTATGCTTGGCAACCTATATTGAGGGCACCTACACATGAGATCCTATAGTGGGGCACCTATACCTTGCTACCTACCTATACTGAATCTGAGGGCATTTTTTTTTTGGGGGGGGGGGGCACTGCGGCTACAACGCATGGAACAAATTGTCGGTGCTGTGCTATCATTCTAAATTGGGGGGAGGAGGGTGGCTAACTGTCCCACTGATGTGAATTGCATATGGGCCTGTGTGTGTGTGTGCGTGCGGGCACACGAGAACAGGATGAAGGCGGGGGGCACAAAAGTCAGGTTTCGCTCAGGGCGCTGTGAAACCTAAGGCCAGCCCTGTATGGGCCTCTGTGCTCTCTTCTCCTCACAAGATGGAGGAGCGTTATCCTCTGAAGACCCGCGGGACCTGGGGAGGCGATCTACCAAATAGGCGGTTGCGATCTACCTATTGGGCACCCCCGGTTTAAAAAAAAAACTAAATGTCAGCCTCCATATGCCCTCTCAGTTCAGATGTGCTGTAAAGAACAAATATCACAAAAAATGTGTACACTTTAAAATCCATGTGTTTGTTGCACATTTGTTCCAGTCTAAATGTACTATTTATTTTTGCCTATATAGCTATCACTTATAGTAGCTAATAAAAATCTGACAAATCTGACTAGTTTAGGACTAGTCCATCTCTTAATGGGGTATTCTCAGTATTTTCTTAATTCTTTTCAAAAGCACTCTCCTGGTAAAAAAAAATTAAAAAAAAATGTTGCTGGAAAGCCAGTGTCCTCCTGGGCACACTATTCTGGCAGTTGGAGCATACCACTTTAATCCATGGAGTGCTTTTGAAATGCAAGAAATTCCTGACATTCCCTCCCATGAGGAGATAGATTCGTCCAAGAGCTATCAGATGCATTTTACAATGGAAAATAAACTAACATCACTAATACATGTGAGGGAGATTCCTGCAATGCAGGTCATTCTGGCACCCAATACAAGTTGTTCAGCTCCAGATTTGGGAGCTGCCATAGCCGTAATGTTAATTACAACTATAGTGACACAGCTTGCTAAACAGTATAATTAATATATAGTGTGCAGGCAATAGCTGGACCCCAAATCATGCTAAGGTGGAAATTGGGTAATCAGTAGGTGAATATATTTGACATATTCCCTGAGAATACCCAGCGCAGGTAGATCCAGCCCACGGCTTCTCCCTGCGCCCAAATGGCACGTAATAGGATAACATGTATGTGATTCCTAGACATTTTATAAGCACAGCTAATCCATTACTTCAGCCAGCTGATTTATGTATTTATGCAGATATAATCCACTTTATCCACCACTACAGTATATCTACATCCTCTGTGACTTTATCTAAGCCACAAGGACGTAGATATAGGTCTTGTAGCTAAAGTCCAGCTGTGTACAATTGGGATCGCTCCTGTGCAAACCTCTGACACTATCTGCTGCAGCACTAATTAGTTAAAGGGAATATATGTTCACTGAGCCAATAAAATTGATTTTTACCATTAAAAAAAACTTTCATTTTCTCAGATCATAGTGAAAAATACCCACTGTAGCATTATTTCAGAATCAAATAATATCACCATAAATTGTGACATGAATATAATCTAAATTTTGTGAAAAAACGGTTTAAATAGGCAAACAATTTTTTTTCCAACGTTAGTGCTTTTTATTTCTGAACAGGAATTGGTAAAGCTAAGAAATAATGTGTTTTTTTTCTATTCTTTTTCTCTTTTTCCCATCAAAATGCATAGAAAACAAAATTGTTCTATGGAAAAATATAGCATACAATGAAAACCTAGTTCGTCTTGAAAAAAAAAAAAAAATATTTTGGTGTCATATTCATAAGTAGGGTTAAAGGGAACCAGAGATGAACGATTCACACAAAATAAACATATCAGTTGATAGCTTGTAAAGAATAAATGCTCTACCCGATAATTTTGACACTCTGGTGTGCCTTTTTGAGTGCTATCCGACGTTATCCATTATTGCTCCAGGAAATATCCAATATGGCCGCCGGCTCATATTCCTTCTGCTTCCAGGTTATGAGATGTTCTGGATGTGCTGTCTAGGCTATATGAGACTATAGACAAGCAGGGCTGCTGCTGCAGCATTTCATCTGTGTGCTTTCAACTTCATATTCTGGTATGCTTTGTAGCTGCCTGTAGGAAGTGTCTCTCATAGTAATGAAACTGCATACAGTAGATAATAATGACAGGCTGCACAGACAGAGCACACAGATCACACAGCCACACTTGTCTGTTAGACAGAGATTTTTCCTGCAGCAGCAGCCCCTCCCATGTCATCACAGCTCTCAGTATGTAAAGCATGAAATTTGAGCCAGGAGGGGGACGGCTTGGGCTTGAAATAACTCCATAGAAGAGTGACTCGGCTATAATGATTCCAGGTCAAACCTCGACTGAATAGTCGGTGGATTCTTATCACAGTTGATAACAGATAGATTAGACTGAGAAGAATAAAACTAAAAGCAGGGTAGGTGTTTACTGTCATGTTCCCACTGATAAATGTAATAAAATACATGAGGGTGCTTGGTCTCTGGTTCTCTCCAAGGGTTTTTAAAAATAATCAACATGTATTTCATATTTCTATGGGAAGGTGTATAATAAGGTATTTGGATGTGGTTTTACTTTTTGGCCACAAGATGGAGATATAGAGTCAGTGTGTTCTAAAAATAGAAACAGAACCATCTGTTTATATTTGTTTGTATTTGTGTACATACAGGGACGTAGATACTCGTGCTGGGGGAGGTGAAAAGGTTAAAGTTTTCGCTGATTAAATATGGACATTGCTAAAATGTCAAAACTGCTCTTGTCCATAAGGGGAAAACAAGGTCTGGATGCAAAGTGGTCAATGAAGTCCCTGATTTAGATTTAGCTTCCTATGTTTAGCATGTAGGGATGAACTTGATTTTTTTACCAGTCATTTTTTTTACATTTAAAATTGCATTTTTGCCTAACCTGAACCTTTTTTGTTTGTTTGCTTTTTTGCGAAAATAAAATAGATTTTTTTACATAATACAATTTTTTTGAGTAAATGAGCACATTCCTGGCAATGTGTTTTCTCATGCTTTGATGCATTTGCAGAAGATATGTTTTTGATGTTTTTGTGTGCATGTGCATTAGAGATGACCTGAACTGTTTGTCTGGCAAATAGTTCACGGCGAACAATGCGTATTCACATTTGCGTCTATTCCCAAATATATGGCGTATTCAATTCATCCCCTTATACATTATAATGGAGACACACCTATTAGAAATCCAGCACAACAACCATTTTACGATGTGGCTGTGGCTGCTTGCTGCTACAGTACCAATTCACCATCTACATGATGAGTTTTCCTCTTGTGATATTGCTGTTCAGTGTGTCCATACAGTGCACTTTAGCTGTTGCAGACAGGTGCAGTCAGTGCTTAGCATTACAGTAGTTCACCATTCTAAGGGCTGTTTTTCTTTTTTTTTCTGTTGTTTTATTGCAGTTGTGTGTGTCCAGTGCACACATTAGCTGTTGGAGGCAGGTCTGCTGGTCTTAGTAGTGCATCAACCATAACCCAATAATCCTTCACCATCACTACTGGCATCTAGTATCCACTACTGTCCCCTGTATAAGGCTTCAGTGCAGAATCAGTGTTTTTTTGTTTTTGTTTTTCCCTTGGTCACTTAACTGTCATTGAACTACCTCAACCCAACCATAGTGGCTTGGAAACTGTGATCGCCTTCACTCCCGCTTACATTTGCACAAGCATGGTGGCCACTCTACACAACTACACAAAGATTGCCACGAGAGGACTAACAATTACGTCCTGGAGGTGTGAGCTAGCAAAAGCAATGATTTGCTCGCCGGACATTATCACTAAAGCTCTTTGCGGTGCGTGAAACGTGGCATTTCATCTGTCAGTGTGAACCAGGCCTAATCCTTACACTATCTTATCGCCGTGTGCACACGCCAGACGTTTTAAAGCACTTAATTCCACACATTTAGGAATGTATTGGGATTTTTGCCCTTTAGAGGTTAAAACACGACTCTGCGTCAACTAAGTAATTTTTGGTGCGACTTTTGCCTTGGATCCATCTTTGGCATGCCACGGTACAGGTATTAGACCCCTTGAAACAACTTTTCCATCACTTTTGTGGGTCTAAACAGCCCTCTAGATTTTAAAGTGTGCCTGCCCATTCAAGTGTATATATTTGCACACTGGCCCACTACATGAAAACAAAATATGTAAGCTGAAATAACAATAGTCATTATAGCTTGCAATATTGTATACAAATATACAAAAAAAAATTGGTGTTTTTTAAAAAAAAATATTGAATTTAGCATCAATTACATATTTTGTTTTTGTTTTTTTTGTTTTGTTTATTTATATTGCTGCCATTCTGCTTCTAATTTATTTATACTTAATGCCATACTATGAAATTACTCCAAAATACAGGCCCTAAGGAGTAACCAATCACATGATTTATGAAAGTATTGCAAAAACTCCAATAGATGCAACAAAACCTGATTATTCAAGATTAGCAACAAAATATCTCTCTATACTGAATCTAAAACTTAACTTTTATTCAAAGTCTAAAAACTTGAAGCTTTTACTGGCTGGCATACATAAATTACACTTGCAAGTATTTGCTAGGCCAGCTCTGTCGGCATATAGTGGGACAACCTAGATTGTCCAAGGCTCATAGCAATACTGATAAATATAAAATCACACAACCCCCACCATACAACCCGACATGTTTCACTTCTAACTGCAGCTTTTTCAAGGGAAAAGTGCTAAGAACGTGCAAAATAGTGATAAGGTGCAATAGTACATTGTAGAACAAGTATAAGTTTTAGCCTATAGGCTTAAATCATAATGGCAGCCAAACGAGTATGATGGCTGGCTCTGGCTTATATACCCTACAGGGGGTTGTCCCTCCCCTGACACTCCCCCAGGTCACTCCCTCCATACAGGGCCAGCTCTCTATTGGTTTGCAGTAATATCACTCATGGAATCCACCAATGAACACCTAGCAAGTATGGTACAATGTAATATAAAATGACCTTTTCTGGTATGACCATATTCCCCAAACTAAATATAAGTATACCTCTCCCTACGTCCCAAAGGAGGAACGCATAATGAGGGCGCTTCTGGCTCAGCCGCATCCAAACGCGGCATAAGACGCCAGGTCTCGTAAACCGGACCCCCTGATTGGTTGCCCGGATCTCCTAAGCGTCATCCTGCTCTAGCCAATCCATCGCGATGTCATCGGCAGGAACCGACGCCGGAGCACTTCCGCATAGTGCGGCGTGGAGCGCAAATGTCACACTCCTACGCCCATTGGTTTGATACAATCTATGAGGGCTTACGATAGGACGAACGGACGTTGTCATAGCAACCCCTCACAACACAACCTCGCCAGGAGAGTCTATATAACTAATACCCCACTAAAGCGCCACCTTATAAGTTTGAATAGCGCTAGGTGGGGAATATATCCATCATGGCAAAATATGTAAACATTGCCACATGGCCACCCATATATAATAATACATAAGGGGGGGGGGGGGAATTTAATGGAGAAAGAGATCAGTAAACAAACCATAAGAGTTCTCCACAAAATAGAGAACCCAAGTCAAAATGGTAAACTGGTATCCATATGGAGGGTAAATATTACAAGTCATAGAAGTGTATTACATAAAGAGCAAGTTGATATGGTCACAAAGACCCAAGGGGAGATGTACAAAAGGGGAGTACAAAACGGAAACAAAAACAAAAAACAATGGAGGGAGTAGGTAGCCGACAAGAAACCTACTTAGATGTAAATATGAAAATGCAGGGGGGAATCATAGGTTGCCTTTGACAACATGATTCATAGAAAAGGTGAGAAGGTGAAACCCTCATTGAGACCGTCCGGGCTAAGGGTGCCCAGTCTATATATCCATCTGGATTCGAGTTGTCTTAGCTTTTGATCCAGGTTACCCCCCCCCCCCCCCCCCCCCCGGGGTCCCAGATGCCACTGCTGGATCACCCAATATCTGAATGTATCTAAACCACCCCCATGAACTTCATTGAAATGGCGGGCCACAGAAGTATTTCTCTTATGCTTGATGTCCCCCAGATGTTCAAAGATCCTTGTCTTTACTGCCCTAGTAGTTTCTCCAATGTACAGTAAGGGGCATGAGCATTGGATTGCATAGATTACCCCCTCTGAATCGCAGTTATAAAAGTCAAATAGAACAAATTTCCGACCATTCTTTGGTGCAATAAAATTGCTACATTTAAGAACTTGAGGGCAGGTTTGACACTTGCCACATCTATGCATTCCATTGAGTCTATGGTCCAGCCAAGTCTTTTTCTTAAAATTCTCTGCTTGATTTATAGATTTTGCCGGTAAAAACGAATGCACTAGAGCATCACCCAAATTTTTCCCCCTCCTATACGTAATCTGTGGTCTAGGGGGGATATATTTTCTCAGATCTCTATCCAGTTGAAGTATGGGCCAGTGGGTGTCAATAATCTTCTTAATCATTGGTGACTGCTTTGTGTAGGTGCTAATAATCCTCATCACATCTGAATTTGAGTTGGATTTTTCCCTCGGACATAATAGTTCTGTTCTTTCTGTGGACCTCGCTTTCATTTCTGCATCCATAAGAACTCTTTGGGGATATCCCCGATCACTAAATCTTTTATGCAGGTTCTTGCATTCTTTGTCGAATGCTATGGGGTCAGAGCAATTCCTCCGCTCCCGGAGAAACTGCCTCTTCGGGATCCCCCGTTTCAACGGGTCCGGATGGTGACTCTCCCATGCCAGCAGGGAATTCGTTGATGTAGATTTACGAAAAATGCTCGTATCTAAGCCCCCTTCCTTGTTCTTTACAATGTGCACATCCAAAAAGTCAATAGAATATTGTCCCCACCGGGCAGACCTATTGTAGCAGGAAATAACAGCTTAACTGAAAATGCGAGTAGATACATTGATTTTTTCCTTAGACCATTTGTGGAAAGTCTCCCCTCTTACTTGAGAGACACAATGGATCTACTCAATAAGCTACAGGATATCAAAATTACAGCTGAGACCTGGCTGGCATCATTGGATGTAGAATCCCTGTATAATAATATTCAACACAATTTAGGGATTGATGCAGTCGATCACTTCCTGAAATCTCGGAGTATTTACATTAGGGAACATTCATTATTTCTCCTGGACCTTTTGAGATATATACTTACCCATAACTATTTTCTCTTCCAGAACCAATTTTTTCTACAGGAAAGGGGTTGTGCTATGGGGACGGTGTGTGCCCCCTCGTATGCCAACCTCTTTCTAGGCTGGTGGGCGGATGTGACAGTTTTTGGTGAGGAGTTGGCGGTGTATGCATCACACATTTTGTTCTGGGGCCGTTTCATAGATGACGTGTTCATCCTGTGGGACGGCCCCAGGGACATGTTCTTAGAATTTGTGGGTGAATTGAACAGAAACCACATAGGTATGTTCTTCACCCATGAGATTAGCTCCACTTCTATTGACTTTTTGGATGTGCACATTGTAAAGAACAAGGAAGGGGGCTTAGATACGAGCATTTTTCGTAAATCTACATCAACGAATTCCCTGCTGGCATGGGAGAGTCACCATCCGGACCCGTTGAAACGGGGGATCCCGAAGGGGCAGTTTCTCCGGGAGCGGAGGAATTGCTCTGACCCCATAGCATTCGACAAAGAATGCAAGAACCTGCATAAAAGATTTAGTGATCGGGGATATCCCCAAAGAGTTCTTATGGATGCAGAAATGAAAGCGAGGTCCACAGAAAGAACAGAACTATTATGTCCGAGGGAAAAATCCAACTCAAATTCAGATGTGATGAGGATTATTAGCACCTACACAAAGCAGTCACCAATGATTAACCTCCCTGGCGGTAACCCCGTGTGTGACACGGGGTAAGCCGCCGGAGGGTGCCGTTAAGGCCCTGCTGGGCCGATTTTCATAATTTTTTTTTTGCTGGACGCAGCTAGCACTTTGCTAGCTGCGCCAGCACTCTGATCGCCGCCGGCCCCCGCCCGATCGCCGCTATTTGCTGCGGCGCGCGGCCCCCCCCCCCCCCCAGACCCCAGCGCTGCCTGGCCAATCAGTGCCAGGCAGCGCCGAGGGGTGGCCCGGGACTCCCAATGACGTCCCGACGTCAGTGACGTCGGTGACGTCATCCCGCCCCGTCGCCATGGCGACGGGGGAAGCCCTCCAGGGCTTTCCTGATCGGAGATCGCCGAAGGCGATCGAAGCGGGCGGGGGGATGCCGCTCAGCAGCGGCTATCATGTAGCGAGCCCTCGGCTCGCTACATGATTAAAAAAAAATTTTTTTTTTTAAAAACTGCTGCGCTCCCTCCTGGCGGTATTTTTCATACCGCCAAGGAGGTTAAGAAGATTATTGACACCCACTGGCCCATACTTCAACTGGATAGAGATCTGAGAAAATATATCCCCCCTAGACCACAGATTACGTATAGGAGGGGAAAAAATTTGGGTGATGCTCTAGTGCATTCGTTTTTACCGGCAAAATCTATAAATCAAGCAGAGAATTTTAAGAAAAAGACTTGGCTGGACCATAGACTCAATGGAATGCATAGATATGGCAAGTGTAAAACCTGCCCTCAAGTTCTTAAATGTAGCAATTTTATTGCACCAAAGAATGGTCGGAAATTTGTTCTATTTGACTTTTATAACTGCGATTCAGAGGGGGTAATTTATGCAATCCAATGCTCATGCCCCTTACTGTACATTGGAGAAACTACTAGGGCAGTAAAGACAAGGATCTTTGAACATCTGGGGGACATCAAGCATAAGAGAAATACTTCTGTGGCCCGCCATTTCAATGAAGTTCATGGGGGTGATTTAGATACATTCAGATATTGGGTGATCCAGCAGTGGCATCTGGGACCCCCAGGGGGGGGGGGGGGGGTAGCCTGGATCAAAAGCTAAGACAACTCGAATCCAGATGGATATATAGACTGGGCACCCTTAGCCCGGATGGTCTCAATGAGGGTTTCACCTTCTCACCTTTTCTATGAATCATGTTGTCAAAGGCAACCTATGATTCCCCCCTGCATTTTCATATTTACATCTAAGTAGGTTTCTTGTCGACTACCTACTCCCTCCATTGTTTTTTGTTTTTGTTTCCGTTTTGTACTCCCCTTTTGTACATCTCCCCTTGGGTCTTTGTGACCATATCAACTTGCTCTTTATGTAATACACTTCTATGACTTGTAATATTTACCCTCCATATGGATACCAGTTTACCATTTTGACTTGGGTTCTCTATTTTGTGGAGAACTCTTATGGTTTGTTTACTGATCTCTCGCTCCATTAAATTCCCCCCCCCCCCCCTTATGTATTATTATATATGGGTGGCCATGTGGCAATGTTTACATATTTTGCCATGATGGATATATTCCCCACCTAGCGCTATTCAAACTTATAAGGTGGCGCTTTAGTGGGGTATTAGTTATATAGACTCTCCTGGCGAGGTTGTGTTGTGAGGGGTTGCTATGACAACGTCCGTTCGTCCTATCGTAAGCCCTCATAGATTGTATCAAACCAATGGGCGTAGGAGTGTGACGTTTGCGCTCCACGCCGCACTATGCGGAATTGCTCCGGCGTCGGTTCCTGCCGATGACATCGCGATGGATTGGCTAGAGCAGGATGACGCTTAGGAGATCCGGGCAACCAATCAGGGGGCCCGGTTTACGAGACCTGGCGTCTTATGCCGCGTTTGGATGCGGCTGAGCCAGAAGCGCCCTCATTATGCGTTCCTCCTTTGGGACGTAGGGAGAGGTATACTTATATTTAGTTTGGGGAATATGGTCATACCAGAAAAGGTCATTTTATATTACATTGTACCATACTTGCTAGGTGTTCATTGGTGGATTCCATGAGTGATATTACTGCAAACCAATAGAGAGCTGGCCCTGTATGGAGGGAGTGACCTGGGGGAGTGTCAGGGGAGGGACAACCCCCTGTAGGGTATATAAGCCAGAGCCAGCCATCATACTCGTTTGGCTGCCATTATGATTTAAGCCTATAGGCTAAAACTTATACTTGTTCTACAATGTACTATTGCACCTTATCACTATTTTGCACGTTCTTAGCACTTTTCCCTTGAAAAAGCTTCAGTTAGAAGTGAAACATGTCGGGTTGTATGGTGGGGGTTGTGTGATTTTATATTTATCAGTATTGCTATGAGCCTTGGACAATCTAGGTTGTCCCACTATATGCCGACAGAGCTGGCCTAGCAAATACTTGCAAGTGTAATTTATGTATGCCAGCCAGTAAAAGCTTCGAGTTTTTAGACTTTGAATAAAAGTTAAGTTTTAGATTCAGTATAGAGAGATATTTTGTTGCTAAAAACTCCAATAACCTGGATGCTGTAAAAGAACATTTTATTTGAAAATACTTAGATGACAGGTTGTATTGGCACTGAAGTGCAGGAAGCGCAGGATGTTCTCAAATTGTGACCTGGACATGGCAGCAGAGAACATGGGCATGTAATGTATTGGGTGCGTAGACCAATAAGACTGCAATATATTCTTTTTGACCAGACCCATGTTAAGGAGAAGGCCCCAAAAATGTTACGTTCAGAAACTTGGAGTGGTTTCCACCGAAAAGGCTGGGCATGGTAGCTTCTTGGATTGGCGGTTGCGTATTGTGTGGCATAATGGTTGGTCTCAGGCTCAGCCACAATTGAGTCATAGAGACCAGCAGTGATCAGAAAAAAAAAATCTGTCACTGCGGTGGGGCAGGTGAGGGTTTGGCCGGGTGATCAGAAGCCCGCAGGGGGCAGATTAGGGCCTGATCTGATGGACAGGAGTGCTAGGGGGTGACAGGAGGTGATTGATAGGTGTTTCAGGGGGTGATTAGAGGGGAGAATAGATGCAATCAATGCACTGGGGAGGTGATCGGAAGGGGGTCTAAGGGGGATCTGAGGGTTTGGCCGAGTGATCAGGAGCCCACACGGGGAAAATTAGGGCCCACTGGTGTAACAATAGGGGATGTGACCCCTGCCCCCGCGGGGGGGGGGGGGGGGGGCTGGGGCCCCCCTAGGGCCCGCTCATGGACTTTTGGGGGGCAAGCGGGGCCGCAACATAAGAGGAGAGCGTGGCTGCAGATCGGTGGGGAGGGGGGACATTTTCCCCCCTCCCTCACCTTGGGCTCAGCGCTCCCCTCCTGCAATCTTTAGTGACAGCAGACGGGCAGCAGCAGCGGCAGCAGGCAGATCACATACCTCCTTCGCTCCAGAGGTCTCCCATCAGTAAGTGCTTTATGTCACTTCCTGTGCACACAGGAAGTGACATGAAGCTCTTAGGCATTGGAGGCCTCTGGGGCGAAGGAGGTATGTGACCTGCCTGCCACCGCTGCTGCTGCCCGCCCGCTGTCACTAAAGATTGCAGGAGGGGAGCGCTGAGAGTAGAGCCCAAGGTGAGGGAGGGGGGGGGGAATGTCCCCCCTCCCCACTGATTTGCGGCCACTTTCTCCTCCTATGTTGTGACCCCTCCTGCCCCCCAAAAGTCCCTGAGCGGGCCCTAGGGAGAGGGGGAGGGGCCCACATTTTTTTTTGCAGGGGGACCGGGGATTTTTAGTTATGCCCCTGTTAGGGCCTGATCTGATGGGTAGGTGTGCTAGGCGGTGACAGGTGGTGACAGGAGGTGATTGATGGGTGTCTCAAGGTGTGATTAGAGGGGGGAATAGTTGCAAACAATGCACTGGGAAGGTGATGGGGGGGGGGTGTTTGAGGGTGATCAGAGGGTGTGGGCAGGTGATTGGGTGCCCGCAAAGGGGCGGATGCTTGTCTGATCTGATGGGTATGATGGGTAGCAGTGACAGGGGGTGATTGATGGGTGATCAGTGGGTGATTAGAGGGGAGAACAGATGTACATAATGCACTGAAGAGGTGTTCAGGCGGGTCTGAGGGTGATCTGAGGGTGTGGGTGGGTGTTTGGGTGCCCACAGGGGGCAGTTTAGGGTCTGATCTGATGGGTAGCAGTGACAGGAGGTGACAGAGGGTTATGGGGTGATTGATAGGTGATCAGGGTGTGATTAGAGGGAAGAATAGATGTAAGCAATGCACTGACGAGTGGCGAGGTGATCGGGGGGGTGTCTGAGGGCGATCTGCGGGTGTGGGCGGGTGTTTGGGTTGCCGCAGGGGGCAGATTAGGGTCTGATCTAATGGGTAGCAGTGACAGGGGGTGATGGGATGATTGATAGGTGATCAGGGTGTGATTAGAGGGGTGAATAGATGCAAGAAATGCACTGGCGCGGTGATCAGGGCTGGGGTCTGAGGGCGTTCTGAGGGTGTGGGCGGGTGATTGGTTGCCCGCAAGGGGAAGATAAGGGTCTGATCTGATGGATAGCAGTGACAGTTAGTGACAAGGGGTGACGGGGTGATTGATAGGTGATCAGTAGGTGATTACAGGGGAGAATATATGCAATCAATGCACTGGCGAGTTGTTCAAAGGGGGTCTGGGGGGCTATTTGAGGGTGTGGGTGGGTGATTGGGTGCCCAAGGGGCAGATTAGGGTCTGATCTGATGGGTAGCAGTGACAGGTGCTGACAGGGGGTGATTGATGGGTGATTTATGGGTGATCAAAAGGGAGAACAGATGTAAACAATGCACTTGGGAGGTGATTGACAGGTGATCAGTGGGTGTTTACAATGGGAGGTTAGATGTATACAGTACACGGGGGGGGGGGGTCTGGGGAGGATCTGAGGGTGTGGGGGGGTTTAGCAGGAGCCCCCAGGGGGCAGTTTAGGACCTAATCTAAAAAAATGCGTTGATAGATAGTGACAGGGAGTGATTGATGGGTTATTAGGGGGGTGATTGGGTGCAAACAGGGGTCTGGGGGGTGGGCAGGGGGGGTCTGAGGGATGCTGTGGGCGATCAGAGGGCAGGAGGGGCAGATCAGTGTGGTGCTGTGCTTACCAGGGGGACTGTAACCTGCCCTGGTGGTCCCTCGATCACTGGGACCACCAGGGCAGGAGGCAGCCTGTATAATACGTTTTGTATACATTACAAAGCGTATTATACGCTTCACTTGCGGCAGATCGGGGGTTAACAACATCTAGAGCTGCTAATTGGCTGGCGGGTTGACGTCGCAGGCGGGCGGAGCCTATTGCCGGCGGATGCATGCGCATACAGCACGAGATCCCCAACCATCTACTGCAGAACGAGCCGCCGCCGATCGGTGTTAGGCAGTCTTTGCCGCCGCCCATGGGCTGTGGGCAGTCGGCAAGTGGTTAAAACATCTTGCGTGTATACATTGATCAGGTAGTGTAATTAGTGTACAGTTTGGGTATCGCCTTTTTTGAAATAAAAATTGCACCCTGGTATCTTCCACTGCACTGTCCCAATCGCCACAAATTTTCGGAAGGCCTCAGAGTCCACCAGCTTGTATGGTAACAGCTGGTGGGCTAACAGTTCCGACAAGCCAGCTGTCAGATGCCAGGCAAGGGGGTGACTGGCAGACATTGGCTTCTTCCACTCAAATATTTCCTTAACGGACACCTGGTTAAGGAGCAGGAACTGCTCAAGGTGAGAGGCGAAGTGGAGAAGGGTGGCTGTGAAGGTGCAAGGGCAGCAGAGGATAAAGCATCCGAAGATGCTGGACCAGGAGGAGGTGGAGGGTGGCTTTGCATTTGTGTGCTACTTTTCCTCATGTGCTCTTCCCATCGGTGTTCGTGATAGGAGATCGTGTGCCTGCGTAAGGCAGTTGTCCCTAGGTGTGTATTGCACTTTTTCACGACTTTTTGTTGGCAGATATTACAGATGGCATCGCTTTAATCTGATTGGTAGCAGCAGAAGGTGTTGAAGGGCGTGTTGGCTGGCTGACCCTAGCTGGCGATACATGCCGTCGGATACTGCCACTAGCTGTTGACATCCATGCCCACATCATCATCATCATCCATAGCTTCTCTTGTATCAGACACTTCCAAAGCTGCGCCAACAACAGGTAGTTAATCATCATCCTCACGCCTTACGTCCATGCATGTAGTGACGCCTAACTGAGACATATGAGGTGGTGTTGGTGTAAAATCCTTAGTGCCTTCATCTTGTAACAATAATAGTTGTGGATAAGTAAATTAACCACAAACGTGTGAATAACTCCTGTGACATCTGAAGTGGAGCAGCTGTGGTGCTAGTAGTAGTAATGGTGGTGGTGGCTGCCGGCTGAGTAGTAAGTAGTTGTGGGGTGCCCAAATCAGAGCAGGAGGAGGAAGATATGTCACGGTTCCATGCGGAAGATGAGGAGGATGAGGTGTTCTGTGTTAACCAGTCAACTAAGTCCTCAGAATTTTGGGGGTTGAGCGTATGTGCCCTCTGAACACTGTGCATTGGTGGAGGGCCACACAAAATCACTCCAGTATGACCTCGAAAAGACCTGCGGGGTGGCCTGCCTTTGCTTTTTTTCCACATTGGGTATGCAGTAGTACTGACAATGATCAATAGTGGTAGACAGCTTGTGTAATCACAAAGATGCACACGATCAGTGTCAAATACACAGCAGCTGTGTATGTGTATCACTGGGCTGTGTACTTTAACACGCAGAGAGACATATGCAGTTGTGATATTACAATGGCTGTAAAAAGGTTGAAGTGCTGTAAAAGCAGTGTGTGCAATCAAATGGCTGCATGGACTGTGGGCTGTATGCAGTGTGTCACCCACACAGAAAGATATCCTATAGTAAGTTCAATCACAAATACAGTTGGAAGATATGCATTGGTAATAGAGTGTGCTGGCGGAACTGAAAGGGCCGACTGTGGGCTGCATACAGTGTCTCACCCACACAGAGAGATATCCTATAGTAAGTTCAATCACATATACAGTTGAAAGATATGCACTGCTAATAGAGTGTGCTGGCAGACTACAAGGGCCAGCTGAGACTGTGGTCTGTATGCAGTGTGTCACCCACACAGAGAGCTATGCTGTAGTAAGTTCAATCACAAATACAGTTGAAAGATATGCACTGGTAATAAAGTGTGCTGGCGGACTACAAGGGCCAGCTAGGACTGTGGGCTATGGGCAGTGTGTCACAAAAAAAAAATCATCACAACAATATTAGCCCTCAAAAGGGCTTTTTTCGGGGTGCTTTCAGCAATAGATCATAGGAAGGAGCAAGCTAACAACAGCCTAAATAACGCTTTCCCCATCTCCAGAAATGTCTCTCCCTTCCTCTCACTAAAGCAGCACCCGGAGACTGAGAACATAGCCGGCGCTGCTGTGTTTTTATGGGGAGTGCAGCCTGATTGGCTGCCATGTGTCTGCTGACTGTGATGTAGAGGGTCAAAGTTTAGCCCAATGATGAGGTATAAGGGGAGGGTCGAACTCGCTATGTGTTCGCATCCCGATGAATTTTGCTGGGAACTTTCCTCCACCAAATCTTTTGAGCCATCTCTACTAGCAATGTTCCTGAAGTCTATCTTTAACCACTTTACCCCCGCCTGTACGAATTTCTACGTCCCTTTTTCCATCCTTTAACCCCCAGGGATGGAGAAATCCGTACTTTCCGCGCTCCCGCCGTTGCCAGCGCTCCCGCTCGCTGTAGCGCGCACTCCCGCTTGTAAACACGCTCGCCCGGAGATCAATGAACAGGAAAATCCATTCCCGTTCGTTTATCTAAGCCCCTAAATGATCCGCTGCTTTTCCGCTAAGCAGCGCGATCATTGTGAAAAAAAAACAAAAACGTACCCAGCCTCCTAGTACTTCCTCCAAGCGTCCGGAAGGACGCTTGGAGGTTGCATTAAACAAAAGTTACTGTTGCCATCTTGTGGCCAAATAGTAAGACTACATCCTAAATCATTTTTCACATACAAATTCATTACTTATACACAAAAAAAGTAACTCATTACCTCCCACACTCCTCTTTTTTTTTCAATTAAAAAAAAAATAAAAAAATTTACAATAAAAAAATACATAAATAATTACCTTAGGGACTGAACTTTTTAAATTTTTATGTCAGGAGGGTACAACACTGTTACTTTATAAACTATGGGCTTGTAATTAGGGATGGACGCAAAACTGAAAAAAATGCACCTTTATTTCCAAATAAAATGTTGGCACCAAACATTGCGATAGGGACATAATTAAAACGGTTTTATAACCGGGACAAATGGGCAAATACATTTCATGGGTTTTAATTACAGTAGCATGCATTATTTAAAAACTATAATGGCCAAAAACTGAAAAATAATTAATTTTTTCCCACATTTTTCTTATTTTCCCAGTAAAACATATTTAGAATAAAATAATTCTTGGCATAATGTCCCACCTAAAGAAAGCCTAATTGGTGGCGGAAAAAACAAGGTATAGTTAATTTAATTGTGATAAGTAATGATAAATTTATAGACGAATTAATGGAAGGCGCGCTGAAAGGTGAAAATTGCTCTGGTGCTCAAGGGGTAAAACCCCTCAGTGGTGAAGTGGTAGAAAAACTGTGCATAAATAGCAAAACAAAGGCAATCAAAATTTACAGTGATTTTGTTCAGCGTTCAATTTAGGTTGTTTTTTTTTATTTATTTCATTTTAGTTTTTCTGGTATTGTCACAGTAAGTTTATCTCCTTTGTCTTCATGCTATGAATGTCCCATTCTACATGATATAATCCCCTCTGCAGACAGGCAGAGGCTGTCACTGGCACTCCGGTCAGCAGACTGCAGCACACATTGCTCATCCTCTGTGCAGTGGTATCAGAAAAGCATTGAGGAAAAGATACTGATACATGATAAGACCCAATATGATTCAAGAATGTCAAGACTTCTCCAGCAATTTGCTCTCCACATTATTCTGGCTGCTGATGCTGATTGTCTCTCCGGCCTCATCTAAGCTGCAGAGCTCTGCTGAGCAGTGTCATCTCACCATGAAGGATTACACATTTGAGTACAAATATTCCCAGGATGGAGATATCATTATAGGGGGGATTTTCACTGTAAACACTGGTGTGTCACAGTGGACACCCGGGGGTAAACCTATTGATTCTACATTCTATAATCTGATGTGTTCTGCGTAAGTCATACTTGTTACAGATGTGTTTTTTTATTTCTAGGAAGCAAAATAACTCAAAGATCTTGTGATCAATGAATAAAGGTTGCACACAATTATTACAAAAACAAATCTTCCTCTATACAACTTAGTGTTCTTTACCAGTGTTCCCCAACCCTGTCCTCAAGGCCCACCAACCCTGCATGTTTTGTATAAATCCACAGAGGTAATCAGCTGCTCTGCTGAATTACTCCACTTGTGAATGTGTAGTTTCCTGCAAAACATACTTATGGCGGGCCTTGAGGACAGGGTTGGGGAACTCTACTTTAAAACACTCTAAGGCCCGGTTCACAGCTGAGGTAAAAAAACAGTCTGTTCCCGGATTGGAAGGGACCGGATCGGGATGGATGCAAATGGATCCACTGTTAACCTATGAATCCGATCACATCTGTCAGTTCAAACGTATGCGTTCCATACGATCCGCTAAATGGACCGCATGTTTCCTCCCTGCGCCAATTTTCTGGACCGCTGAGCCCAGCGGACACAGAAGCTGAAGCCCTGCATTTGGGCAATGAGAAAACAGAACGCTTCTTCATTAGTGAAGAAATAGAACACTCTAAATAAACAAAAAACACTTTAGTGATCTGGGGGGATGTAAGGTAACGGAGCGGAAGCAGCGGAACGGAAATGGAGTGACAATAGAGTGAAAACGGATCCAATCGACCGGTGATCAGATCCGTTGTGATGGATCCGTTTTCCATTCTAACGCAAACCCGGCCTTAACCTCTTTCCTCTCTCCTCCCTGCCTCTTGCTCTGCCCCACTTGAGTAAAGTTAGAAAACAAAACCTACGTACCAAATACAATAAAATTGATGCTCGTTTTTGTATCTGAAAAAAAAGATCTGAAATATACGAGCGCCTCTCACAAAGGCACTTGGCATTTCTATGACCGTGTCTAGGTGCTCCTATTGCTTGATGAAGCAGGACGGCATCTGCAAAACACTTTGCATTGTGGAGCAGTCGATTGTAGTGTATTATTACTAAACTGAAACTGACTAAACCGAGTCTTCCACGGGGGAGGTAAGTCCACAACTACCTCCTATTTTATATCATTTTTAGCAAAAGTTGTTTTTATCCTTTTTGGCTCCTCTGTACAATACTCAGTGTTACAAGCAGTGGTGCTCGGATATCTCTTTTTGGTATCTGGATTTGAACCGTTCGGAAATCTGAGTCTATCCATACATCTGAACCCATTATCTGGATTGAAATCCGGAAGTGGCCTTTAAATTGCTTCCAAAACGTCTTTTATAATAAATGATGCATAAAGCATCATGTTTTTTTTTTTTTTTTTTTTTAAGAAAAACAGCAATTGTTTATGTAGGAGGTATAATACAAAAAAAATGGCTGTAAATTAACATCAGGAGGTTCCAGACAGCGGTCGTGCAGCCCACATTGTGTCCAATGCACAACTGGGACATCACAGTTTTTAGCCTAGACATCTCTAAAAAATTAAACAGTTTTTTTTTTCAACAAAATACAGCTATTATAGTGGCGTAATAGCTGGTGGCAGACTGGCAGAAAAAGATTTAGTTCTGTGTGGACGGTGGGTAGAGATCTCTGTTGTAGAGCTGGTGGTGGCCTGCTCATCCACCATCAGCTCCATCACAGGCTCGGCATCTTTCTCCTCCAATGTGTGCCGAAGACCCTGCTGGAAAATGGCTGCTACATGCTGCTGCACCTCTGTAGTGTGACTCCCCCTAATAGCTGGTAGCCCAGTATGTCCACGGCCAGTGGCTTGTGGCGTAATGGACACTGACGCGACAGAACTGCCGATGGTGGCGGCAATGCTGCTCCCTCTCCTCTTGCCCTTGCTTTTCATGCTGCCCCTCCCCCGGCTGCCAGTGCCAGTAGACGAAGTTCAACTTTATATGTGTCCAAATGAAGTGGGGTACTTGTACTTTATTCAAATCAGTAGTACTAGTAGATAGTAGCAGTTGTAGAACTTCAACTAACGGAGTGACAGGAGCAGAATAGCACACACTAACACATTAACTGTCTATCTGTCACACTGTAACAGCACTGCAATTAAAGTAAGCTAACTTAATACAAATTAACTATATATAACTGGTAGCAGTAGACTAGTTGTAGTAGTACTAGTAGAACTTCAACTGATGGAGTGACAGGAGCACACACTAACTGTCTATCTGTCACGCACTGACTGACTCCAACAGCAGCACTGCAGAAACTGTAGTAAATGAAGCTAACACAGTAGTAGTACTCTCTCTAACAACTAACTACACAATAAAATACTGGTGTAGTACAGGTGTTTATGAGCAAAAACGCTAAGTTTAGCACAGTAATACAGCACTTGCTTAGCCAACAGCACTGGAGATGTCAGTGAGCGGTCACAAGCAAGGACGAGATTCTCATCATGGCGCCCGCCTTATATACAGGAGGGGCTGGCCAGGGTTCCCCTCTGTGATTGGTTGCTAGGGCTTTGGCTGGGAGCCCTCTGATTGGCTCAATGACATCATCTCCGTGGTTACGCTATCCGGATCCGGGTACCCGAACTAGGTATCTGGACTGATTTCTGGAAGCCTAATATGTATCTGGATTCACTCGGATAGTGCATTCCGGATTTGTCCAGCTATCTGGAATCCGTATCCGAGTTCGGATACCAGAAAAAAAGTTTGGATATCTGGATAGTTCGGGTATCTGGAATCTGGATGAGCATCACTGGTTACAAGTGTCCGCCTTTGGCTCCCCGTTTTGTCTACAGAGAGCAACTACTTAACCTGAGTGGGGTCAGGTATAATCTTCCCACCCATCTTACCATTGGTTACCTTAGTGGTAAGCCTTGCTTGTGAGTATAATCTCTCAATGTAATGCATACTGCAAATGTACTTTGATATAGCACAATATTGGGGCTCTTGCCATGGATAGGCTTCCGAGTAGCTACTCGGATTCAAAATGTTAATGAATGCAGGTGTGACTGCGGGAGACGGGATAACCTTACCCAGAAGTCCGTGGGGTTCTATGCATATCATTCCCCTCACACGTGATGCATGTGATGCATCCCACAACTCACTGCTGCACTTCCTCTGTACAGCTTGAGGGAGGGAGAGCAGTAGTGAGTCATGGAATGCATCACATATGCTGCGTGTGAGGGAAGGATACACATAGGATCCCACGGACTTCTGGGTAAGATAACCCCCCGTCTCCCGCGGCCACACCTCTATTCATTAACATTTTGAATCTGAGTAGCTACAAACTCATAGCTACTCGGAAGTCCATCCATGGCTCTTGATTTCCCTTTTCTTTATGCAGCTAATCTAGTCAGACATCAGTCAGAAACAAATGATTGCCATGCTTGTCCAGGGTCTATGGCCAAATGTATTGGAGGCAGAGGCTCAGCAGGACGGCATGGCAATTCCTATTGTTTAAAAGAAAAACAAAATGTCAGCCTCCATATGCCCCTCAGATGTGCTGTAAAGAACAAATATCACAAAAAACCGTGTACACTTTAAAATCCATGTGTTTGTTGTACATTTGTTACAGTCTTAATGTACTATACATTTATTTTTGCCTATACAGTATAGCTATCGGATTCGCTTATAGTAGCTAATAAAAATCTGACACATCTGACTGGTTTATCTCTTCATGGGGGATTCTTTATTCTTTACAAAAGCACTCTCCTGGTAATAAAAAAAACAAAGAAAAAAACTTTACAATGTTGCTGGGAAGCCAGTGTTCTCCTGGGCACACTATTCTGGCAGTTGGAGCATATCACTTTAATCCATGGAGTGCTTTTGAAATGAAAGGGATTTCTGACATTGCCTCCCATGAGGAGATGGATTAGTCCAAAAGCTATCAGGTGCATTTTACAATGGAAAATAAACTAACACCACTAATACATGTGAGGGAGATTCCTGCAATGCAGGTCATTCTGGCACCCAATATAAGTTGTTCAGCTCCAGATTTGGGAGCTGCCATAGCCGTAATGTTAATTACAACTATAGTGACACAGCTTGCTAAACAGTATAATGTGTGTACAATTGGGCTTGCAAACCCCTGACACTATCTGCTGCAGCACTAATTAGTTATAGGGAATATATGTTCACTGAGCCAATAAGATTGATTTTTACCATTAACAAAACTTTCATTTTCTCAGTTCATAGTAAAAAATACCTACTGCAGCATTATTTCAGAATCAAATATCATCACCATAAATTGTGACATGAATATAATCTACAGTAAGTTTTGTGAAAAAACGGTTTAAATAGGCAAACATTTTTTTTTTTCAACTGTAGCACTTTTTATTTCTGAACAGGAATTGGTAAAACTAAGAAATAATGTGTTTTTTTTTTCATTATTTTTTCTCTTTTTCCCATCAAAATGCATAGAAAACAAAATTGTTCTATGGAAAAAAATATCATACAATGAAAGCCTAGTTTGTCTTGAAAAAAACAATATATATTTCATTTAGGTGACATATTCATAAGTAGGGATAAAGTTTTTGCTGATTAAATATGGACATTGCTAAGATGTCAAAACTGCTCTTGTCCATAAGGGGAAAACAAGGTCTGGATGCAAAGAGGTCAATGATGTCCCTGACTTAAAATCTGTGGGAAGTAAGTTTTCCCATAGATTTAGCTTCCTATGTTTAGCATGTAGGGATGAACTTGATTTTTTTACCAGTCATTTTTTTTTTTACATTTAAAATTGCATTTTTGCCTAATCTGCACCTTGTTTTTTTTTTTTTTTTTTCTGAAAAAATAAAATAGATTTTTTTTTTTTACATAATACAATTTTTTGAGTAAATGAGCACATTCCAGGCAATGTGTCTTCTCAATCATGCTTTGATGCATTTGCTGAAGATAGGTTTTTGTGTGCATGTCCATTAGAGATGACCTGAACTGTTTGTCAGGCGAATAGTGCACGGCGAACAATGCGTATTCACATTTGCGTCTATTCCCAAATATATGGCGTGTTCAATTCATCCCCTTATACATTATAATGGAGCCCCACCTATCAGAAAGCCAGCACAACAACCATTTTACGATGTGGCTGTGGCTGCTTGCTGCTACAGTACCAATTCGCCATCTGCATGATGAGTTTTCCTCTTGTGATATTGCTGTTCAGTGTGTCCATACAGTGCACTTTAGCTGTTGCAGACAGGTGCAGTCAGTGCTTAGCGTTACAGTAGTTCACCCTTCTAAGGGCTGTTTTTCTTTTTCTTTCTGTTGTTTTATTGCAGTTGTGTGTGTCCAGTGCACACATTAGCTGTTGGAGGCAGGTCTGCTGGTCTTAGTAGTGCATCAACCATAACCCAATAATCCTTCACCATCACTACTGGCATCTAGTATCCACTACTGTCCCCTGTATAAGGCTTCAGTGCAGAATCAGTGTTTTTTTTTGTTTTGTTTTTTTTGTCTTGGTCACTAACTCAACCCAACCATAGTGGCTTGGAAACTGTGATTGCCTTCACTCCCGCTAACATTTGCACAAGCATGGTGGCCACTCTACACAACTACACAAAGATTGCCACGAGAGGACTAACAATTATGTCCTGGAGGTGTGAGCTAGCAAAATCAATGATTTGCTCGCCAGACATTATCACTAAATCTCTTTGCAGTGCGTTAAACGTGGCGTTTCATCTGTCAGTGTGAACCAGGCCTAATCCTTACACTACCTTATTGCCGTGTGCACACGCCAGACGTTTTAAAGCACTTAATTCCACACATTTAAGAATGTATTGGGATTTTTGCCCTTTAGAGGTTAAAAGACGACTCTGCGTCAACTAAATAATTTTGGTGGGACTTTTGCCATGGATCTATCTTTGGCATGCCACGGTACAGGTATTAGACCCCTTGAAACAACATCACGTTTGTGGGTCAAAACAGCCCCTCTAGGTTTTTAAGTTCACCTGCCCATTCAAGTGTATATATTTTCACACTGGCCCACTACATAAAAACAAAATATGTAAGCTGAAATAACAATAGTCATTATAGCTTGCAATATTGTATACAAAAAAGTGTAAAAGTGGTGTTTTTAATTTTTTTTAATTGAATTTAGCATCAATTACATATATTTTTATTTATTTTTTAAAATTGCTGTCATTCTGCTTCTAATTTATTTATACTTAATGCCATACTCTAAAATTACTCCAAAATACAGGCCCAACTAGGTTTAACCAACCACGTGCTTTTATGAAAGTATTGCAAAAACTCGAATAACCTAGATGCTGTAAACAAACTTTTTATTTGAAAATTCCTTCCTCAGAGTTTTGGACTTCAGTAATAATTGTCACATAGTCTCTGTATGTCCTTGGAATCAAGCGTGTATGTTGTTGCATTAATTTTGTCTATGTCCAAGGTGTATGACTTGTATTGTCATCTATTGTGTATACTGTTCCCAAAAGCTAACCTATGACTGTACAGTAATGATCCGCTTGGGTCATTTTTTAATTGTTTTTTTAATAAAATGTTGTTTCTTTTATTGCATACAAGTTTTGTGTCACCCTTAAGATCCCCAGGACCCATATTTTTGTCACTACACCGGATGAGAATACTTTTTACTGATGCTTACAGTTTATGGTAGGAATTATAGTAGACTTCATAAAATAAGCCAGTTATTTATATGTTCTTTATATCCAGTAGAATCACACAACTAGTATGACAGTGTCATTTTTTTTTTGTTTTAGTGTCAGCAGGAAAGAATACAGATATCTCCTTGCATTTATATTTGCCATTGATGTGATAAACAGGGACCCAGATATTCTGCCTAATATGACTCTGGGGTATCATGTGTATGATTCCTGTGGAAGTGTGAATAAAGCTACAAAAGATGTTCTGCAGATCCTGTCTGGGCACAGGATGACGGCTCCTAATTACTCCTGTATGGAACATGGAACAGTGGCTGGATTTATTGGTGATCTTCAATCTGCTACAACTCTACGCATAGCACAGCTACTGAATGTATATAGATATACGCTGGTAAGTGCAACCTGGTGTCTATAGCAGAACTGTTAGAATCTCCCACGCAGGGCTTCTTCCAGAGTTGAACAACTGGGTCTACCGTCTCATAGCAGCTCTGAACAAAGTGACACAATTAAATAATTTACATAAGAGTGTAAAATAAATACACAGAATAATTTGGGCTAGTTAGGAAACACTAACACTAACATTGCACACCAGAACCTTTTCCCGCGGCCTTCAGTCAATGGGCTTTGGGCACACGCATGCAACTTTACTAACCCTTTTAGCTGTAACCCCGAGCTGAGCTCGAGTTAAGCCGCCGCAGAGGATATCTCAGCCCCTGGTGGGGCGATTTGCTTAATTTAAAGTGCTGTACGCGCAGCTAGCACTTTGCTAGCCACGCGACCAGCTTGATCGCCGCCGCTCTGCGGCGATCATCCGCACGTAGCGGCGGAAGAGGGCCCCCCTCCTGACAGAGCCCTGCACCGCCTGGACCAATGACTTCCAGGCAGCGCTATGGGCTGGATCGGAGGCGTCCGACGTCAGGACGTCGGCTGACGTCCATGACGTCATTCTGATCATCGCCATGGCGACAGGAGAAGCCAAACAGGGGAACGCATTATATACGCATTCCCCTGTTTGCTATTGATGCCGGCGACGATCGCACTAGAGGGACACATGCGCCCTCTAGTGTTGTTTCATGTAGCTACCACTCTGGTAGCTTTACATGAAACAATTTTTTTTTTTTTTTAAATGTATTTCTGCCTATTTGGCAGAATTAAAGAACCGCCAGGAAGGCTAAACCTATTCCGTTGGTGGTGTGCAGTGATGGAAATTAACATTTGCTAACTGTTTGCAATTGTTTCTGGGAAAGTTTTCAGACCGAAAGTTTGGAGCCGATCCTCTTGACTTTAGTGGCTGGCGAACATTGAAAACCTTCAGGGCATATTTTCTACCACAATTTCTTTTGAAAAGGTGTCAAAACTGTATAAAAAAAGCAATTAAAAGGTGTCACTTAACCTGGGCAGTGCTGTGGCAGAGGGGCCTCGATGGAAATATTTTCCCCTAAAATATGTATTTTACGCAGAGGCTTCTTTTTGAAAGAGTAAACATAAAAAATTGCTGCTTCTGCAGTTTCAGCCTAACACTGCACTATAAACAGAGATGAGCATAATGACCTAATTACGATTATGCAAAAGTTCGCATAATTCTCAAAATTAAAATTATGACTGTAATCAAAAATTCATAATTCTGCGAAAATACGCAAAATTTTGAGTTTAGGCGGAACTTTGCAATTACGATCGTTTTTTGTATTTACGATTGTTTTCGTAACGGAAACAAATTGGAATTTCGTGTTTAACGTGGAATTGCATCTGTTCTCGAAATTGTGTTCCAGTCCAGAGTCTCCTGATACATTTAAAGTGACAACCCATGCAGGAACCTTAGCATTATCAAATATTGCAAGGCCCAAAACCAAGTGTCTCAGCATGCATGACCGCTAAGTGCACCTTTACAAAGAGCACTTGTCTTAGAAGTGGCTGCAGGTAGAGCCTACTGATACATTTAAAGTGACAGCACATGCGGGGGCCTTTTCATTATCAGTAACTAGCTGACTGCCCGGCATTGCCCGGTTATATCTTTGGCTGGTGTTAGCACCACCCACTTTTTCTAACCCTAACACACAATTACTCAATCTCCTAGTTTGTGAGCTTTGCGGTCTTTGGCATCGATAATTTGCATTGAAATGAAACAAATCTGATTGGCTGTTTGTGGCTCCACCCCTTTTCTGAATTTGAACACCAGTCACCCAATGACCAACTGTAGCAGGTTTGAGGCTTGTGCCAGAAGTGCAAGAATGGCAGCAACTAAATATTCCCCTTGAAAATTGATAGGTGAATTTATATTGGCTTTTGTAGGCTCCATCCACTTGTCTGAATATTAATCTCAGTCACCCAGTGACCAACTGTGCAAAGTTTGAGAACCCTACCATTAACAGTGTAAGAATGGCTGCTGTTTACATTCTCGCAGTGAAATTTGTATTTGTCTCCACCCACTGATGACCCGGCATGGCCCAAGGATGTATTTGGCTGGTGTTGGCTGCGCTCACTTTTTATAACCCTAACACACAATTACTCAATGACCAAGATTGTGAGCTTTGCAGTCTTTGGCATCAATCATTTGCATTGAAATGAAACAAATCTGATTTTTTTTAATTTGAACCCCAGTCACCCAGTGACTAACTGTACCAGGTTTGAGGCTTGTGTCATTAACAGTGCAAGAATGGCAGCAAATAAATATTCCCCTTTAATATCAATAGGTGAATTTGATTGGCTTTTTTAGGCGCCACCCACTTTTTCTGATTATTAATCCCAGTCACACAGTGAACAATTTGAGAACACTACCATTAGCAGTGTAAGAAGGGCTGCAGTTTACATTTTCTCAGTGAAATTTGTAATTGTCTCCACCCACTGATGACCCAGCATTGCCCAGCTGGTGTTGGCTGTCCCAACTTTTCCTAACCCTAATGCACAATTAATCAGTTTCTCAATGACCAAGTTTGTCAGCTTTGCGGTCTTTGGTATCAATAATTTGCATTAAAATGAAACAAATCAGATTGGCTGTTTGTAGCTCCACCCCCTTTTTTAAATTTAACCCCAATCACCCTACGACCAACTGTACTAAGTTTGAGGCTTGTGCCATTAACAGTGCAAGAATGGCAGCAATTACATATCCCAATTGAAAATCAATAGGTGAATTTTGATTGGATTTTATAGGGTCCACCCTGTTTTCTGAATATTAATCCCAGTCACCCAGTGACCTACTGTGCAGGTTTGAAAACCTTAACATTAACAGTGTAGAAATGGCTGCAGTTTACATTTTCACAGTGAAATTTGTATTTGTCTCCGCCCACTGATGACCCAGCGTTGCCCGGTTATGTATTTGGCTGGTGTTCGCTATGGCCCCTTTTTCTAACCCTAACACACAATTATTTAATGACCAAGTTTGTAAGCTTTGCAGTCTTTGGCATCAATAATTTGCATTGCAATTAAACAAATCTGATTGGCTGTGGCTCCACCCCTTTTTCTGAAGTTGAGCCCCAGTCACCTATTGACCAACTCTACCAGGTTTGAGGCCTCTGCCATTAACAGTTCAAGAATGGCAGCAATTACATATTCCCCTTCAAAATCAATAGGCAAATTTTAATTGGCTTTTGTGGGCTCCAACCACTGTTCTGGTGTAATGATTGGTGTAGCAACACAGACTTCTGATTATGTGTGATCTGCAGTATCACCGATAATACACATGCTATACCTGATTATGTGGTGATCTGCAGGATCACCAATAATGCACGTATAGCTAGCAGAATAACAACAGTGTAGTGTTTGGTGCAACAGTAACTGAATAGTTTGACTAGACCTCACCAGAGGAGCTGGTGGGTACTGTCAGTGACAGTGAGCAGTGAGATATCAGTGCTATATAAATCTATATATAAAAAAATCGGATGTATGTGTGTGTGTGTGTGTGTGTGTGTGTGTGTGTGTGTGTGTGTGTGTGTGTGTGTGTGTGTGTGTGTGTGTGTGTGTGTGTGTGTGTATGTGTGTGTGTGTATGTGTGTGTGTGTATGTGTGTATGTGTGTATGTGCCGCGATCACGCGAAAACGCCTTGACCGATTTGAACGAAACTTGGTATGCAGATCCCTGACTACCTGGGATGATATGTTCTGGGGGTCTTGCGTCCCCCCTGCACACCTGGGCGGAGCTACAAACAGCCAATCAGATTCCACCCATTTAAGTGAATGGAAAAAATGTGTAAAAGTCTGCCATTCTCACAGTAATCAAGCCAGAGTCCCCACACTTGGCACAGTTGGTCACTTGGTGACCGAGGTTACAAATCCAGGAGAAGTGGGTGGAGCATAAAACAGCCAATCAAATTTCAGCCATTCATTTTAAATGGGAAAATGTAAACTGCAGCCATTCTTACACTGTTAATCGCAGGGTTTTCAAACTTGGCACACTTGATCACTGGGTGAATGAGATTAATATTCAGGAAAGTAGGTGGAGCCTACAACAGCCAATCAAAAGTCACCTATTGATTTTCAAGGGGAATATTAAAACTGCTGCCATTCTTACACTGTTAATGGCAGAGGCTTCAAACTTGCTACAGCCAGTCATTGGGTGACTGGGGTCCAAATTCACTAAAGGGGTGGGGCCACAAACAGCCAATCAGACTTTCTTGGTGGATAAATTGCTTCCATTCACACATTTTTGATGCCAGGAGCCTGAAAACTTACAAACTTGGTCATTGCGTGACTGTGTGTTACAAATGGTTACAAAAAGTGGGCGGAGCCAAAAATAAAGTTCACTAGGAAAATATAAACTGCAGCCATTCTTACACTGTTACTGGCAGGGTTCTCAAACTTTGCACAGTTGGTCACTGGGTAAATGGGATGAATATTCAAGAGAGTGGGTGGAGCCTACAACAGCCAATTAAAATTAACCTGTTGATTTTCAAAGGGAATATTTACATTGCTGCTATTCTTACACTGTTAATAGCAGATGCTTCAAACCTGGTACTGTTAGTCACTGGGTGACTGGGGTTCAAATTCAGAAAGGGGGTGGAGCCACAAACAGCCAATCAGATTTTTTTTTATTTCAATGGGAATATACAAATTATTGATACCAAAAGCCCAAAGCTCATAAACTCAGTCATTGAGTGACTGTATGTCAAGGTTAGAAAAAGTGGGCGGAGCCAACAACTACATTTTTTTCCATGGGAAAATATAAACTGCAGCCATTCTTACACTGTTAATGGCAAGGTTCCCAAACTTGACACAGTGGGCCACTGTGTCACTGGGATTAATATTCAGAAATGCCAATCAAATTTCACCTATTGATTTTCAAGGGGAATATCTACATTGCTTCCATTCTTACACTGTTAATGGCAGAGGTCTCTTACCTGATAGGTGACTGGGGTCCAAATTCACTAAAGGGGGTGGAGTCACAAACAGTTAATCAGATTTGTTACATTGATTTCAGCCATTCTGTTATTGGCAGGGTTCTCATATGGGACACAGTTGGTCAATAGATGACTGGGATTAATATTCAGGAAAGTGGGTGGAACTTACAACAGCCAATCAAAATTCACCTATTGATTTTGAAGGGAAATATTGAAACTGCTGCCACTCTTACACTAATAATTGCAGAGGCCTCAAACCAGCTACAGTCGGTCATGAAGTGGCTGGGGTTCAAATCCACTAAAGGGGTGGAGCCACAAACAACCAATCAGATTACTTTACTGGATAAATTGCTTCAATTCACACAATTTTGATGGCAGAAACCCAAAAGCTTAAAACTTGGTCACTGGGTGACTGGGATTAATATTCAGAAAAGTGGGCGGAGACTTAAAAGAAAATCAAAATTCACCTCACCTTGCAACAGGCAGGTGTGTGCTTGAAACAGGCAGGTGTGTGCTTGTAACAGGCAGGTAATTAGCTAGGGGGAGGGATTAGCTGTAACACAGGTGATATATTAAACAGGAAGTGTAGGCCAAAGCCTTAATCTTGGTGGAGGGCTGTTTCACTTCACTGCTGGGAATTGTGAGCTCTGATTATATTATATTGCTGTTTGTAAATTTGTGTTTTGCTGCTTTGATATCTGGTAGGCTTGTGCATTGCAGTTCATCAGATATCTAGCCGCAAGTGTTAGTTTTAAAAGTTTTTAAAAGTACATTTTTTTTTCCTCTAGTGTGCTTGCAACAGGCACGTAATTAGCTAGGGGGAGGGATTAGCTGTAACAGGAGGTATTTGGTCAGCTTTAGGACTCAGTACTGTGCTCAGTCTGTGGCTTGCTCACTAAGTGGCTTCGACACAAGTGGCATAGGCGTTAAAAACAGGCGTTACAACACAGGCACAAACAGAGAGGTGAGAGGAAGCAAGTTAAAAAAAAAAATTAAACAATATTGCGGTTCTTTGCATTGGTTAGGATGTGCTAACACGTTGTGGTGTAGTCTTTAAGTTTTGAGGACTCCACCCCAGCTTCACTCACTCCCCCTCCTCCACCCCAACCTTACTCACTCCCCCTCCTCCACTCCAACTTCACTCACTCCCCCTCCTCCACTCCCCCTCCTCCACCCCAACTTTACTCACTCCCCCTCCTCCACCCCAACCTTACTCACTTCCCCTCCTCCACTCCAACTTCACTCACTCCCCCTCCACCCCTCCCCCTCTTCCACCCCAGCTGCACTCACTCCCGAACTTCACTCCCTCTCCCGTTTCAACTTTTACCGCCACCGTTTACTTTAAATAAAATTTCCCCACACAATAGTCATCATGTTGGACTATGCTGTACAGTGTACATCCTGTGACATGTATGCATGCCTTGATCAGCGGATTGAGGGTGTTTACTGTTGCCCTGGGTGTGTGGATGGAGCCTACAAAAGCCAAAATTCATCTATTGATTTTCAAGGGGAATATTTCATTACTGCCATTCTTGCACTGTTAATGGCACGAGCCCCAAACTGGGTACAGTTATTTATTGGGTGACTGGGGTTCAAATTCAGAAAAGGGGCGGAGACACAAACAGCCCATCAGATTTGTTTTTATTTCAATGCAAATTATTGATGCCAAAGACTGCAAAGCTCACAAATTTGGTCAGTAAGTAATTAAGTAATTGTCTGTTACTGTTAGAAAAAGTAGGCAAAGCCAACACCAGCCAAATACATACCCAGGCAATGCTAGGTCATCAGTGGGTGGAGACAAATACACATTTCACTGGGAAAATGTAAACCATGCAGCCATTCTTACACTGTTAACTGTAGGGTTCTCAAACTTTGCACAGTTGGTCACTGGGTGACTGGGATTAATATTCATAAAAGAGGGTGGAGCCTACAAAAGCCAATCCAAATTAATTTATTGCCTTTCAAGGGGAATGTTCAATTGTTGCCATTCTTGCACTGTTAAGGACACAAGCTTAAATGGACACTGTAGGGGGTTGGGGAAAATGAGTTGAAATTACCCAGGGCTTCTGCTTCTGGGGGATGTCTGCGGGGGACCATTGCCGGGCAATCAGCTAGTACATAATAATAATATGGTTGGACATTAGACTATGACTATGGTGGGATTAGATTGTGAGCTCCTCTGGGGACAGTCAGTGACATGTTTATGTACTCTGTAAAGTACTGCAGGAGATGTCAGTGATATAAATACATAACAATAATATGGTAGGACAGTACACTATGACTATGGTGGAATTAGATTGTGAGCTCCTCTGAGGGCAGTTAGTGACATGACTATATGTACAGGTAGTCCCTGGTTAACCTCCCTCGCGGTACGCAGTTTCTGAGGCTGCGTCCGTGGGAGGAATTTTTTGAATTAAATTTGCTTTAGCCTTTATAGCTAGCATTAGGCTAGCTACCATTGTCCCCCAAGTCCCCCGCACCCTTCTAATCCCCCTTCTGATCTGATGTGCCATCGCTGGATCCGGGGGGGGTACATATAATGGCGGAGATCGGGGGCAATCAAGTGCGGAGGGACTTGGGGGGCAATGGTAGCTAGCAAAGTGCCAGCTACAAAGGCTAAAGCAAATTAAATTCAAAAAATCCCTCCCAGGGCAGAGAAATCCTCTGCGGCGGCTACCCCGAGTGTAGGTCGGGGTTACCACCAGGAGGGTTAACAAACAAGATAGGGGCTTTAGGTTAGTTTTTAACCTGAATCTGTTCTTAAATTGGAACACTGTGCCCCATGTGCCTCCAGTGTCCCCCTCTGTGTTCCCTTGTGCCTCCGTAGGACTCCATTGTGCCACCTTATGCCTGTTACACACAATGAGATTTTCTGACAGATTTACTGCCAGATCAATTATTTCCAACATGTCCAATCAGATTTACGGTGATTTTCTGATCACTTCTCCATAGAAGTAAACAGAAAATAAATTAGAAAATAAATCAGAAATCAGATCAAACATGTTGGAAATCTGCCAGAAAATCTCATCATGTGTACCAGGCATTAGGTCTCCCTTGTGTCTCCTTGTGTCTCTATTATGCCTTCTTGGTCTCTCTTGTGCTACCTTGTGTCTCCCTTGTGCCACCTTGTGTCTCCCTTGTGCCTCCTTGTGTCTCCCTTGTGCCTCCTTGTGTCTCCCTTGTGCCTCATTGTGTCTCCCTTGTGCCTTTTTGTGTTTCCCTTGTGCTTTCTTGTGTCTCCCTTGTGCCACCTTGCGTCTCCCTTGTGCCTCCCTTGTGCCTCCTTGTGCCTCCCTTGTGCTTCCTTGTGTCTCCCTTGTGCCACCTTGTGTCTCCCTTGTGCCTCCTTGTTTCTCCCTTGTGCCTCATTGTGTCTCCCTTGTGCCTCATTGTGTCTCCCTTGTGCCACCTTGCGTCTCCCTTGTGCCACCTTGCGTCTCCCTTGTGCCACCTTGCGTCCCCCTTGTCCCTCCTTGTGTCTCCCTTGTGCCACCTTGCGTCTCCCTTGTGCCTCATGTCTCCCTTGTGCCTCCTTGTGTCTTCCTTGTTCCACCTTGTGTCTTCATTGTGCCTCCTTGTGCCACCGTGTGTCTCCCTTGTGCCACTTTGTGTCTCCATTGTGCCTCCTTTGGCCACCTTGTGTCTCCCTTTTGCCACTGTGTGTATTCCTTGTGCCTCCTTTGCTTCCCTAGTGCCTCCTATGTCCAGCTGTGCCTCTTGTGCCCCTGTTCTTCCTGCACTTCTCTCCAGCCCTGTACTTTTAGCAGAGTAGGTGCAGTGGAAGCCGCAACATGCCTCACCTGTTCCATGGCAGCCTGCGTCAATCAGCAATGTCCTCTCTACCCTCACCATTCCCCCTAGTGGCGGCTCCTCCTGATTGCATCATTACACAATGCAAGACAAGCCACTAGGGGGAACAGTTAAGGGAAAGAGGACATGGGTGATTGATGTCATCACAGCAGGACGGAAGGAATTTGTATCAGTGGTTCATTCATCAGTCAGGCGTTCATAAGTCAGGGACTACCGGTACTCTGTAAAATGCTGCAGAAGATGTCAGTGCTATTCGAATACAAAACAATAGTATAGGAGGGCATTAGACATATGACTATGGTAGGATTAGATTGTGAGCTCCTCTGAGTCAGTGCCGTGACTGTATACTTTGCATAGTGCTGCAGATGCAGAAGATGTCAGTGCTATAGGAATAAATAATATTAATAATAATAATAATAATAATAATGGGGAGGAAGCAGGGTCAGACTGGGACATTGGGGGCCCACCAAAAAAATGTAACCTGGGGCCCACACATCCCATGATTGCGGTGAAAAAAGGGCGTGACCATGCACCGGAAGGTGGGCGTGGTCATGATGTATTATAGACAGGGCCAAATATACATGCTCTTAGCAGAATTGTAATTCAGAGACACGGCTGCCCAGAAAAAAACGTTGCATAGAGTCCCCTCCTTCAATATAAAGTAATGTCCTACTTTGCAGAGGTTGCGACCACAGAGGTTGCAGAGGGGCCCTTGGGCCAAAGGGGCCCCGAAGGGCCCTCCCTCAACTACAGTATTACCTCCCTATTGGCCCTTTGCTCATAATAATCACTTCTATAGATACTTTGAACAGTGGTAATCATTAACAAGCTATTTCCCTTGGGGGGCCCCCATTGTAAAATTTGCACCGAGGCCTCCTTAGCTACGCCACTGCTCTCAGCATGAGTGATTACAGCACTGAGAAGAGAATTTTTGTGCTGCAGGCAGCAATTGGAGCTCTGTCAGACAAGGAGGAGGGGGGGGGGGAGCACACCAGAGACCTGGAGGGAGGGCCCACCGAGGGAAAAAACTGTACTACTGTGGCCCAGTCCGACCCTGGGAGGAAGAGGTCACTGGGTGCTACTAAGGGAGGGGAGATGTCACTGGGCAAAGCTGGTGGTGGGAAAGGGACTCTGGTTGCTTCAAGGGTGAGAAGAGGTCGCTGAATGCTCCTCACACTGGTGAGTGCACTGCTGCTGGTGTTGGGAGGTCACAGGGTGCAGCTAACAGTGATGAGTGGTTACTGGATGCTGCTGGGGGTGGGAAGAGGTCCCTAGGTTCTGCTGAGGCTGGGGAGAGGTTGCTGGATGCTGCATGTGGGCACTTTCTACAGGGATTAGTGGCTTCTAGGTGCAGGCTATAGAGGGTGCTGGGTGTGGCTTCAGGCTATAGTAGGTACTGAATGTGGGTTTAGGCTATAGGGGTAGTGGGTGCAGGCTATAGAGGGTGCTGGGCGTGGCAGCAGGCTATAGTAGGTACTGAATGTGGGTTTAGGCTATAGGGGTAGTGGGTGCAGGCTATAGTGGGTGCTGGGTTTGGCTGCAGGCTATACATTGTAGTGGGTGCTAGGTGCAGGCTATAGTGGATCCTGGGTGGGGGTGAAGGCTATACATTGTAGTGGGTGCTAGGTGCAAGCTATAGTGGATGCTGGGTGGGGGTGCAGGCTATAGGGGTAGTGGGTTCTAGGTGCATCTATAGTAGGTGCATGTGCAGGCTATAGGGGGTAGTGGGTGCCTAGTGCAAGCTATAGTGGGTGCTGGGTGTAGGTGCAGACTATTAGGTGGTAGTGGGAGTGTGTGTTTTTTTGCTTACCATACCCCTGGTGGGCGACAGGCATGCAACAGACAGGTGCTGGAGGTTGCAGAGGAGAGCAGCTGAGGGTGGGATCTCTTCCACTACTTATCTTACCGCCTGTTCTTCACCTGCTCTACTCCTCATCCGATGCCGAACAGCTTGGGGAGTGAGGCTACCTAACCTGTCTCGTTCCCACCCACTTTCCTCCCCACCAACTTGCTTTTGTCCTGAAGGTGATTCGCTTGGGGGGGCAGAGCTATTTACTTCTGCCTTCTTTCAATGAACTCTCCCTCCCTGTTGCTGACCAATCATGCAGCAGGGATGGCCCATTGGAAGGATGCAGAGAGGCCACAGGACAGGAGCTGAGTGTTGAGCTGTGGTCTTCTCATGGCGTAAAGGGGCAATGCAGGGGGAGATGAGGTTCAGCATGGGAGTGCAGTACCACACTCCCTGCCTATAACAGCACTTCAGGCGATCGCCTGGAGTGTCTGTCAATAAAGACGCTGCTGATCTTGTAGCTCAAAGCCTGTATGCCAGGGACAGTAAGTGTGCAGTGCTACGTGAGAGGAAAGAGAGTGTGAGTGGTGGAACTATCCAAACTTGTTTTAATTCAAATTATTTTAAATGTTCATGTTCAACTAGTAATGAAGGATTTTTTTTACTGCACCATAGCCTAGAGCAGGCATGGGCAAACTTGACCCTCCAGCTGTTGAGGAACTACAAGTCCCACAATGCATTGCAGGAGTCTGACAGCCACAGTCATGACTCATAAAGGCAAATGCATTGTGGGATTTTTAGTTCCTTAACAGCTGGAGGGCCACGTTTGCCCATGCCTGGCCTAGAGTCTACTGTCCAGTGGAGGAGAGGGGTTATTTGCATAAGTGACAACTGTAATAACATAGAACCAAGGTGACAGTGTATAATGAATGTAACTTTGCTCTACCAGGTGAGTTACGGAGCCCGGGACATCTTGCTAAGTGACAGAAAGTTTTATCCAAACTTTTTCAGAACAGTTCCAGATGATAGCATTCAATATAAGGCAATTGTAAAGCTGCTGGAGGCATTTAAGTGGAATTGGGTCGGGATTGTGACATCAGATGATGATTATGGAGAGAGGGAACTCCAGCAACTGAGTAAGCATCTGACCAATCATGGAATTTGTATAGAATTCACGATTCTTGTGTCAAATAAAAATTATAACCGGATACCTCCAGAATATCAAACTTCCACCACCGAAGTCTTAATTATTTGTGGAACCTTTGGCAGAACTTTTTACACATTTCTGTATAATGCTGTCAGCTATTATGTAAGAAAAACATTTATCTTTCCCAATTCTTGGTCAGTGGATGATGACTATTTTTTTTTCTGTAACTGCAGTTTGGCATTTTCATTCCCAATATTCTCTGTCCCTGGAATGGGGGAATTTATCAGCAGCTACGTGTCCAATACTAACGAGGATAATTTCTTGCTGGAAGATATATTGATAACCTATTATGGGTGTCTATCAGGAAATACTCTGAAGAACAAACTTTTCCCAATGACAACTGGACAGCCACTTCATCACTGCCCCACAGGGGAGGGGATAGATTTGCAGTATCCTGCTGAAACAACCTCACATAAAGTGTACATTGCAGTGGGTATGATGGTCCAGGCTTTGGAAAACATGTACATTTCACTAGCTACAAGTGAAAAAAGAGATACTTTGAGCATGTATAAACAACCACACAAGGTAAAAGCAATAATGTAAATATACTGTGTAATGTTTGGGGAAGTTAGTTAGGAAGTGTTAGACCCTCTGTTGGTTCTTTATTGCCATTTCTGTCTCTCAGATGACACCCATAGTAGTGCTATGAACTTCAGAAAAATCTGAATTTTCCTTCTGAAATAGCTATAACAGTGAGCTTAGACCTGCCTGAGTCAGCTGCTTATCTTACCTTTCCATCTGTAATGAAGGAGTAGTAGTGCTTGAAATGGCCGATTTCAACCTCAAGTTACTTTGTCATAATTTTGTGAAAATTAGAAAAAAATCATCGAAAAACACACACATCTATACACTAGCAATAAAAAGTATGTAAAGCCTTTGGAATTATATGGATTTCTGCACAAATCGGTCAAAAAATGTGATCTGATCTCTTCATCTAAGTCACAGCAAGAGAAAATCGCAGTCACAATAACACACAAATAATTAAATGTTTCCATGTTTTTATTGAGCACACCATGTAAACATTCACAGTGCAGGCGCAAAAAGTTTGTGAACCCCTAGACTAATGATTGGAGTGAGGTGTTAGCCAGATGAGTCCAATCAATGAGATGAGATTGGAGGTGTTGGTTACAGCTATCCTGCCCTTTAAAAAAAACACACACTAGTTTTGGTTTTCCCAAGAAGTATTGCCTGATGCGAATGATGCCTCGCACAAAAGAGCTCTCAGAAGACCTACGATTAAGAATAGTGGACTTGCATAAAGCTGGAAAGGGTTATAAAAGTATTTTCAAAAGTCTTGCTGTTCATCAGTCAACGGTAAGACAAATTGGGCTTGATTCAGTAACCGGCGCTAAGCCACGGCGTTAGGTGGTTTGCGCCCACACAGTTGAAATAATCCCGCTCACTGCGCGGATAATAGTGCGCATTGCTGGCCCTTACAAGTCACACCCAGGGATGCTCAGCAGAGCTCGAATATTCGAGTAGCTTGAATATTCGAGCTCTTTTTCAGCTATTCGAGTTCGGTAATCGAGCTCGAATAGCTGCAGCTATTCGAATGGGCTATTCGAGTGAACTCGAATAGCCCACTCACTATTCACGCTATTTGAGCAAACAGCGTTATTCGAGCTCGAATACCGAGCTCGAATAGCGTCATAGCCCAGATTGATGTCCTTAGAGCCAATCAGAGGGCTCCCAGGCCCTCTGACGGCAGCCAATCACAGAGGGGGACCCTGGCGAGCCCCTACCCTATAAATAGCGGCCGCCATGTTCGGTTTTTCCGTCCTTGCTTGACTTGTACAGAGAGAGATCTGCTCCTTTGTGCTTTGGCTTAGCAAGTGCTCTATTGTGGTCAATCACCTAGCGTTTTTGCTCACATACACCTGCTATATACACCTATATTGTTGTTAGCTAGATAGAGATTGTATTTTAGTTAGTAGCTTGTGTGTTACATAGAGACAGCTGCTGCTGCAGGCAAGCTTACACAGCTTTAGGCCTCAGGGCCTTGCCTGTGTGGGCAGCTGTCCTCCTGTCCTCTGTTAGTTTATTTCTCATCTATACCAGTGTTTCTGCTGTGTATTCTACCCTGTCTTGTCCTTTACTACTGAGTGATTATTGTATTTTGTAGTTATACTACTGTACTAGGGACACTCACTGTTACTGTTCATAGCTCCTGCGTGTGTGTGTGCGTGCACTGTCTGTAGTGTACACAGTACACAGTATTCCCTTCTACTGAATCATCTGATTACTACTGAATCTGATTATTGTATTTTCTAGTTGTACTTACTGTACTAGGGACACTCAGTCACTGTTCATAGGCTAGCTCCTGCGTGTGTGTGTGTGTGCGTGCACTGTCTGTAGTGTACACACACTCTATTTCCTTCTACTGAATCTGATTACTACTGATTATTGTATTTTCTAGTTAGTGTACTAGGGGACACACTCACTGTTCACTGTTCACACTTACTGATTACTGATTATTGTATTTTGTATTTGTACTGTACTAGTAATCACTTAACGATCTAATCACTTAGTGATTAGTGTCACCTCACCCACCAACCCACTCCATTAAAGTACCCCACTTTTTCACCCGCCCTTTTAAAAAACGTTTTTGTTTACGCCCAAAACATCTAAGATGTCTGGAAGTGGCAGCCAGCGCGGTTTGGGCAAGGGGAAGGGCAGCAAGGGAATCAGGAGGAGAGGGAGCAGCATTGTGGCAAGCCGCGCCACCATGCACAGTTCCGCAGCAGCTGCGTCAGTGGCTAACATTCCGCCTATAGCCACTTGCCGTGGACAACTTGGGCGCCCAGCAGGAGCATCTGCAACTCACGCTGCAGAGACACAGCAGCAGCAGCGTGTAGTACCTGCTCCTATTTTCCTCCAGCCGGGTCGGAAACGTCTCATTGAGGAAAAGGATGCAGCCACTGTGGTGCAACTGATGACGGAGGATGAGCAGCCCGCCATCAGCTCTGCATCCGAGGCCTCCACCCTCACCACAACCACCACCCCTGTTCGCAGCAGCCGCCCAGCAGGGCCTGGGGAGGAGGCCAGTTCACCGTCAGTTGGCGACCTGTCATTCAGCAGTCTTTTGACCCCAGGCATCATGAGTCAATTGTCTGCTGTTGTTGGCGATTTTGAGGAGGAGATGCTGATGGGCACTTTGGGGGAGGAGGGATTGGACAGCAAGACTGTGGCGACAGTCAAGCAGCCCATCCATGCATCAGGAGAGGAGTTTGGGGGGTCATCATCCCAGCAGGACATGTTTCAGGAGGGGGAGGATGATGATGATTATGTTGATGACAGGGTGACGGACAAAGACTGGGTGCCACCACCAGCACCTGGGGATGTCATCATCAGCAGCTCTGAGGAGGAGGAGGAGGAGGATGCGCTTGTGGGCCTTGCAAGGAGGCGCATCATTGCAAGCATTGGCAGCAGTAGGCAGGTCCCACAGCCTGCTGGTGCCTCAGGCTCAGCAGCAGCAGCATCTGCCAGTACCACCACCAGCCGCACCCAAGCCCCCCCCCCCCCCCCCAACCACCACAGGGAGACAGGCAGCAGCGGCTCCAGTCCATAGGGGGTTTTCCTTGTCACCAATCTGGCAATTTTTCACCATGCCCACAGTTTACAGCAAGAACGCCACTTGCAACCACTGTCAGCGGAAGTTGAGCAGAGGTGCAGACCCCTTAAAGTTCAGCACCAGCTCTCTTATCAACCATCTTGCTGCTAAACATTACCACCAGCATGAGGAGTTCCAGAGGCTGAAGGCATCTGGTGCTGGCAGTGACACCACACCCATCACTGCACAGCCTTCAGCAGCAGCAGCAGCAACAGCAGCCACCCGCCCTCCTGCTCCTCCAGCACCACCAGCAGGAGTGCGGAAACGCACTGCTCCTCCCCCTCTCTGCAACTCCTGCCGCCGACACTGAGGCCTGTTCTGGCAGCCAGTCCTCAGTGGCCTCCTCTGCTGTCTCCGCTGATTCCCGTGCTAGCAAAAGGCGACGCCAGAGCCTTTTGAGCGAGTCCTTCCAGGGGGTGGTTAGGGCTCTGCCTTCCAGCAGCCGTCGCGTGCGCCAGCTGAACGGCTTGCTGGCACGGGCCATGTGCTCCCAACTCTTGCTGTACACGCTCGTGCAGGAGGGGAGCGACATGCGTGCGCTGCTTGCTTGTGCAGCCCCAGACTGGCAGCTCCCCAGCAGACACTTCTTCGCCCGCCAGGTCATGCCTGCACTGCACCACTTTGTGATGGCCAATGTGGAGTGAGGGCTGGAGCACGCGGTTGGTGAAAGGGTCCACGTCACCATGGACTCCTGGAGCAGCCGCTTCGGGACAGGCCGCTACCTGTCCTTCACTGTCCACTGGGTCAGCTTGGTGGAAGGGGGTGAGGATGGGAGAGCAGCAGCGGGCACAGCAGCAGCAGCAACACAGTGGGTGGTGCCACCCCGCAGGGTCAGGGGAACTGCAGCAGGTTCCTCCAATCCTCCGCCATCCTCCGGTACACCTGGCCAAACCCCCCGCCTCAGCAGCAGCGTGAAGCCACGCCACTGCCAAGCGCTGCTGCAGTTGGTCATCCTTGGGAAGACCAAACTGACGGCAACCCATGTGTTGGCCAAACTCCAGGAGCAGGAGAGGATTTGGCTGACCCCCAGAGGCCTCAGAGTCGGAGAGGTGGTGGCCGACAATGGGGCCAATCTGGTTGCCGCAATCAACAGGGGAAACCTGACCCACATCCCCTGTCTTGCCCACGTACTGAACCTGGTGGTGCAGAAGTTCTTGCGCACCTACCAGGGGATGGGCGAACTGCTGGAAACGGCAAGGAATGTTGTGCGTCACTTCCGGCGCTCGCCTGCAGCCTGTGCGAGCCTGGAAGACGTGCAAAAGGAGCTGGAGCTGCCACGCCATCGGCTGATCCTTAACGTTCCAACTCGCTGGAACTCCACCCTGGCGATGTTGGAGCGTCTGGTTGAACAGAAGCACGCTGTCAACCAGTACCTTGCCCTGGCCACTGTGTCCGCCGCTCAGAAAAGGGACAAGACCAGCAACATCCCGTCCATCGTCCCCGATGACGACTGGGGGCACATGCAGCAGGTGTGCTTAGTGCTGGCTCCCTTTCTGCAGGCCACCAACATGGTGAGCAGGGACCATGTTATGGTGTGCGAGTGGGTGCCCCTGGTTTGTCTGCTGAACAGGGCCCTCAATGCTTTGCTGGAATAGGGAGCGGCAGCCTTGGCCCAGCAGGAGCGGCATGCAGCTGCACAGTCCACCTCTGAGGGGGAGGAGGAGGAGGACTTGGTGGAGGTCCCTGACCTTGCTGCTGATGAGGGGGATCAGCACAGTGCAGCTGAGTTGGTGCGGGGGTGGAGAGAGGATGAGGCGGCAGAGGAGGAGGATGAGGACAGCACTGCCGTCGATGTGCCAGCACACGTGGCGCGCCTCTTCCCAATGGCAGCGCACATGCTGACGTGCCTGTGCAGGGACCCCAGGGTGATCCAGATGAAGCAGAGGGAGGACATCTGGATCAGCATGATGTTCGACCCGCGCCTCAAGGGGAAGTTGAGCCAGTTCCTGCCTCCTGCAGGAGGAGACCCAACGCAACAAATAAGAAACTTGCAGCAGGCCCTTGTTGAGCGCTTGGAGGAAGCCTTCCCCAGCCTTCCACCCCCACTGTCCAGCCAGCACAGAGGCAGCAGCAGGTGCCTGCATCCAGCAGCAAGCGCCCCACAGACCTGCTGTCTCTCAGCAACGAGCTCTACAGAACTGTAGAGGCTCCAGCAGTGACTAGAGAGGAGGTGCATGCAGCAGCATCCTCCTCCGGTCACAGCCAGCGCCTGACCCGCATGGTGGCTGACTACATGGGGTCCTACAGCGGGCTTGACAGCGATGCCCCTGTTGATCCCATGGAGTATTGGGTCAAGCGCCTGGAGATCTGGAGCGAGCTGGCGCAGTATGCCCTGGAAGTGCTGTCCTGTCCCCCTTCCAGCGTGCTGTCCAAACGCTGCTTCAGTGCAGCTGGTGGTGTGGTCACCGAGAAACGCTCACGTCTGTCTCACAAGTCTGTGGACAGACTGACGTTTCTCAAGATAACCAGGCGTGGGTGGAAGGCGAGTTCCTGGCCCCTGTTGTCGGCGAGAGGGGGACATGAACTGGCTGCCGGAACCATCGTTAATATGCCTTACCACCCTTTACCACCTCCTGGCTCCTGCTCACTACTAAGCTAGTCTGGTTCAGTTTCACTATTAAGTCGCCTGTAGCCACACATTTTACACCTACATTGGGCTGCTGTGTACTGCCCTTCTGCTGTCTGTCTGTGTTTACCACTGCCAGGGTACACAGATTTACCTTCTGCTGCCACTCTGCCACCAGCTATTACGTCCAACAATAGCTATCTGTTAAATTTGCCTTAAAAAAAAAAAAAAAAAAAAAAAAAAAAAGGTTTAATTTTTCTGAGGTGCCCGGGTTGAAAACTGTGTTGTCCCAGTTGTGTATTGGACACGATGTGGGCTTCACAACCGCTGTCTGGGACCTCCTGTTGTGTTTATTTACAGCCCTGGTATCACCGCTAGGTACCAGGGCTATTATGTCACGCTGCCTACCTGCTGCCACACTCACACTACTCCTCCATTCCTCCTGCTGCTGCTGCTGTCGGTCTGTGTTTCCCACTGCCAGGGTACACAGATTTACCTTCTGCTGCCACTCTGCCACCAGCTATTACGTCCAACAATAGCTATCTGTTAAATTTGCCTTAAAAAAAAAAAAAAAACAATAAAAAAAAAGGTTTAATTTTTCTGAGGTGCCCGGGTTGAAAACTGTGTTGTCCCAGTTGTGTATTGGACACAATGTGGGCTGCACGACCGCTGTCTGGGACCTCCTGTTGTGTTTATTTACAGCCCTGGTATCACCGCTAGGTACCAGGGCAATTATGTCACGCTGCCTACCTGCTGCCACACTCACACTACTCCTCCATTCCTCCTGCTGCTGCTGCTGTCTGTCTGTGTTTCCCACTGCCAGGGTACACAGATTTACCTTCTGCTGCCACTCTGCCACCAGCTATTACGTCCAACAATAGCTATCTGTTAAATTTGCCTTAAAAAAAAAATAAAAAAACAATAAAAAAAAAAAGGTTTAATTTTTCTGAGGTGCCCGGGTTGAAAACTGTGTTGTCCCAGTTGTGTATTGGACACGATGTGGGCTTCACGACCGCTGTCTGGGACCTCCTGTTGTGTATTTATGGGCTGGTGCCACCGCTAGGTACCACAGCCTATTATGTCTCGCTGCCTACCTCATTGACTGCCTGCTGCCACACAATCATCCTCCTCCTGCTGCTGCTGAATTTACCTCCTGCTGTCTGTGTGTTTCCACTGCCAGGGAGCACATACAATGGCGCTTTCACCATGCGCCACCAGCTATTCATTACGCTCAAAAATAGCTGCATTTCTTTAAAAAAACGAAAAAAAATATATATACTTTTTAATACTTTGTGATATTATTTTTAGAGGTATCCGGGTTGAAAACTGTGTTGTCCCAGTTGTGTATTGGACACAATGTGGGCTTCACGACCGCTGTCTGGAACCTCATGCTGTGTATTTACGGCCTGGTACCACCGCTAGGTACCACAGCCTATTATGTCTCGCTGCCTGCCTCATTGACTGCCTGCTGCCACACAATCATCCTCCTCCTGCTGCTGCTGCTGAATTTACCTCCTGCTGTCTGTGTGTTTCCACTGCCAGGGAGCACATACAATGGCGCTTCCATCATGCGCCACCAGCTATTTATTACGCTCAAAAATAGCTGCATTTCTTTTAAAAAAAAAATATAGAAGAGAAATAAGTGAAGAAGAAGAAGACGATATAGAAGAAGAAGAAGCTATAGAAAAAGAAGAAGAAGAAGAAGAAGGAGAAGAAGAAGAAGATATAGAAAAAGAAGATATAGAAGAAGAAGAAATAGAAAAATAATAATAAGAAGAAGATATAGAAAAAGAAGAAGAAGAAATAGAAAAATAATAATAAGAAGAAGATATAGAAAAAGAAGATATAGAAAAAGAAGATGAAGAAGAAGATGAAGAAGAAGATGAAGAAGAAGAAGATGAAGAAGAAGAAATAGAAAAATAATAATAATAAGAAGAAGATATAGAAAAAGGAGAAGAAGAAATAGAAAAATAATAATAAGAAGAAGAAGATATAGAAAAAGAAGATATAGAAAAAGAAGATGAAGAAGAAGATGATGAAGAAGAAGAAGATGAAGAAGATGAAGAAGAAGATGATGAAGAAGAAGAAGAAGAAGAAGAAGAAGAAGAAGAAGAAGAAGAAGAAGAAGAAGAAGAAGATATAGAAGAAGAAGATATAGAAGAAGAAGAAGAAGAAGAAGATATAGAAGAAGAAGATATAGAAGAAGAAGAAGAAGATATAGAATAAGAAGAAGAAGTATATACAGTACTGAACAGAATTTTGGACACAACTTCTCTTTCCACCTTTTTTTTTTTTAAAGGAACATCCCCACATAATCACTTGCTGTTGTTACTTGGAAAAAAAGATGTTTCTTGCATCATTCACCCCCAAAACAAGTTTTGGAAGCTATTTGAGGCCAATTCGAATAGTCAGCTCGAATAATACGCTCGAAAACCGACTCGAATAGTGAGCTCGAATTTCGAGGTCGAATCGAATAGTAAAAAATATTCGACTCGAATCTTCGACCGAACTCGAATAATTTACTATTCAAATTCGACCAAACTCGAATAATAGCAAGGGGTATCCGAGCATCACTGGTCACACCCGATGCGACGAAAATGACGCATCGGGTGCCTGTTAAGCTATGCTATGATGCGCCACTTCGGAGGCACCCGATGCGTCATTTTCCTTGCATCGGGTTCGACTTTTAAGGGCCAGCGGGTGCAACGTTATCGTCGCACCGCTCACTAATATCGGCGCACCCACGCTGCTCACGCAGTGATCGGGGCCGCGCGCAAAGTAGGTTTGCGCACACTAGCACACACAAGCTTTTCACACTGGCGCTAACACTTAGCGCCGGCTAGTGAATCAAGCCCATTGTCTATAAACAGAGAAAGTTCAGCACTGCTGCTACTCTCCCTAGGAGTGGCTGTCCTGTAAAGATGACTGCAAGAGCACAGCGCAGAATGTTTAAATGAGGTGAAGAAGAAGAATCTTAGAGTGTCAGCTAAAGACTTACAAAAGTCTCTGGAATATGCTAACATCCCAGTTAGCGAATTGCAAAAAATAGCCTGGTCACTAGGGGGGTGTAATCCTACGGTCCTCAAGTGGTTAATTGCCCCAGACATTAGAATTTTTAAATGTTAAACAATTTTAATTTGATCTTTTTATGACACACTTCTGATAATTTGTCTCTCTACTAATTAGTTATTAATGTAATACTTATTTAAAGACTAAATTTACACATGTATTATTACCTATACTGAAGGCACCTATACCTAGCTACCTATACTGAAGACACCTATACCTAGCTACCCATACTAAATGCGCCTTTACCAAGCTACCTATACTGAAGACACCTATACCTAGCTACCCATACTAAATGCACCTTTACCAAGCTACCTATACTGAAGACACCTATACCTAGCTGGGGACCTATGCCTGGCTACCTATACTGGGGGCAACTATCGCACGGATCACAAAATTGTTATGTACAGCATTCGTGAGGATTGAGATTTAAAAGGTTCAAGATATTTGAGAATCTTTTTAGATTCAGATTCAAAGAAATTGTGGATAAAGATGGCCCAAATGGTTTGCCCGGCGGGTAGTCCGCGTGGATATCAGTTGCCCGCGTCCACGGTGGGTAGCGGACACATAGCTGTGTATTTGACACTGATTGTGTGCCTCTTTGTGATTACATGCACTGTCTACTAATATTGAATATTGTTAGTAGTACTGCATTCCCCCAGTATGGGAAAAATAACAGGCAGAGGCAGGCCACCCCACAGGTATTTTTGAGGTCATGCAGCCCTCGACCAAAGTACAGTGTTCAGAAGCCATGTACCCGCCTCAACCCCCAAAATTCTAAAGATGTGGTTGAGTGGCTTAAACAGCGCACCACATCTTCTACAGCTGCCGCTCAGAACCTCCATGACACACCGTCCTCCTCCTGCTCAGCTTCTGGTTTCACACAAAAACGTAACACTACTACCACTAGCAACCCAGCTACTCCACTTGATGTGTCAGAGGAGTTATTCACACATGATGCATTTAGTGATACACTTGGGGTCATCCAGCCAACATGCCCTTCACTGCCTGCTGTTGCCACCACCCGAATGCTGACATTCCAAAGCTCACAAGTGTGGCATTTTTGTTTGTTTGAGTGCCTCTGATACCAGCAATGCCATCTGCAACCTCTGCCAAAAGAAAGAGTCGTGGGAAGCCCAACACCCAACTAGGGACAACTGCTTTGCGAAGGCACCTGATCGCAAAACACAAACCCCAATGGTATGCACACATGAATAAAAGCAGCACTCAAATATAATAATGTTAGAAATCATCTTTGGGTAAATTTGACAAACATGCTTTAAGAAAAAACAAAAGAAAATAATAGGCAGTACAGTGAGCCAGTCTGCTTGCTACCATCATAAAGTTCTATAATTAACTACCCATCCCATCTAGGCCTCTGGTACATATGAGATCATGACGCTATGCTGCTCCATTTACTTGAGCATAACGCACTAATTTAATTTATTATTTTTTGTAAATGACATTGTCCCCACACAGTATCTCTGCCTGCAGGCCGCTTAACTGCCTTCTCCGCCACCACCGACAGGGTCCAGGACTCAAGGTTGATTCCTGCATTTTTAAGGCCACTGCTAGCAGCGGCCGCTAACAAAAAGAATAATAATTTTTCTGGTGTGTTTACATGCCTAATTTTTCTGACTGCACTGCGGTTGCAACAACAAAACAAAAGGCATATACATGTGTTAATTCCCCTTTGCGATCCACCATATGGGCTGAAAACACACCATTGCCTGCACCCTTGCCAACATGCGCACCAGCACGGCCTTTACTACACAAACAGCTGTTTAGAGTGGTGCGTTAAACAGTGGGTTTGGTCTGTCAGTGTGAAGCAGCACACTACTTACACTACCTGATCCATGTATACACACGCAAGGGATTTTAAAGCACTTATGTCTCCAGTTTAGGAATGCAATGCCATTTCTGCCCTGTGACAAATGCTTCGGACGCGGAGCAATACAGATTGGTGCTGATCCTTTTTTGCACTACGATGACAATTATGCAAGGGGAATCATTTTCAAAAGTACCAAAGCAGGTCTGTAACTGCGGGATCTCATAATTCGGAACTGTGCTGGGCTGGCTATCTGACACTCCATGATCTCTGTACACCACAATCTTCTCTGCAAGTTCTACTAAGTAGCAGCAGGTACCTAGTGGAACTAGTGGAGAGAGATGCCATAAGGTACAGCTTCCATCCATCCATAATCTCCTGGTGTGGAAGCTAAAAGACTACTAAGTAGCAGCGGGTACCTAGTGGAACTAGTGGAGAGAGAATCCATAAGGTACAGATTTCATCCATCCACAATAGCCTGGTGTGGAAGCTGAAAGGCTACAAGTAGCAGCAGGTACCTAGTGGAACTTGTGGAGAGAGATGCCATAAAGTACAGCTTTCATCCATCCACAATCTCCTGGTGTGGAAGCTGAAAGGCTACTAACAAGTAGCAGTGGGTACCTAGTGGAACTAGTGAAGAGAGATGTCATAAGGTACAGCTTCCATCCATCCATAATCTCCTCGTGGGGACCTGAAAGACCACTAAGTAGCAACAGATACCTAGTGAAACTAGTGGAGAGAGATGCCATAAGGTACAGCTTTCATCCATCCATAATCTCCTGGTGTGGACCTGAAAGATACTAAGTAGCAGCAGGTACCTAGTGGAACTAGAGGAGAGAGATGCCATAAGTAGAGATGGCCCGAACCTCTCATTTTTGGTTCATGAACCCCGTTCTCGAACTTTCGTGGAAGGTTTGGTTCGCGCGAACTTTCACGAACCGCAATAGATTTCAATGGAGAGGTGAACTTTGAAAACTAGAAACACTAATGCTGGCCAGAAAAGTGATGGAAAAGATGTTTCAAGGGGTCTAACACCTGGACCCCCAGGTGATGGAGTGGGATACATGCCAAAAGTCCGAGGGAAAAATCTGGATTTGACGCAAAGCAGAGTTTTAAGGGCAGAAATCACATTGAATGGTAAATTGCCAGCCTAAAGTGCTTTAAAACATCTTGCATGTGTATACATTAATCAGGGAGTGTAATTAGAGTACTGCTTCACACTGACACACCAAACTCACTATGTAACGCACCGCAAACAGCTGTTTGCGTAGTGAAAGCCGTGCTGGACTCACACGTTACGTCCATAGTATCGCCACCTAACTCAGTGATTTCCACACCAAATAACTCCTGCGAAGTGTCAAATGCAGTGGATGTGGTGCTTGTAGTAGCGCTGGTGGCTGCGGGAGATGAGGTGTTCTGTGTGAAATAGTCAACCATGTCCTGACAATCTTGGGAAGTGACGGGACGTGCCTTCTTCTGAGCACTGTACTTTGGGCTAGGGCCGCACGAAATCACATCAACACGACCTCGCACAGACCTACCAGTGCCAGGTGGCCTATCTCTGGGTCTGCCTCTACCTTTCCCTCTACCTGTTTTGTCCGTTTCGTCCATATCGGGGGGGATGAAGTGAAAGGTATGCACTGATTTGACTAATAAAATGTGCAGTCACACAGGTGCAGCCGTTAACAGGTATGCACAGAGTGGTATATCACACTGCGTGCACTTATATAGGTAGGTAGGTGGGTTCACTAAACACAACAGTCAGGTATATGCAGTGATGAGGGGGTTTCACTGAACACAACAGTCAGGTATATTCTGTGATGAGGTGCTTTCACTGAACACAACAGCTAGGTATATGCTGTGAAGAGGTGGTTTCACTGAACACAACAGCTAGGTATATGCTGTGATGGTGGTTTCACTGAACACAACAGTCAGGTATATGCTGTGATGAGTTGGTTTCACTGAACACAACAGCTAGGTATATGCTGTGATTGTGGTTTCACTGAACACAACAGTCAGGTATATACTGTGATGAGGTGTGTTCACTGAACACAACAGCTAGGTAAAGGTATATGCTGTGATGGGGTGGTTTCACTGAACACAACACTCAGGTATATGCTGTGGTGAGGTGGTTTCACTGAACACAACAGTCAGGTCTATGCTGTGATGAGGTGCGTTCACTGAACACAACAGTTAGGTCTATGCTGTGATGAGGTGGTTTCACTGAACACAACAGTCAGGTTTATGCTGTGATGAGGTGGGTTCACTGAACACAACAGTTAGGTAAAGGTATATGCTGTGATGAAGTGGGCTCACTGAACACAACAGTCAGGTATATGCTGTGATGAGGTGGTTTCACTGAACACAACAGTCAGGGCCCTTTTCCACTAGCAATCGCTAGCGTTCACGCTGAACGCTAGTAATTGCTGAATCGCAATTACCGGCGATTCCCCGACGTTCGCGGCCGCGATTTTGCTATGCTATGCACTGCATAGCAAAATCGTGGCAAATATCGCTCCGCCGCGCGTTCGCGTTCCCGACAAAAACGAATCGCGGTAGTGGAAATGACCTACCGCGATTCCTATGTTAAAAAGCAAACCGTAGCGATTGTAAAATCGCTAGCGGTTTGCGTTTTTGCGATTCAGCCAGCGCAAACGCGCTGGTGGAAAAGGGCCCTAAGGTATATGCTGTGATGAGGTGGTTTCACTGAACACAACAGTCAGGTATATGCTGTGATGAGGTGGGTTCACTGAACACAACAATTAGGTCTATGCTGTGATGAGGTGGATTCACTGAACACAACAGCTAGGTATATATATACTGTATATGTATATATATATATATATATATATATATATATATATATATATATATATATATATATATATATATACATTTCAAAAGTGGTCCATGCAAGTTGCAACACAAGTGCTGTAATAATGGGCATTACACAATGTGCAGCTGACACAGGTGTGTGATTGTGATTGGCCTGGGATGGCAGTGGCACACACACAGTATGGATTACAAAAGCTGTCTATACAACACAAGTGTCTCAGTGACACACAGAAGAAAAAATAAAAAAAATCACAAGATCAGGATTAGCTCTGAAAAGAGCTGTTGCCGGGTGCTGTTATAGCAATAAGATTCAGCCAGGAGCAAGCTAACAAGCCAAGAGCCTAACTAATCTTTCCCTAGGAGAAACAGTCTGAAGCAGCTTGCCCTTCTCTCACTATTGCAGGCACACAAGTGAGCGTACTGGCCAGCACTCACTGCCTTATATAAGGGGGGGAGTGGCTCCAGGACTGAGTGTAGCCTGATTGGCTACAATGTGCCTGCTGACTGTGATGTAGAGGGTCAAAGTTGACCCTAATGGAGCATTATGGGGTGAATCGAACTTCCGGGAAAGTTCACCTTCGCTGGCAAAGGCGAACCACCCAAAGTTCGCCTGGAACCCTTCGCCGGCGAACCGTTCGGGGCCATCTCTAACTATAAGGTACAGCTTCCATCCATACTATCCTGATGTGGAAGCTGAAAGGCTACTAAGTAGCAGTGGGTCAGAATGAATGTGTTGGCCCCACACAACAAAGCCTGTTACTGAATGGGAACAGCGCATGATTTACCTTGTAGTACTTCTGGACGACCATCACTACACAAACATTGCTGCCGAGAGGACTGAGATTGTATGTCCTGGGAGTGTCAACTAATGACGAGTTCCAACCCTTTGTGGCAGTGCGTTAAATCATGAGTTTGGTCTGTCAGTGTGAAGCAGTACACTACTTACACTACCTGCTGATCCATGTCTACACACGCAAGATGTTTTTAAGCACTTTATGCCTCCAGTTTAGGAATGCAATGTGATTTCTGCCCTTTAGGGATTATAATCCTGCTCTGCATCAAATACGTAATTTTCCCCAGGACTTTTGCAATGTATCCCACTCCGCCATGCCCCCCTCCAGGTGTTAGACCCCTTGAAACATCTTGTCCATCACTTTTGTGGCCAGAAACAGTGTTTGTAGTTTTTAAAGTTTGCCTGCCCTTTGAAGTCTATAGCAGTTTGCCCGGGTTTGCCGGTCCGCGAACGGTTACGGAAGTTCACGTCCGTGGTGCGCGGACCCAAAATCTGAGGTTCGAGCCATCTCTAATTGTGGATTTGTCCCACTTATAGTATTCACAGCCTTTGGCATTAAAGGACAACTGTCCCGAAAATCTTAAAACTTAAAATACATGTATACACATACAAATAAGAACTATGTTTCTTCCAGAGTAAAATTAGCCACACATTACTTTTTCTCCTATGTTGCTGTCACTTACAGTAAGAAGTATAAATCTGATAAAACCAACAGATTTTGGACTAGCCCATCTCCTCATGGAGGGTTTTTTGGGTTCTCTTTAGCTGCAAAAGCGCTTAATGAATGGCAGTTGCTCCGTTCAACTGCCCAAAAAGTGTACGGTGTGCAGGCCGGATATCCTGCCAGAATCTTTGTATACATTTTTTTTTCAGGGAGTGTCTTTATAAAGAACAACGGCCATGCTCAGAATCCCCTATGGAGAGATGGACAAGCCCAAAACCTGTTTGTAATGTCAGATTTCTACTACCCACTGTAAGTGACAGCAACATAGGAGAAAAGTCATTTATGGCTCATTTTTATTTGTATGTGCTTTCATGTATTTTAAATGTTAAGATTTTGGTGACAGAGGTCCTTTAACCACTTCAGGAGCATAGGCTTATACCCCACAGTGACCAGACTATTTTTTTTAAATTTAGTCCTCTGCAGCTTTAACCCCCTTGCCGGTCCAATTCCCGCGGCAAGGGGGCAGTGCAGCACTTTAAAAAAAAAAATTAAATCATGTAGCGAGCCCAGTGCTCGCTACATGATAGCCGCTGAGCAGCGGCATCCCCCCACCTACTCCGATCGCCTCCGGCAATCAGCGTAAGCAGGAAATCCCGTTCAGAACGGGATTTCCTGCTGGGCTTCCCGGTCGCCATGGCGACGAGGCGGGATGACGTCACCGACGTCATGGACATCGGGACGTCAGAGGGAATCCCGGTCCACCCCTCAGCGCTGCCTGGCACTGATTGGCCAGGCTGCGCAGGGGTCTGGGGGGAGGGGGGTGGCTCGACACGGCGGGTAGCGGCGAATCGGCGGGTAGCGCCGGCGATCGCGTACCACACGCAGCTAGAAAAGTGCTAGATGCGTGTAGGGAAAACATTTTTTTGAAAATCGGCCCAGCGGGGCCTGAGAAATCCTCCTACGCAGGTTACTCCGAGCTGAGCTCAGGATAACTGGCAAGGAGGTTAATAGCTTGCTGCAGAGCTATACGACTTAGCACACAAGTGAATCCACTCCCCCCCCCCTTTTCTGCCCACCAACAGAGCTTTTTGTTGGTGGGCTCTGATCACTGGTGCCATGTTTATTTATTTTTTTATTCCTTTATTTGTATTTTTTTTATTAATAAATATTGCTATTTTTTTTCTCCCTTTCCCTCTAGAGATGAGCGTAATGACGTAATTACGATTTCGCGAAATTTCGCGTAATTAGTGTAATTACGATTATGGCCGTAAGTACATAATCGTAATGAAGAAGGATTTCACAGAATTTCGCGTAAGCGTAATTTTCACGTAATTTTCGCATTACAGTGGGTATTACGAAATTAATGCGTATGGCCATGCTCCCAAGCGGAAAAGTTGACGCATGGATCAATGTTAGGTAGCCGCCGACTTTAAGGGTTAATAGCAAAGCCCCCTTAAATGCTAAGAGCCTCAAATTTGGAGAGTATATTAAGGAGATCAGAAGGAATAAGAGGAAACTTTTTTTTTTCAAAAAGACCTTATAGTTTTTCAGAAAATCGATGTTAAAGTTTCAAAGGAAAAATGTATACATTTAAAAACCCGCCGACTTTAACGGTTAATAGCAAAGCCTGCTTAAAGTTTAGGAACACCAAATTCCCAGGGTATATTAAGGGGATTAGTGGGAATAAGAGGAACATTTTTTTTTTCAAAAAGACCTTACAGTTTTTGAGAAAATCGATTTTTAAGTTTCAAGGGGGAAAATGTCTTTCAAATGCGGAAAATGACAGGTTTTTTTGCACAGGTAACAATAGTGTATTATTTTCATAGATTCCCCCAAGTGGGAAGAGTTTTACTTACTTCGTTCTAAATGTGGGAAATATAAAAAAAAAACGACGTGGGGTCCCCCCTCCCAGACCTCTTTAACCCCTTGTCCCCCATGCAGGCTGGGATAGCCAGAATGCTCCGCACCGGCCGCGTGGGGCTCCGCACCCTGACTATACCAGCCCACATGGTCCATGGATTGGGGGGTCTCGGAAGGGGAGGGGCAGCCAAGCTTTCCCCTCCCCCTCCGAGCCCTTGTCCAATCCAAGGACAAGGGGCTCTTCTCCACCTCCAAAGGGCGGTGGAGGTGGAGGCCGCGATTTCCTGGGGGGGGGGTTCATGGTGGCATCTTGGAGTCCCCTTTAAAAAGGGGTCCCCCAGATGCCCCCCCCCTCCCAGGAGAAATGAGTATAGAGGTACTTGTACCCCTTACCCATTTCCTTTAAGAGTTCAAAGTAAATAAACACACAAACACTTAGAAAAAGTATTTTAATTGAACAAAAAACATAACCACGAAAAAAGTCCTTTAATATTCTTAATTAACCATTAATACTTACCTGTCCCTTTAAATAAATGATCCCTCGCAATAACCTCGGAAATGTTCTATCAGTTACAATGTAACAAAGTTATTACAATGTAACAACTTTGTTACATTGTAACTACGCCGCACCCGACGTCACTCGCCGCTCAGCCGCCGCATACACTTACGCCTCCGTGCAGGACGCTAAGTCCCCGCCGGCTCCCGCCGTCCACCCCGCCCACATCTGTCACCCACATGTGGGTGACATGTGGGTGGCATGTGGGAGAGGCGGGGAGGGCAGCGGGAGCCGGCGGAACTTAGCGTCCTGCACGGACCCGACAGAGCTCTGAGCTATATAGCTCAGAGCTCTCTAAGCATCTTTGTATTTGGGCTCCAAGGAGCCCCATTGGTCCTTAGCAGACCAATGGGGTTCCTTTAAATCAGAAGGAACCCCATTGGTCTGCTAAGGACCAATGGGGCTCCTTGGAGCCCAAATACAAAGATGCTTAGAGAGCTCTGAGCTATATAGCTCAGAGCTCTGTCGGGTCCGTTCCGCCGGCTCCCGCTGCCCTCCCCGCCTCTCCCACATGTCACCCACATTATTCCCACTGATCCCCTTAATATACCCTGGGAATTTGGTGTTCCTAAACTTCAAGCAGGCTTTGCTATTAACCGTTAAAGTCGGCGGGTTTTTAAATGTATACATTTTTCCTTTGAAACTTTAACATCGATTTTCTGAAAAACTATAAGGTCTTTTTGAAAAAAATGTTTCCCTCTTATTCCTTCTGATCACCTTAATATGCTCTCCAAATTTGAGGCTCTTAGGGAGCTTCGCTATTAACCCTTAAAGTCGGCGGCTTTTTTATATGGGAGCGTTATGGTTTAATGCGAAATTACGGTATGAACGAAACGCGAAATTACGCGTTGAAAATTACGCTTAGGGTATTTTTAATTACGATTTTAATGGCAATTATGCTAACGTAATTTCGCATCGTAATCGCAAATTTCGCATGCGTAATTATAGTAATGCGAAATTACGATAATTTTGGCTCAACTCTATTTCCCTCCCCCGCCATCCAATCACGGCATCAGCCTATGCGAGAGCATAGCCATCGGAGCCTCTCCGGCGGACAGCCTAGTGACATGGCTGTCCCCAGTAAAGTGCTGCGGTAGATTGCAGTGCTGCACAATGTAAATAGACATGGTTTTGCCATCTAACAGTCTGCTAGTGACTGATGATGGAATGGAGCGTGGATGCGTGCGCATCGGCGTGCTCAATCCCCTGCAGAACCCCGCCCCACGACTTTACGCCTTTTGGTGTTAGGTGGTCCTGGGGCTGCCACCTTCCTGACACCTGTCGGCATGAGGCGGTTTGAAAGGGGTTAAGCTCAAAACTAAGCTTAGGTGCATTCTGTTCCCCCTGATCATCTTTGAGACATTTCTGCAGGCTAATTGGAGTACAGCTGTGGTTGGACATGATTTGGAAAGGCACACACCATTCTATATAAGGTCCCACCATTGATACTTGTCAACTGTGTCAGTGCACAAACCAAGCATGAAGTGAAAGAAATTGTCTGTAGACCTCTGAGAAAGGATTGTCTTGAGGCACAAATTTAGGGAGGGGGTGGGGAGGGCCCCAATGAGCACATTAGCCTCCATAATAATCAGGGAGAAGTTTAACCACTTGAGGACCGTGGCCTTTACCCCCCTTAAGGACCGGCCACTTTTTTTCCATTCAGACCACTGCAGCTTTCACGGTTTATTGCTCGCTCATACAACCTACCACCCAAATGAATTTTGGCTCCTTTTCTTGTCACTAATAAAGCTTTCTTTTGGTGCTATTTGATTGCTCCTGCGATTTTTACTTTTTATTATATTCATCAAAAAAGACATGAATTTTGGCAAAAAAATGATTTTTTTAACTTTCTGTGCTGACATTTTTCAAATAAAGTAAAATTTCTGTATACATGCAGCGCGAAAAATGTGGACAAACATGTTTTTGATTTAAAAAAACCCCATTCAGTGTATATTTATTGGTTTGGATAAAAGTTATAGCGTTTACAAACTATGGTGCAAAAAGTGAATTTTCCCATTTTCCAGCATCTATGACTTTTCTGACCACCTGACATGTTTCATGAGGGGCTAGAATTCCAGGATAGTATAAATTAGAGATGGGACGACAAATCCGGCGAATCCACGAATCCCTCGAATATTGGGAAATATTCGAGATTCGTGGATTAGAATCCCGACGCCATTTTCCACTTTACGAATCCGCCGAATCCCGACGCTGCATCGCCGCGCATCCGCCGCTCGCACTCGTCCTCCTCCGACCCACGCCTCCTCCGACCGCCCCGCACCTCCTCCGCCTGGCCGCCCGCATACTTTGTATCAACTCACCCGTCCAGTGGAGCGCAGACAGAGCGGCAGACCTCTCGCTGACTTCCTGGTTCCCTCTAGTGACGGCTTTTACAATGACGTCATCAGTAAAAGCCGGTCCGGCCACTAGAGGGAACCGAGAAGTAAGGACGAGGTCTGCCGCTCTGTCTGCGCTCCACTGGACATGTGAGTTGATACTCATGCAGGGGTGAGCGAGGAGGCACGGGGGACGGAGGAGGCCATGGGGGTGAGCGGAGGAGGCACGGGGGGGAGCGACACCTACCTACCTACCACTTTACCTACCTACCTGCCACTATACCTACCTAAAGGCCCCCTATACGTACCTACCTACCTACCGGGCACTATACCTACCTACCTACAGGCCCCTATACCTACCTAAAGGCCCCCTATACTACCTACCTACCACTATACCTACCTACCTACAGGCCCCTATACCTACCTAAAGGCCCCCTAAATGTACCTACCTACCTAAAGGCCCCTATACCTACCTAAAGGCCTCTATACCTACCTACCTAAAGGCCCCCTATATGTGCCTACCTACCTAAAGGCCCCTATACCTACCTACCTAAAGGCTCCTATACCTACCTACCTACATACCTACCTATACTTAAGGCCTTATACCCTGCTACCTATACTGAAGGTCCCTTTAACTACCTACCTACAGGACACTATACCTACCTACCTACCGGCCACTATACCTACCTACCTACCTACCTACAGGCCACTATACGTACCTACCTACCTACCTACCTAAAGGCCCCTATACCTACCTACCTACCTAAAGGCCCCTATACTTACCTACCTACCTACCTACCTAAAGGCCCCTATACCTACCTACAGGCCTCTATACCTACCTACCTACTTAAAGGCCCCCTATACGTGCCTACCTACCTAAAGGCCCCTATACCTACCTACCTAAAGGCCCCTATACCTACCTACCTACATACCTACCTATACTTAAGGCCCTATACCCTGCTACATATACTGAAGGTCCCTTTAACTACCTACCTACCTACAGGACACTATACCTACCTACCTACCGGCCACTATACTTACCTACCTACCTACAGGCCACTATACCTACCTAAAGGCCCCCTATACGTACCTACCTACCTACCTAAAGGCCCCTATACCTACCTACCTAAAGGCCCCTATACCTACCTACCTACATACCTACCTATACTTAAGGCCCTATACCCTGCTACCTATACTGAAGGTCCCTTTACCTACCTAAAGGCCCCTATACCTACCTACATACCTACCTATACTTAAGGCCTCTATATACCCTGCTACCTATACTGAAGGCCCATATACCCTGCTACCTATACTGAAGGCACATATACCCTGCTACCTATACTGAAGGCACATATACCCTGCTACCTATACTGAAGGCCCATATACCCTGCTACCTATACTGAAGGCCCATATACCCTGCTACCTATACTGAAGGCCCATATACCCTGCTACCTATACTGAAGGCCCATATACCCTGCTACCTATACTGAAGGCACATATACCTTGCTACCTATACTGAAGGCCTATATACCCTGCTACCTATACTGAAGGCACATATACCCTGCTATCTATACTGAAGGCCCCTATACCCTGCTACCTATACTGAAGGCCCATATACCCTGCTACCTATACTGAAGGCCCATATACCCTGCTACCTATACTGAAGGCACATATACCCTGCTACCTATACTGAAGGCACATATACCCTGCTACCTATACTGAAGGCCTATATACCCTGCTACCTATACTGAAGGCCCATATACCTTTCTACCTATACTGAAGGCCCATATACCTTTCTACCTATACTGAAGGCCCATATACCTTGCTACCTATACTGAAAGCTACCAATATTGAAGGCACCCATACCTAGCTAGCTATACTGAAGGCACCTTTACCTCGCTACCTATACTGCGGGCAACTATACCACGGATCGCACAATTCGTATGTGCAGGATTCGTTAGATTCGGGATTCGAAAGGTTTGAGATATTCGAGAACCTTTTTAGATTCGAATCCGGATTCGAAGAAATTGTGGATTCGTCCCATCCCTAGTATAAATACCCCCCAAATGACCCCATTTTGGAAAGAAGACATCCCAAAGTATTCACTGAGAGGCATAGTGAGTTCATAGAAGATATTAATTTTTGTCACAAGTAAGCGGAAAATGACACTTTGTGACAAAAAAAAAAAAGTTTCCATTTCTTCTAACTTGCGACAAAAAAAAATGAAATCTGCCACGGACTCACCATGCCCCTCTCTGAATACCTTGAAGTGTCTACTTTCCAAAATGGGGTCATTTGTGGGGTGTGTTTACTGTCCTCGCATTTTGGGGGTGCTAATTTGTAAGCACCCCTGTAAAGCCTAAAGGTGCTCATTGGACTTTGGGCCTTTTAGCGCAGTTAGGCTGCAAAAAAGTGCCACACATGTGGTATTGCCGTACTCAGGAGAAGTAGTATAATGTGTTTTGGGGTGTATTTTTACACATACCGAAGCTGGGTGAGAGAAATATCTCTGTAAATGACAATTTTTAATTTTTTTTTACACACAATTGTCCATTTACAGAGATCTTTCTCCCACGCAGCATGGGTATGTGTAAAAATACATCCCAAAACACATTAAACTACTTCTCCTGAGTACGGCGATACCACATGTGTGGCACTTTTTTGCACCCTAACTGCGCTAAGGGGCCCAAAGTCCAATGAGTACCTTTAGGATTTCACAGGTCATTTTGATAGTAGTAAAAATGTTTCTGTACCGTGTTAGCCAAACAATATATGTAGGTAGAAAAAAACAAAGTCTTGTAAAAGTAATACCTTTTAATGGCTAACTGATAAAGTTAAATAATGCAAGCTTTCTGGGATCTAGTCCCCTTCTTCAGGCATATTTCTAGATGTTAGCTGTAGTAAAACACTGATGCAGGGAAGCTGCGTGAAGATGGCAGTTGTACTGGTTGCTGTTTAGCAGTTAGATGTCAGGTGATCAGCAGGCTGGAGCCAGTGAGCTTATGAAAGCAAACATGAAATTTAGCAGGTTTCTGAAGATAGTGAAGCCAAGTCAATCATGTTACATAAGGAGTCATGAATCCCATTCCACAATTTAAACCTTCTGTTAATGTCTTGAACATTTTCATAAATTTGTACTCAGAAATCTTTCTTGCTTGTTCATTTTTAAAGTTACCCTTAAGAATAAGTACTTTTAGATCTTGCATGCTGTGTCCTGGTTCACAGAAGTGTTGGCCCACTTGTGTGTCCATTTTACCCTCATTAATTTTAAAGCGGTGATGGTTCATTCTTGTGCGCAGTTTTTGTCCTGTTTCTCCTATATAGATTCCTCTTGAGGGGCATTTCATGCAGCGTATCATGTATACAACATTGGATGATTCACAGGAAAATTGGTCTGATATTTGATGATATTTCTGTGAGTTTGGTATCTGTATTTGGCTTGTGCACAAGATATAAGGGCAGGTCTCACACCTTGCGTTATTGCAGGGTAATGTGCCTGGAGTTTCTGGTGTAGATAATGCACTTCTGATAATCATTTGTCTCAGATTGGGAGGTTGTCTAAATGCAAGCATTGGTAAATCAGGAAAAACTTCTTTCAGGCGTTTGTCTTTATGAAGTATCGGTTGCAGGGCTTTCGATATCTTCCTCAGTGTCTTTAATCTTGGGTTGTAGGTGACCACTATTGGGACTCTGTTGTTTTCAGTCTTTGGGGTGTACTTCAATAGTTCCTCTCTAGATTTTAAAGTTGCTCTGTGTATTTGATCATCAACGATTCGTGGATGATATCCCTGATCTATGAATATTTTACGTAGTGACATAAGTTGTCTGTCTCTGTCCTCTGAAATAGAACATATTCGGTTATACCTCAGAGCCTGGCTGTAAACAATAGATTTTTTTGTGTGTTCCGGGTGGAAACTATTCCACTTGAGGTAAATATGCCTGTCATTTTTATTTTTTTGTCACAAGTTAGCGGAAATTGATTTTAATTGTTTTTTTTTTTCACAAAGTGTCATTTTCCGCTAACTTGTGACAAAAAATAAAATCTTCTATGAACTCACCATACTCCTAACGGAATACGTTTGGGTGTCTTCTTTCTAGAATGGGGTCATTTGTGGGGTTCCTATACTGCCCTGGCATTTTAGGGGCCCTAAACCATGAGGAGTAGTCTTGAAACCAAATGTCGCAAAATGACCTGTGAAATCCTAAAGGTACTCATTGGACTTTGGGCCCCTTAGCGTACTTAGGGTGTAAAAAAGTGCCACATATGTGGTACCGCCGTACTCAGGAGAAGTAGTATAATGTGTTTTGAGGTGTATTTTTACACATACCCATGCTGGGTGGGAGAAATATCTCTGTAAATGACAATTGTTTGATTTTTTTTACACACAATTGTCCATTTACAGAGAGATTTCTCCCACCCAGCATGGGTATGTGTAAAAATACACCCCAAAACACATTATACTACTTCTTCTGAGTACGGCGATACCACGTGTGACACTTTTTTGCAGCCTAGGTGCGCTAAGGGGCCCAACGTCCTATTCACAGGTCATTTTGAGGCATTTGTTTTCTAGACTACTCCTCACGGTTTAGGGCCCCTAAAATGCCAGGGCAGTATAGGAACCCCACAAGTGACCCCATTTTAGAACACCCCAAGGTATTCCGTTAGGTGTATAGCGAGTTCATAGAAGATTTTATTTTTTGTCGCAAGTTAGTGAAAAATGACACTTTGTTAAAAAAAAACAAAAATCAATTTCTGCTAACTTTTGACAAAAAATAAAATCTTCTATGAACTCGTCATACACCTAACAGAATACCTTGGGGTGTCTTTTTTCTAAAATGGGGTCAGTTTGTGGGGTTCCTATACTGCCCTGGCATTGTACGGGCCCAAAACCGTGAGTAGTCTGGAAACCAAATGTCTCAAAATGACTGTTCAGGGGTATAAGCATCTGCAAATTTTGATGACAGGTGGTCTATGAGGGGGCGAATTTTGTGGAACCGGTCATATGCAGGGTGGCCTTTTAGATGACAGGTTGTATTGGGCCTGATCTGATGGATAGGAGTGCTAGGGGGGTGACAGGAGGTGATTGATGGGTGTCTCAGGGGGTGGTTAGAGGGGAAAATAGATGCACTGGGGAGGTGATCGGAAGGGGGTCTGAAGGGGATCTGAGGGTTTGGCCGAGTGATCAGGAGCCCACACGGGGCAAATTAGGGCCTGATCTGATGGGTAGGTGTGTTAGGGGGTGACAGGAGGTGATTGATGGGTGTCTCAAGGTGTGATTAGAGAAGGGAATAGATGCAAGCAATGCACTGGCGAGGTGATCAGGGCTGGGGCCTGAGGGCATTCTGAGGGTGTGGGCGGTGATTGAGTGCCCTAGGGGCAGATAGGGGTCTAATCTGATAGGTAGCAGTGACAGGGGGTGATTGATTAGTAATTAGTGGGAGTTTAGGGTAGAGAACAGATATAAACACTGCACTTGGGAGGTGATCTGACGTCGGATCTGCGGGCGAACTATTGGTGTGGGTGGGTGATCAGATTGCCCGCAAGGGGCAGGTTAGGGGCTGATTGATGAGTGGCAGTGACAGGGGGGGATTGATGGGTGGCAGTGCCAGGGGGTGATTGATGGGTGATTGACAGGTGATTGACAGGTGATCAGTGGGTTTTTTACAGGGAAGAACAGATGTAACTAATGCATTGGTGAATTGATAAGGGGGGGTCTGAGGGCAATCTGAGCGTGTAGGCGGGTGATTGGGTGCCCGCAAGGGGCAGATTAGGGTCTGATCTGATGGGTAACAGTGATAGGTGGTGATAGGGGGTGATTGATGGGTAATTAGTGGGTGTTTAGGGTAGAGAACAGATGTAAACACTGCACTTGGGAGGTGATCTGCAGGCGATCTATTGGTGTGGGTGGGTGATCAGATTGCCCGCAAGGGGCAGGTTAGGGGCAGATTGATGGGTGGCAGTGCCAGGGGGTGATTGATGGGTGGCAGTGACAGGGGGTGATTGATGGGTGATTGACAGGTGATCAGTGGGTTATTACAGGGAAGAGCAGATGTAACTAATGCACTGGCGAATTGATAAGGGGGGGGGGGGGGGGTCTGAGGGCAATCTGAGCGTGTAGGCGGTTGATTGGGTGCCCGCAAGGGGCAGATTAGGGTCTGATCTGATGGGTAACAGTGACAGGTGGTGATAGGGGGTGATTGATAGCTGATTGATGGGTAATTAGTGGGTGTTTAGGGTAGAGAACAGATGTAAACACTGCACTTGGGAGGTGATCTGACGTCGGATCTGCGGGCGATCTATTGGTGTGGGTGGGTGATCAGATTGCCCGCAAGGGGCAGGTTAGGGGCTGATTGATGGGTGGCAGTGACAGGGGGTGATTGATGGGTGGCAGTGACAGGGGGCGATTGATGGGTGATTGACAGGTGATTGACAGGTGATCAGTGGGTTATTACAGGGAAGCACAGATGTAAATATTGCACTGGCGAATTGATAAGGGGGGTCTGAGGGCAATCTGAGCGTGTAGGCGAGTGATTAGGTGCCCGCAAGGGGCAGATTAGGGTCTGATCTGATGGGTAACAGTGACAGGTGGTGATAGGGGGTGATTGATGGGTGATTGATGGGTAATTAGTGGGTGTTTAGGGTAGATAACAGATGTAAACACAGCACTTGGGAGGTGATCTGACGTCGGATCTGCGGGCGATCTATTAGTGTGGGAGGGTGATCAGATTGCCCGCAAGGGGCAGGTTAGGGGCTGATTGATGGGTGGCAGTGACAGGGGGTGATTGATGGGTGGCAGTGACAGGGGGTGATTGATGGGTGATTGACAGGTGATTGACAGGTGATCAGTGGGTTATTACAGGGAAGGACAGATGTAAATAATGTCCTGGCGAATTGATAAGGGGGGGTCTGAGGGCAATCTGAGCATGTAGGCGGGTGATTGGGTGCCCGCAAGGGGCAGATTAGGGTCTGATCTGATGGGTAACAGTGACAGGTGGTGATAGGGGGTGATTGATGGGTAATTAGTGGGTGTTTAGAGGAGAGAATAGATGTAAACACTGCGCTTGGGTGGTGAATTTGATGTCGGATCTGCGGGCGATCTATTGGTGTGGGTGGGTGATCAGATTGCCCGCAAGGGGCAGGTTAGGGGCTGATTGATGGGTGGCAGTGACAGGGGGTGATTGATGGGTTAATTGTTAATACATTTGCCAAAACCTCAAGTATTTTTTTTTTCTACATGGTGAGATTATGGGGTGTTGTGTGTAGAATTCTGAGGAAAAAAATGAATTAAATCCATTTTAGAATAAGGCTGTAACAACAACATTTGGAAAAATTGGTGTGCTGTGAATACTTTCCTGATGCACTACATATTTTTTTATTAAGGGCGATCTTTTGATGTTAATGTGATTTTTATTTTGAGTTTAATCCCGCTTTAAAGGGGAACTTTAGACTAAACAAACATACTGTCATTTAGTTACATTAGTTATGTTAATTAGAATAGATAGGTAATATAATTTTTTACCCACCCTGTTTTAAAAGAACAGGCAAATGTTTGTGATTCATGGGGGCTGCCATCTTTGTCATGGGGGCAGCCATCTTTTTGGTTGAAAGGAGGTGACAAGGAGCAGGAGACATAGTTCCAACTGTCCTGTGTCCTGATAACCCCTCCCAGCTGCACACACTAGGCTTCAAATGTCAAATTCAAAGTGTAAAAAAAAAAAAATTGCACCAAAACAGCAGAACGAGAGCAACAACATCAGAAATCCCATCATGCTTTGCACAGCATCAGGGGAAAAAAGCCTGGGCAGTTTTCTTCTGTGCAGCTAAAAATGAGGCTTGGATAAGAGAAACAAAGTTCTGATGCTGTGAAACTGTTAAAGAAACACCAGGCATTTTCAGTGCTGCTGAGTCAATTTTTAGTCCGGAGGTTCACTTTAAGTAATGAATAAGATGCCTTTCAAGCCTCCTGTGAGCTAGAAATTGTTTTGACGCTTCTTTTTCAATTGCAGAGTGCAGAAAAGTTAATCAAACAGAATTACTAAAAATGATCTCCTAGGAGAAAACTTAGGGTGAAAACGTGAATTGAATAAGGGCTTTAATCTGTTGACCAGACACAGTCATGCACTGCCATGCTTCTTCTAAAGACATGTTTCTGTTATGCAATTTATAAAGACCCATTTCTCACCTTCAGCTGCTCTAATGCCCCGGCCTGGCTCTTGGTAGCATTCGCTGCACAGAGTTGAGAGGCCTATGTCTCAAGAAGTCACATGCAGGTGTGGCCGCAGTTGCACTAGGCTGCTGGTTACCGGCCGCACAGTGTGACAAAAACTATCATGCTCCATGCATGTCAGTGTTTGTCACACTGTAAGGTAACCAGCAGCCTAGTGCAACTGCGGCCACACCTTACAGATGCTACCATTCACAAAGCCAGATTTACCATAAGGCATTGTAGGTATGTGCCTACAGGCAGTGCTGCTCGGATACCCCTTTTCAAAATCCAGATCAGATTCCCATCTGGATACCCCGCTATCCGATCCAGGTCAGATATCCGAATTCACAATTTCCCTATCCGAATCCGAATCGGATATCCGACCCTAGTATCCGGTGGATTCGGATATCCGGGTAGAAAAACGTAAGTGGCCTTTAAATTGCTGTAAACATGTTTTTTAGGGTATATGAGGCATGTAGCATTATTATTTTGTAAAGGGGAACACTAATTGATGATGTGGGGACTTAAAATCCCCCCCAGAAAAAAAAATGTCTGTCAATTAACATCAGGCCTAGGTTCCAGACAGCGGTCGTGCAGCCCACATTGTGTCCAAAGTCTAACTGCACAACTGGGGCATGACAGTTTTCAGCCAAGACACCTCCAAAAAATTACACAGCAATTGTGTTCTGGGTTAAATATAGGTGGTATCAGTAGTGGCCTGTGGCACCCTGGCCTGGCGGTGGGAGCTGCACAGGCAGCAGGAGCAGGGCAATGCAGCAGCAGCAGGTGTAACGTGTGCCAGGAGCATGCCGGACGTGGCACATTGCAATTGGCACTGAGCACGTGTCACTTGGCACGTGTCACATGGCACTTGGCACGTGGCACGTCACACGAGCCGAGTGACAGTCAGACAGCAGAGAAGAAGACATTAGTTCACACTAACTGTCACACTGCCACTGCTCACAGCACAGCAGTTCTGTAGAAAGCTAACACAGTAGTACTACTACTCTAACAACTACTAGCACACCGACTGCAGCACTACAGTTCTAACTACACAATAACACAGTAATCCTATCCCCTAACCCCTAACCTAACCTATACCTAAGGCTAATAGCTGGTCACCAGGCAGCAGCTGGCCTGGTCTGTGTACAGTACACCCACAGACACATAGCAGCTGCCTGCAGCATACACTCTGATTGTCACACAAATGACATCAAGCTAATTAATGCTAATTAATGATTTAACGATAGTGTAGTGATAGTGAAGGGGTTAATCACTGAACAGCTTATCACTGTGTACAGCCCTTGGCCCAGCAGCACTGGAGCACATACTCTGACATCAATCAAGCAAATTAATGATTTAACAATAGTGTAGTGAATGATAGTAGTGAAGGGGTTAATCACTGAACAGCTTTAGGTTGATAACTGTGTACAGCCCCCTTGCTAGGTCACCAGCACTGTAGCATGTCTCTCAGTGTGAATTCAGCAAGCTAAGCGGATATGTCTCATCATGGCAGCCCTCCTTTTTATACAGGGGGGCTGGCCAGTGTTCCTTTCTGTGTTTGGGTGCCAGGGTTTAGGCTGGGAGCCCTTTGATTGGCTCAATGAGGTCAGGTGGGGCTTGCCAGGGTTCCCCTCTGTGATTGGTTGCTAGGGCTTCTGCTGGGAGCCCTCTGATTGGCTCCAGGACGTCATCTCCTTAGTTACAGTATTTCGGATCCGGATACCCGCAATATCCGTGGATATCCAGGTTATGCAGCCAAATATCTGCAGATAGCTAGCCGGATTTTAGAGAAATCCGGAATCTTGAATCCGATCCGGATAGCGTAAAAAAGTTTGGATATCCGGGTTACACGGATATCCGGAATCCTGATGAGCAGCACTGCCTACAGGTACCTGATGGTGGAAAGGTGGGTCATTCCCTTCCCTGAGTGCGTCCCTCCCTCCTTCCCTATGCAGAGTCCTGATGAGAGTGTAAATGAAAGGTTACTCACCCTGCTCTCTGCATTCCACTGACGAGCTCTCCCTTCTGCCATGGGCCCCTCTAGCTACTTAATACTGAGTTTCCTCTAGCTACTTAGTACTTGGAGGCACCTCTGGCTGCTAAATATTGAGGGTACCTCTAGCTACCTAATGATAAGGGGTATCTGAAGCTACCTATGGTGGGAAAAGGAAGTAATGGAAATTTCACAGCTGGGACAGCCAGCACAATTGCGGTGCGGTTCGGAGGGGGTTTGTAAGTTCATGGAGGGTGAAGTCTTAGGTGCTTAAAAATCTGTGCCTACAGGCTCCTGTGAGGTAAATCAAGGTAAATTAAATTGGAGGCTGAATTGCCAGACACATACACAGTTATGCCTCCACCAGAAAGTAAAGTTTAACCACTTCGCTGCCCGGGTACAGTATATCTACGCTCCTTTGGACTTCAGTTCCACGCCCGGAGCGTAGATATACGCACCCCTCACCGCTACCGCCGCTGTCCGCGCTCCCGCTCACACTCCCGCTCGTAATCACGCCACCGGCCGCTCACCCGGAGATCAATGAACGGGAAAATCCATTCCTGTTCATTGATCTAAGCCCCGCAATGATCTGCTGCTTTTCCGCTAAGCAGTGCGATCATTGTGAAAAAAGAAAACTCTCAGCCTCCTAGTACTTCCTCCGAGCGTCCGAAACAAAAAGTTACTGTTGCCATCTTGTGGCCAAATAGTAAAACTACACCCTACGGCTGGTTTCACAGTGGGACGTTACAGGCGTACGTTAGAGCAGCCTGTAACGCACCCCACCGCACAGCAATGAAAAATCAATGGGCTGTTCACAGTGCCCACATTGCGTTACATTGTAATGCTGCGCCATAACACAACGTACTGCATGCAGTACTTTACAGACTGCTTGCACATGCTCAGTAAAGTTGGGGAGGAGCGGAGAGCGGCCGGGCACATGGCTAATTAATATTCACTGCACTCAGTGACGTGCAGTGTTTACTTCCTTGGGCGGCCGCTCTGTGCGGCGATTGGTCGGGCGGGACCACGTGATGCCGCATGCGTCCAAGAGTGCGCATCACGGCATCATGGACGCCAGAGTGAGCTGCACAACGCGGCTCACTTTGACGTCCACATCAGAGAGCACCAGGCGTTGCGTTAGGGGCACGTTATGTGATCTTAACGTCCCCTAAAACGCAACGTCCTGGTGTGAAACCAGCCTTAAGCATTTTTCACATACAAATAGACTACTTTTACACAAAAATTTAACTCATTACCTCAACACTCCCCTAATTTTAATAAACTATGGGCTTGTAAATAGTGATGGACGCAAAACTGAAAAAATGCACCTTTATTTCCAAATAAAATATTGGTGCTAAACATTGTGATAGGGACATAATTTAAATGGTTTTATAACTGGTACAAATGGGGGAATACATTTCATGAATTTTAAGTATAGTAGCATGCATTATTTAAAAACTATAATGGCGGAAAACTGAAAAATAATGTTTTTTTTTCCTAATGTTTTCCTATTTTCCCATTAAAACACATTTAGAATAAAATAATTCTTGGCATAATGTCCCACCTAAAGAAAGCCTTATTGGTGGTGAAAAAAACAAGATATAGTTAATTTTATTGTGATAAGTAATGATAAAGTTATAGGCGAATGAATGTAAGGAGCGCTGAAAGGTGAAAATTGCTCGGATGCTGAAGGGGTAAAACCCCTCAGTTGGGAAGTGGTTAAAGGTTATACAGTATATATATATATATATATATATATATATATATATATATATATATATATATATATATATACACACAATTACTCAATGACTTAGTTTGTGAGCTTTGCAGTCTTTGGCATCAATGATTTGCACTGTTAATGGCACAAGCCTCAAACCTGGTACAATTAGCCATTGGGTGACTGGGGTTCAAATTCAGAAAAGAAGTGCAGCCACAGCCAATTAGATTTATTTCAATTCAATGCAAATTATTGAAGACTGCAGAGCTCTCAAACTAGGTCACTGAGTAATTGAGTAATTGTGTGTTAGGGTTGGGAAAAGTTGGTGGAGCCAACACCAGCCAGATACATACCCGGGCAATGCCGGGTCACCAGCTAGTTAAGACGAAGGCCAGGACTAGGCCTTTTCTTCATAATAATTGGTGTACTTTTTAAAACCTTTTAATTGTCTGTTATCATCAGTGGCTGGAAAACAATGCTCTCATACTCCCAACTTGTGATGTGCCTGTCTGTGTATGAGACCTCAGGGAGAAGCATGGGATCAGTTTGATCATCTGGCAAATTTTAAAGGTTCTGATTTGCTAGGATCACTTTCTGCATTAGCATGTGATCGTGAACAACAAATCAGAACCTTACAACTGTATCACCCAGTGCTGGGCCGAAATTACGCATTAGCGTAATTACGCATCGTAATTCACTACAAATGCACCGTAAGCGTTACGTGTAAGGTTACGGTATTACACGTAATTAATTACGCGTAGACCGCAAGTTACGTTATTACGCGTATCAAATTACGCGTAAGACCGTAAACTCCTATTGAAATTACACAGTCTGCCGTAATCGCGTAATATTACGCTCCCGTATAATATAAAAAAGCCGCCGACTTAAAGCCCCCTTAAATGCTAAGAGCCTCAAATTTGGAGAATATATTAAGGAGATCAGAAGGAATAAGAGGGACATTTTTTTTTCAAAAAGACCTTATAGTTTTTCAGAAAATCGATTTTAAAGTTTCAAAGGAAAAATGTATACATTTAAAAACCCGCCGACTTTAACGGTTAATAGCAAAGCCTGCTTAAAATTTAGGAACACCAAATTCCCAGGGTATATTAAGGGGATCAGTGGGAATAAGAGGAAAACATTTTTTTTCAAAAATACCTTATAGTTTTTGAGAAAATCTATTTTTAAGTTTCAAGGGGAAAAATGTCTTTTAAATGCGGAAAATGACAGTTTTTTTTGCACAGGTAACAATAGTGTATTATTTTTATAGATTCCCCCAAGTGGGAAGAGTATTACTTACTTCGTTCTGAGTGTGGGAAATATAAAAAAAAAACGACGTGGGGTCCCCCCTCCCAGACCTCTTTAGCCTCTTGTCCCCCATGCAGGCTGGGATAGCCAGAATGCGGAGCACCGGCAGCGTGGGGCTCCGCACCCTGACTATACCAGCCCGCATGGTCCATGGATTAGGGGGTCTCGGAAGGGGAGGGGCAGCCAAGCTTTCCCCTCCCCCTCCGAGCCCTTGTCCAAACCAAGGACAAGGGGCTCTTCTCCACCTCCGATGGGCGGTGGAGGTGGAGTCCGCGATTTCCTGGGGGGGGGGGTTTCATGGTGGCATCTGAGAGTTCCCTTTAAAAAGGGGTCCCCCAGATGCCCACCCCCCCTCCCAGGAGAAATGAGTATAGGGGTACTTGTACCCCTTACCCATTTCCTTTAAGAGTTAAAAGTAAATAAACACACAAACTCTTAGAAAAAGTATTTTAATTGAACAAAAAACATAGCCACAAAAAAAGTCCTTTAATATTCTTAATTAACAATTAATACTTACCTGTCCCTTTAAATAAATGATCCCTCGCAATAGCCTCGGAAATGTTCTATCAGTTACAATGTAACAAAGTTATTACACTGTAACAACTTTGTTACATTGTAACTACGCCGCACCCGACGTCACTCGCCGCTCAGTCGCCGCATACACTTACGCGTCCTTGCAGGACGCTAAGTCCCCACCGGCTCCCGTTGTCCACCCCGCCCACATCTGTCACCCACATGTCACCCACATGTGGGTGACATGTGGGAGAGGCGGGGAGGGCAGCGGGAGCCGGCGGGACTTAGCGTCCTGCGCGGACCCCACAGAGCTCTCTGAGCTACATAGCTCAGAGCTCTCTAAGCATCTTTGAATTTGGGCTCCAAGGAGCCCCATTGGTCCTTAGCAGACCAATGGGGTTCCTTCAAATCAGAAGTCGGCGGGTTTTTAAATGTATACATTTTTCCTTTGAAAATTTAAAATCGATTTTCTGAAAAACTATAAGGTCTTTTTGAAAAATCCTCTTATTCCTTCTGATCTCCTTAATATATTCTCTAAATTTGAGGCTCTTAGTATTTAAGGGGGCTTTGCTATTAACCCTTAAAGTCGGCGGCTTTTTTATATTATACGGGAGCGTAATATTACGCGATTACGGCAGACTGTGTAATTTCAATAGGAGTTTACAGTCTTACGCGTAATTTGATAAGCGTAATAACGTAACTTGCGGCTCTTAGCAATTAAGGGGTTTCGCTATTAACCCTTAAAGTCGGCGGCTATCTAACATTGATCCATGCGTCAACTTTTCCACTTGGGAGCATGGCCTTACGCATTAATTGCTAGTAGGAAAATTACGTGTAAGACCGTTCCGTAACAACCTGCATTACAGTATTCTTACGCGTAATTGCGTAAGGACCATGCGTAATTACAGACATGAAACGTAGATAAATGTCTACGCCGTAACCGTAATTCCGTAATGCGTAATAGCGTAAAATTACGCGTAATGATCCGTAAGCGTAGTTTTTTCCATTAGTATCACCTGATCAGTCTGATCACATGACTTGTCATATACATGAGAGCATGATATAAATATGCTTATTTTCTCTTTCATTTCTTTCCTTAAGCTCTCTGGGTACATGAAAAGAGTTTACTATAAAGATCCCAAGAACAAGGAAATATTTTTTAATGAGAAGGGAGAATTACCTAGTCCTTTTTATATTGTAAACTGGATAACACATGCATATAAACACAATTTTACAACTGCTTATGATGTGGGTAAATTTGATGGAGCAGCACCTGATAATGAGCAACATAATATTTCCCTGCAGTTAATTTCATGGAAAAACAACCAGGTGAGTTACTATCTTGAAAGCTGGTGCTCAGATTCCTTTAACCATTTAACGACCAGCTAACGCCCATAGGCGTCAGCAGGTCTTAAGTGGGTTACCATGGAAACGGCCGCTCGATCGAGCGGCCTTTCCATGTCAGTTCACGGAGGGTGTCTCCGTGAACAGCCGGAGAGCCGCCGATCGCGGCTCGCCGGCAAAATGTAAACACGCGGGGAAGAAGTCCCCGCTGTTTACATCATACGGCGCTGTGCAGCAGCAGCGCCGTAAGGCAGATCGGTGATCCCCGGCCTCTGAGTGGCCGGGGATTGCCGGCTTATGATAGGCTGAAGCCTATCCTACAATGCGCAGGACGAATATCCGTCCTGCGCTGCTCACAGGGGAAGGGAGAGGGAGGGAGAGGGACGGAGCGCCGAAAATGCTGCGGAGGGGGGCTTTGGAGAGCCCCCCCGCAAAGCGCAGCAAGCCGGCAGCGATCAGACCCCCTCCCCCCAGGACGACATCCCCCTAGTGAGGAAAAAAGGGGGTAAGTCTGATCGCCCTGGCTCTATCCTGATCTGTGCTGCGGGCTGGAGAGTCCACGCAGCACAGATCAGGCAAACCACCCCTGGTCCTTAAGTGGTAGCTGACCTGAACTCTTGCACAGCACACAATAAAAAATAATATTCCACACATAGTTGCTAAAGAAATTCCCTGCACTGTGATTTGTGTTTGTTTAGCTAGACCAGGGGGCCCACTTAGCTCTTATCAGCAGCTGTGAATTAAAGCACAGGGTTCTCTGACTGTACAAGGAACATGGAGCCTTAACCCTTCAAGTGCCCCCAGGAAAGTGCTACTAAGTTGAATCTTCAGGGTTTTTTTCTATAATTTCCATAAATTGTAATTAAGTTTTTTCACCCCCACCCATAAAGCTCATTATGTTGTGTCGAGTATTTGAGAGCAGAGAGGATATTCTGAGTATACAGGGAGTGCAGAATTATTAGGCAAGTGGTATTTTTGAGGAATAATTTTATTATTGAACAACAACCATGTTCTCAATGAACCCAAAAAACTCATTAATATCAAAGCTGAATATTTTTGAAAGTAGTTTTTAGTTTGTTTTTAGTTTTAGCTATTTTAGGGGGATATCTGTGTGTGCAGGTGACTATTACTGTGCATAATTATTAGGCAACTTAACAAAAAAGAAATATATACCCATTTCAATTATTTATTTTTACCAGAGAAACCAATATAACATCTCAACATTCACAAATATAAATTTCTGACATTCAAAAACAAAACAAAAACAAATCAATGACCAATATAGCCACCTTTCTTTGCAAGGACACTCAAAAGCCTGCCATCCATGGATTCTGTCAGTGTTTTGATCTGTTCCCCATCAACATTGCGTGCAGCAGCAACCACAGCCTCCCAGACACTGTTCAGAGAGGTGTACTGTTTTCCCTCCTTGTAAATCTCACATTTTATGATGGACCACAGGTTCTCAATGGGGTTCAGATCAGGTGAACAAGGAGGCCATGTCATTAGTTTTTCTTTTTTTATACCCTTTCTTGCCAGCCACGCTGTGGAGTACTCGGACGCGTGTAATAGAGCATTGTCCTGCATGAAAATCATGTTTTTCTTGAAGGATGCAGACTTCTTCCTGTACCACTGCTTGAAGAAGGTGTCTTCTAGAAACTGGCAGTAGGACTGGGAGTTGAGCTTGACTCCATCCTAAACCCGAAAAGGCCCCACAAGCTCATCTTTGATGATACCAGCCCAAACCAGTACTTCACCTCCACCTTGCTGGCGTCTGAGTCGGACTGGAGCTCTTTGCCCTTTACCAATCCAGCCACGAGCCCATCCATCTGGCCCATCAAGACTCACTCTCATTTCATCAGTCCATAAAACCTTCGGAAAATCAGTCTTGAGATATTTCTTGGCCCAGTCTTGACGTTTCAGCTTGTGTGTCTTGTTCAGTGGTGGTCGTCTTTCAGCCTTTCTTACCTTGGCCATGTCTCTGAGTATTGCACACCTTGTGCTTTTGGGCACTCTAGTGATGTTGCTCTGAAATATGGCCAAACTGGTGGCAAGTGGCATCTTGGCAGCTGCACGCTTGACTTTTCTCAGTTCATGGGCAGTTATTTTGCGCCTTGGTTTTTCCACACGCTTCTTGCGACCTTGTTGACTATTTTGAATGAAATGCTTGATTGTTTGATGATCACACTTCAGAAGCTTTACAATTTTAAGAGTGCTGCATCCCTTTGCAAGATATCTCAGTATTTTTGACTTTTCTGAGCCTGTCAAGTCCTTCTTTTGATTCATTTTGCCAAAGGAAAGGAAGTTGCCTAATAATTATGCACACCTGATATAGGGTGTTGATGTCATTAGACCACACCCCTTCTCATTACAGAGATGCACATCACTTAATATGCTTAATTGGTAGTAGGCTTTCGAGCCTATACAGCTTGGAGTAAGACAACATGCATAAAGAGAATGATGTGGTCAAAATATTCATTTGCCTAATAATTCTACACTCCCTGTAGATTCACTTTAAAATGCATAAGTGCTTACTTGTCCCTAGATAGCTCAAAAAGCATGCAAGTCTGCACAGCTGTAGTACCAGGATATGCTGCTGATACTACTACTACTACTACTACTACTTAATAATAATAATAATAATAATAATAATAATAATAATAATAATAATAATAATAATAATAATAATAATAATAATATTATTATTGTATAATAATAATAACAACAACAACAACAACAACAACAACAACAACAACAACAACAACAACAACAACAACAACAACAACAACAATAATAATAATAATAATAATAATAATAATAATAATAATAATAATAATAATAGTTGTTGTTGTTATTATTATTATCATTACTATTATTACAACATCCACATAACATGAACCAGCTTGCAGTTGTGTCATCAAAGGCAAGGGTTTCCAAGAGCAACTTACACCAGTGAACATTGCACAGAACCTTTTTTTGACTTACACCAAATAGAATATTTGACATTTTCTTTCTTTCTTTCTTTCCTTTTCTTTTTTTTTGAAAATCTTTATGCATTACATACAACTAGGGATGATCAAGTTCCAGAATTCCATCATTTACATTTAGGTCAAAACTGCCAATTTTAACAATTTATTGCAAAATCCCCATATACGCTATGTTGGTGTAACGATTGTGGAACTTTCTCCGTGATCAGCGCACAACGCGTGCGCTGACACGGCGGAAATCCTCCACAAGCGTATATTTGCAGGCACCCATCAAAAGGTGCTACGCACCCATAGAGGGAAATTCCTGTCGGCAGATGGCGCTGAGGACTGCAGAGGAACCAATCCTCTGTACCTCCACAAATGCCAGACAGGAATTGTACGAAGCGCAGAACGCAATCACAAGAGAGGCGATTGCGAATGAGAACGAGCAAAGGGACAGATAGTATGTGTGTGCGCCAATCTAGTCGCCACCCTGCGACCGCGCACACACAACAGCAGATGCGAAACAGAAATGCAACCGCAAGAAAGGCGATTGCCAGAAGTGACACAAGGCAGATCAGAACAGAATACGAGGATAGCAAAGGCACAGCAAATCATACAATGAGGAGATGCGGAAAATAACAAATGCTAGCTAACCGCGAACACCGCACTCATTCGCAACAGTGCACGCGGTTATGCGCGGTCTCCACGTGATAAGCACAATAGAGACAAGCACGCCTAACTAACCATCGACAGACAAACATGAAACAGAGGACGCGAACGCTTGCTTAACGGTTACCTCACCGAGCCTCCAGCAAGCGGTCGTAGCAGACAAGACAGACACACGAAAACAGGGACAAGCGAGAGATAGGATCCACAGCACTAGCGAAAAGTGGCTAGCGCGATCCAGGAAGACAGAACAGAAGGATCCACAGCGCTAGCGAAAAGTGGCTGGCGCGATCCCAGGAGACCGAACAGAAGGATCCACAGCGCTAGCGAAAAGTGGCTAGCGCAATCCCAGGAGACAGAACAGAAGGATCCACAGCGCTAGCGAAAAGTGGCTAGCGCGATCCCAGGAGACAGAACAGAAGGATTCACAGCGCTAGCGAAAGTGGCTAGCGCGATCGAAGTGAGACAGATCAGAAGAGATAGCTGGTAGCAACCGCTGCACCAGCTATACTCCAAGAACAGAGATCAGAACCATTTTCTGTCGACCACCGCTGGGACAGGACAATAGCGACAGAAAAAACAAACAGATAAGCAATCCTAACTGCACTAAGGAAACCTGCCTAGTGCAGTTTTCCAGGAATTACTCTAAGCTGATCTTCAAACAAAGAGCATGGCTGACACTCTCCAGAGTGTTTCACAGGAAGACTCCTTATGAACAGCCAAGCATTGTGGGAAAGACATAGTACTTATAGTACACGCCTCCAATGAATGTGGCCAGGCAATTTGCATGACAACGTATGCAAATTCCTCAGCAAGCACAAGCTGCAAAACTGACAGAAGCTCTTCTTTCCAGAGTCCTGCAGCATGCAAACCTAAACAATGGTCAAAAAGCTGCCTGCCTGCACAGGCAGCTGAGCAAATCATCACAGTTGGCTTTCTTTTCTTTTTTTTACCCAAAAAGACCTTGCAGTTGGAGAGAAAATCAATTAAAAAAATTCTAGGACAAAAATGGATTTAAAGCTCAATTTATCCAGATTTTCAAGTTGTGTTTACATTTTAATAAAATTGATAGTGGGGGGGGGGGGGATCTCAACCAAGACTCTTTTAACACTCATTGCCACTACCGTAGTTCTATATGCAAATCAGTAGCTCCTTTCATGGACCCTTGACTCTGTGATCAATGTGAGTCAATCACAGATATTAAAGGGTCAGATTTTTAAAATGTTGTCAGTGTCACACTAGGTGCTCTGTGGACCACTATACAATATATATCTAATACACATATCAGCTGGCTGTAGTACAGTGGGCTAGGCTGAATCAGAGTCGGTAACAGGCTGAGGTCATACACGTAAGATCAGATAGCTGAGGTACAGTGGTCTAGACAGAATCGAGGTCGGTAATAGGCTGAGGTCATACACGTAAGATCAGATGGCTGAGGTACAAAAGGCTGAGACAAAGGTTAGATCAATAACAGGCTAGGGTCATACACAAGGAGTCAGATGGCTAAGGTACAAAGGACTAGATAGAGAGTGGTCAGTAAAGGCTAAGGTCTAAATCTAAAGTCAGTCAGGCAGTCGCATTAATATACAATAATTGAGTAATGAAGTCACATTTAAACACAATAACAAGATTATCATTGAGTAACAAAGTGCCCAGCAGACCAGTGTACTGATTGCTATCACGACAATGAGAGACTACAGCAAGAGGGTTTAAATACAAACACTCCCCCGATCAGTGACCGGCCACACACACAGAGCCAATCAGCACACAGCATCCATCCCTGCCTGAGTGTCAGCTGATCTAATCTATCAGCTGACACTACCATTGTTGACAACGAAGAGTATAAGAGCGGCTTTGAGCCGCGCGCACCTGCCCAGGGACACAGAGGGGAACGGGCATTCTCAGTCACCGCCGCAGGGGTGCCTGGGATGCCGCCAGAAGTATAAGAGGAGGAAGCTTGTGGCCGCGCTCCATCATCAGAGCTGCCGGCGCAGGAACCGCTGACAGGTGAGTTTATTACACTCAGGTCCTTCATGGACTTTTCCAGGTAAATAATGGGGTAGTTAAGCAAAGATAACATTTTTGTTACTTTATTATGTCTGCAACAAACACAATCTAATAAGAGCTTCTATCTATGTTTGATAAGCAGGGTTGCTTGCAAATTTTCAATAAACTCATTTTCGCATCACAAATCCTATTTTCAATTCGAGAAAATGTTCACAAAAGTGCTTGAATTTTTGCATTTTCATAAACAAAAACCTGTATTTTTACCACAAAAACACAGAAAATCTATATTTTTACTGCAAAAATGCAAAAATTTGTGAAAAACAGGAAAAATAACTAGATTTATTTTCGATCGAATTTTTGCTCAAAAATTGAATTTCACATTATTTTAACAAAAATGAATGCAAACAGAATATTGGCAGTTTCGCTCATCACTGTAGATAAGAACAAGGTCACTTACCACCAGTAAAATAAATCAGCCTCTTAACCACTTGAGGACAGCAATGTTAAACTCCCCTAAAGACCAGGCCATTTTCTGTAAATAGGCCACTGCAGCTTTAAGGGCTCACTGGAGGGCCACACAACTCAGCACAAAAGTGATTCCCCTCCCCCTTTTCTCTCCACCAACAGAGCTCTCTGTTGGTGGGGTCTGATCGCTCTCCAGTTGTTGTTTTCTTTTTTTTTTAATCAATATTTATTTTATTATTTTTTAAATAAAATTGCTTCTTTTTTTTTTTTACATTTTTGTTCCCAGTCTGGCCTACCCCCCCCCCCCCCCCAGCCAATCAGCGTGATCGGCTGTCACAGGCTTCAGCCTATGACAGCCGATCACTTCCTGCTCTACAGAGGGGACAGCTGTGTCACACGGCTGTCCCCAGTACAGCACTGCCTTATACATTGCAGCGCTGTACAGCCTAATTAGACAACGGTTTTGCCATCTAACAGTCTCCGAGTGGAGATTGCCGCTGGCAGACTAAAGGCGGAGCAGAGCCTTCCAAGCAGAGATGCGCGTGATCTCCTGCTAGCCCCATAGGAAGCTGTTCACCCCAATTGCCGTGGAGTGGTCAGCAAGTAGTTTATCTTCCTCTAAAGACCCACATTTTAAATTGTATAGTTCAATGTAAGGGTTAGCGTCCCATTATCTTACCCATTGTCCATCAAACCTTCATTGTGATCCATGTCATTTCTGCAAGAAAAGCAAACAGACCACTACAAGACCCCCTCCTACATACTGGCAGTGGCAGGCAATCCCTCCACCAGGCAGCAACACAGGAACATCTACAAATGCCTGCAACACATCAGATGTCTGTCTGTTTTATTGACATCTGGTGCGTTGTGGACATTTGTAGATGTACCCTTGTTATATTTGCATGGAGGGAATTTCATGACCGATGGTTTTATTTTTTCACAGGTGAGGAAAATGGGGGGGGGGGGGGCATTTTTTGTGACTGTGTATCAGCTTATGTACTTGTTACTATTAGAGAGGATCATCAATTTCCTATTGTGCCAACTGTAACAGCAGGAAATAAAGAAAATTGCTTTGCCAGTTGTACAGTTCACGATCCTAGGAAAAAAAATGTCTTAAATTGTTCAGTTTTGCAGGGGTTAAATTTTAAAGAAAGTCTGGTGGCTACCTACATGGAACCTACCTACCCTGTACCTTTACAGTTAGGATTATAATTGTACAGGTCATTCTTGCAATCTCTGGTGTGTGTACAATATATTTTCCACTAAAGAAAAAAACAAAAAACAAACGAGAGAAATCTGACCCTTTGTTAGTCCTTTCCATGGTGCCTCAGTGGCCAGTAGAGACATCCTCCCGTGTCATGACCCATTTTCAACTCATTTTTATCCTGCGTTTTCTCTTAAGAGCTAATTACTTAACTCATATATAAAATAACTTTCCAAAAGTGGATACAAAAAAAAATATAAAACATATTCTGAGTATTTTCTTCCTTGCCGGTGGTTTCAAAAGCATTTTAATTACGAGGTGTGAAAATATTACTGTGCCTAGGAGAAAACACAGAACAAGTTCATTGCATACAGGCCTCTGTGATTGAATTCCTTTATTCTCCAAAGTTTTCTCCTTGGAGATATTTTTTATTTTCTTTTTAAATTAACTTTTCAGCACTTTGCAACTGAAAAGGTACCACAGTGTAGTTGAAAAAGTACCATCAAATGTACCGTCAAAGTATTTTCTTGCTTGCTGGTGGCTTAAAACACATATTAAAAGATGTAAAAATGTTATCTGGGAGAAAACTTAGAAGAAAAACTTGAATTGAATTGGGTCCTATGTATTATTTTTCTAGGTGTATCCTTTCTCTCAAGTTGACATTATGTGTAGATTCACCATCATCCCAGGGCCGGGCCGAGGCATAGGCTGGAGAGGCTCCAGCCTCAGGGCGCAGTGTAGGAGGGGGCGCAGAATTCATTTAGCCATCATTCCTAATTGTGTTTGAAGCAGAAAGAAATAAGAAAAGGGGATACATGGCAGTGACTGCAAGCCAGATAACTAGAGATTAAGGTGTTGGGGAGGTTGTGGGCCCTGTAGCCCTCTTTGTCTAATAGCAATCAGTGTGTGACTGCTGGGGTGGGAGGGATGGAGGGGCGCACTTTGGTGTCTCAGCCTTGGGTGCTGGAGGACCTTGTCCCGGCTCTGCATCATCCAGAGTGCCATTTTTTCCTCTCCTATTAAATGGTTAACTCTAACCAATCCACCACAATGAAAAACCCCTTCTCAAAAGCCAGCTCTGTACTCCCCCAATAAATGTTTATTCTTCCTGTTATAACAAGTGCCCCAGTGGAAGATGAATCCCTCCTAGAATTCCTGTTTCTGTGATCTACTGTATAATGTACAACATCTAAATTGTGATGTAACCAAATATTGCTTTTTATACAGTATCATTAAACAGCTTTTGTTTCTTTTTTATTTTATCATCTTAGGTACCACAAGGCCGTTGTTCTGAACCTTGTCTCCCAGGGACCAGGAAAGGATTAAGGGAAGGATATTACATTTGTTGCTATGACTGTGTGCCATGTTCAGATGGAGAAATATCAGTCACTATGGGTATGTGTCTGCTCATCCGAGCCATTTGCACCTCCCATTCAGTTGCCAATAACTTTATCACTACTTATTATCACAATTAATTGATTTATATCTTGTTTTTTCCACCACTAATTAGGCCTTCTTTGGGTGGTACATTTTGCTAAGAGCTACTTTACTGTAAATGCATTTTAACAGGAAGAATAAGAAAAAAAATGAAAAAAAAATCATTATTTCTCAGTATTCGCCCATTATAGTGTTAAAATAATACATGCCTCCTGTAACGATTGTGGAATTCTCTCCGTGATCAGCGCACAAGACGTGCGCTGACACTGCGGAAATCCTCCACAAACGTGTAATTTGAGGAAATCCAGCAAAAGGTGCAATGCACCTGTAAAGGGAAATTCCTGTCGGCAGGTGGAGCTGTGGAGTGCAGAGGAACAGCTCCTCTGCTCTGCCACAGACGCCAGACAGGAATTGCACAAAGGGAAGAAACGCAGGGCAAGATAGCCCTGAAAGAGAGAGATAAAAGCGACAGAGGGTATGTGTGTCCACCAATCTAGTCGCCACCCTGCGATGATGAACACACAACCAGGAAGATAAGGTGAGAAGGCAATCGCCAGAGATGGCAATTGCTAACAGCGACACAAGACCGAATAAGCACAGATGAGGAATGTATGTATGTCTACCAATCTAGCCGCCAACCTGCGACGGTGGACACACAACGAAGGAAACCAAGTGAGAACGCAATCGCAAGAGGAGTGATTGCGAAAGAGAATGAGCACAGGGACAGAATGTATGTATGTGCCCCAATCTAGTCACCAACCCGCGACGGTGCACACACAACAGCAGAAACGAAGTAGGAACGCAATCGCGAGAGCGCCGATTGCCAGAGGTGACACAAGGCTTAAGCAAGACAGGGCATGAGAGTAGCAAAGGCACAGTAATCATACAATGAGAAGATAAGGAAAATAACAAACGCTAACTAAACGCGAACACCGCGCTCATTCGCAACAGCGAACGCGTTTACCGCGCGGTCTCCGCGTGTTAAGCACAACAGAGACAACCACGCCTAACTAACCACCGACAGACAAACACAAAACAAAGAACGCGAGCGCTTGCTTAACGGTTACCTCACCGAGCCTCCAGCAAGCGTTCGTATCAGACAAGACAGGAATAAGTGAGAGATACGATCCACTGCTCTTTCCGCCAGAGCGAGTGCGATCCAAGTATAGAAACAGAGCGAGCTGGATCCACTGCTCTTTCCGCCAGAGCAGGTGCGATCCAAGTACAGCAAGAGAGTTGGAGAGCAGAAGGATCCACAGCCGCTACCGCTAGAGGCTAGTGCAATCCAAGCACGACCGACAGATGAACAGAAGGGCCTACCAGTAACAACTGCTGCTCTGGTTAGTACCCTACAGACAGACAGAACAGGCAATACAAATAATACAATCCTGACTGCTCTAGCAAGGATGCCTAGTGCAGTCCCAGGAATACTCTAAGCTAATCTTCAAACAATAAGCATGGCTGACACTCCAGGAGTGTTTCACAGGACAAACCGTTATGACCAGCGACGTACTGTGGAATCACATGGTATATATAGAGCAAGCCTACAAAGGATGTGGCTAGGCAATTTGCATGACAAACATATGCAAATTCCTCAGCAGCAGCAAGCTGCAAAACTGACAAAAGGTCTCCTTTCCAGAGACCTGCAGAATGCAGACCTGAACAGTGGTCAAAAAGCTGCCTGCCTGCGCAGGCAGCTGAGCGGATCATTACACCTCCATAATTGAAACCCACATATTGTATTTGCCTAATAGTCCCAGGTATTACACCATTTAAATATGTCTCTATCACAATATCACATTGTATGGCGACAATATTTTATTTGGAAATAAAAATGCATTTTTTACGTTTTGCATCCGTCACTATTTACAAGCTTATAATAATAAATTAAAAAAATAGAAATATTTCATCTTTACATGGATATTTAAAAAGTTAGGTAAATATTTACAAATTTTTTTTATTATTGTAATTTTTTTTTTTTATTAAACATTTTATTTAGGTATTTTTTTGGGAGGGTGGGATGTAAATAGTAATTTCTTTATGTAAATATGTTTTATTTTTTATTTATTTTTTTACGTGTAGATGTAGTTTTACAATTTGGCCACAAGATGGCAACCATGAGTTTGTTTACATGACATCACTGTAAGCATAACATGTACGCTTAGAGGGACGTAGGGGGGATGTAAGGACGTAAGAGGCAGAAAGAGCGAGGCTTCCGAGAGAAGCAGTCCCTTTTTCTGCCGGGGAAAGGGATCAATGATCGGGCACCATGTCCCGATTCATTAATCCCTGGACTAACAAACCGCCTCCCGGAAGCGCACGTGCACACGCGCAATTGTCCTTTTGGACGTAGCCTCTACGTCCAGAGGCTTAAATGGTTAAAACAGCTGTTCCCAATTAATCAGGGTAATTAGGATGCTTTAGAATAGCTTGGACTATTTGGAATGGCATAGAACTTTGGATTTTCCCACAGACTGTGACAGTTTGTGAAGGGTATGAATATTTTTGGACTGGACACTTTTTGATCAAATGTAAATAAAAGCTGAGAAATGTTTTTTTTTTTTATTATTTTTGTCCACAATAATTCCTCTTGTACATTGTCTTATCTTTTGGGAGATGTCTATGTCATTTCCCTTCAAAAAATGACTTGCTGGTTGAATAAAAGTAACTTTAAGACAAAATTTCCCAGGGGCATGAATAATTATGGGCAACACTTGATATACTGTACACCTAAGCAATTTTCTCAGAGTTTCCAAAAATTTGTATCAAAACTGAGAAAAAAATGAACATGTGTGTGGTACATTGGTCAGATTTTCAAAATTTTACAATCAGCCAGAAAAATTTATTGCTATTCTTGAATTGAACAGATATTAAAAAAAAAATGTTGTGTGGCCAGTGGCCACCTTTAGGAACGTAATTTAAGCAGTGATGGTGGCTGGAGACGTCATGCTAATGGAACATGAAAACCTTGGTGTAGAATAGATTAACAATTTTCTAACAATTCTTTGGCCAGCTAATATACTGTATGACTAGCACCCGGTCTCTGTGGCCTACACTGAAAATAGACTGGCAAATTATCAATAGGGAAGAGTGAGAATGCCACTGGCAGTCTCTTGAGAATTTTCTCAAGAACATTTGATGGTTATGGTAAGAGTTATGGTATGATGGTAGTTAAATGTTTTAAATAACACTACATTGAAAAGCTTAGTGCTTTATGCCACAGTCAGTGTGTGAAATTCAACACATTTTTATTCATGGGGGGGTTGGCACCAAATCAGGTAAACAGGGCGCCACCTCAGAGACTAATGTCGCGACAGTTCACATTAGTCTCTATGGTGATGCCGTTTATAGCTGTTAATTTAGGAAATTAATATTGGTCTCTATGGCAGTGAACATCGTTAACAGGTGCACCAGAGGCACCTGTTAAAATAGCAGGTGCCTGAGCTGCCCGCTATGAAAGTTCTTCCAGCGCCCTTTCTTATTATATTCATCTTGGGCAGGGGGAGGTTTAGGGCTAGGTGTGGGGTTTTAATTACACTTTTTTCCCACAGAATGAAGCCAAATACTGATGTAATTTCCTCCCTTACTTTTCTCCTCCAATCTGCAGTGTCATTTCTGGCTTGCTTGTAAACACAGGATCAGGTTTTAGCTCAGCCTGTCACACTGAACTGTGCTCAGCCCAATCAGTGAGAAGCAGGATGGTGGGAGGGGAGATGACATGCTTCCCTCTCTCGCTCTCTTTGGCGATGGCAAGATAATACAGCCTAGCTGATTGAGATACAATAATTACAACAGAGACATTTCTGAATGGATTGGAGTGCTTGCAACACAGGGTGAGATTCCTGGCAGCATTATAAACACAGTGCAGTGCTTAAATGGAATTTGATTTTGTGGCTGACAATCCCGCTTTAAGCATCAGTAGTGGGAGGGTTCTTTGTGGAAGTAGGATTAGGTTAGGCCATAGTGAAATATTGGTAAAGATTAGCAATGTCCAGAGCCCTTTTTACTTTTTACTGTGCACCTTTTTTTACATATGAGGCTGGCACTACAGTGGCACTGCACGCAGTACAATAAATGTTATGTTGCTGCTAACTTAGACAATATGAAAAAAAGCACAATTGGCACACTGTGTGTGTGTCAAGTGAAGCAGAAATTACAATCTTTTTTTAAACCTTCATCTACACGTTTGAACCAGTGTATACATTTTTTTTCTCTTTTGTTAGTCTTTCTTTGTCCATTTTTAGGCCACCCATTAAAGCGGAATATAACCCTGCATTTCATCTTTGCTCTAAAACATTATTTACAGTATATTATATGCAACCAGCATTTTTTTTTTGCTAGACCAGCATTGGAAGGGTTACACAGTGCTTAAAGTTCCTGGAGATTTCTGCAGACGCATCCAGAGCTGACATAGATACATTTTGTTTACATAAATGTATCTAAGTGTTGAATGTGACTCATCTCTCTGACTGAGAAGGAGTTGGAGGACAGCCAAAGAGTGTGTAACATTTCTCAATAGATACATTTAACTAAATAGAATGTATCCACCTGAACTTCTGCATATCTCTCCACGGAACTTTAAACCTCTGTGTTTAACCCTTCCAATGCTGGTCTAGTAAAAAAAAATGCTTTTTGCATATAATATGCTGTAAATAATGTTTTAGAGCAAAGTTGAAATGCAGGGTTATATTACGCTTTAATATAGTGATGAAAAGATCGCTTAAACTGAGTCCCGTAAAATTCATGCATTTGCTGATGCTAACACAGGACATTACTCTACTGCTCCTACTATGCTGAAAGATACAACCATGTACCACACATTCCTGGAACTAAAAAAAGGGCCTAAAGAAAGGGGAACAGCTGGCCAATGACATCTTTTTCTTCTTGACTGAAGACTGAGGATACAGAACCCCATTTCACATACATGCATTAGCAGGTTTGCAGAACACATCTGCAGGAGGAGCTTGGAGAGATTACGATTACGAAACAACCTAATCAAAACCTGCTATACCCAAAAAAGATTTTAAAGAGTAATAAACAAAGCCTGAAATCAGGGGTGCTTGGATACCCCCAGTCCCGTATTCAAGTGATCATGAATTTAACTCCGCCCACTTACAAATTGACTCATGATCAGGATCATGAGTAGAAACGGATGTCCGACTCGAGTGCAGTTTAGAGTCGAATAACAGCATGTAATCACGAAGTCGTGATTAAAAACCCGCTGACTTTAGCGGTTAATAGCAATTCTCCCTGACAAGCTAGAAAGACTAAATCTGCAAGATATGCTAAGAAGAACAGTTGGAACAAGAGGATTTTTTTTTCAAAAAGACCTTATAGTGAGAAACTGGATTTTGAAGTTTCAAAGGAAAAAAGTATACATTTAAAGGGACTCTGAAGTCTCCCCTAAAATGACGTTTTTATTTGAAAAACCTCATTAACATTATTGTCTGTCTTAAAACCCCACAGAACCGGGGCTGAAAACCCCCTCGATCACCCCAAACTCAGGGGGTACACGGCAGGCAAAAGCCACAACTTTCTTGGTTGTGGAATTTGCTGCCGCCTCTATGCGCATCAATCAGCACGTATCTCCGCCTCTCCCTTGCCCCTCTCAGTGAAGGAAGACTGAGAGGGGCAGGGGAAAAGCGGTGATCCACGCTGATTGACGCGCATAGAGGCAGAGCTGTGCTGCCTCTATGCGGAAGTTGCCTGCCGTGTACCCCCGTGAGTTTGGGGTGATCGAGGGGGTTTTCAGCCACGGTTCTGCAGCATTTAGGTGGGGCAATAATGGTAATGAGGTTTTTTAAACTAAAAACCTTATTTTAGGGATACTTCAGAGTCTCTTTAACTGCAGTAATTGACAGTTCATGTAGCAAACCTAACGATAGTGTAAGTTTACATGTATCAAAAAAAGAGAATGGATTTCATGACGAGGTTTCCAGGGGGTCTGTACGCACTGGGTACAGGACTGCATACCACTTCGGAGTTGCAACATTTTGGCCGGGGATCGCTATACAGCCGAAATATGGCTGTATAAAGATCCCTGGCATCTTTTCCTACTTTTTAAACTTTAATTTAAAAAAAAATGACATGGGGTCCCCCCTTGTCCCACATGCAGGCTAGGATAGCCAGAATGCGGAGTCCCGACCGAGTGCGGCTTTGCACCCTGAGCTATACCAGCCCGCATGGTCCATGGTATGGGGGGCTCCTGGGGAGAGGGGCAGCCAAGCCTTCCCCCTCCCTCAGGAGCCTTTGTTCAATCCATGGACAAGGGGCTCTTCCCTACCTCCAGGTGCCAGGTGGAGGTGGGGGCCACTGACTCCTTGGGGGGTCATGGTGGCATCTGGGAGTCCCCTTTAAGAAGGCAACCCCCAGATGCCCGGCCCACTCCCAAAATAAATGAGTATAGGGGTACAGAGGACCCCTTATCTATCTCCATAACGGGTTAAATGAAATAAAAACACAACAACAAAAAAAGTCCTTTATTGTTTTTAATGAACCAGTAATACTTACCTGTATCTTTAAAAAAAATGTTCCCACACCAATATCGCCAAAAAGGTCCCACACCAATGTCCTCTATCTTGCAACCTTTTGTTACATCTTGATTGAAGATCTCCATCAGCCTCCATCACACACGCCGCTGGGACTCCACATTCTGGCTATCATAGCCTGCATGGGGGACAAGGGGTTAAAAAGGCTCAGGAGGGGGGACCCCATGTCATTTTTTTTTTTAAATTTCCCACACTCTATACATAAAAAATAGTTTAAAAAATTTGTAACAGATGCAATGGATCTTTATGCAGCCATATTGCGGCTGTATAGCGATCCCTGACCAAAATGTTGCGGCTCCAGAGGGGCCACATAAGAGGCACCAGCTGGAACGATGAAGGCTGGACACTGAGTGGCAGAGAAAAGTAAATAGTGAGATGTGGCACTGGATCCTGAATATGTGTGTGAGGCATCTCTTCATTCTATTTGCAACTCTGCAGGGCAGAAGGAAGGAAAGCAGAGCCAACACTCCTATACTGGGTGAGTGAAAGGCCAGGACACCTATACTGGGTTTACAGGGAAGGGTGGCATAGCACCTATACTGGGCTGGTGGGAGTGGGGCTGGAGCACCTATACTGGGGGGAGGGAGGGGTGGAGCACCTTTACAGGGAAAGGGGGGTGGATCACCTATAGTGAGTGGGAGGGGTTTGGATCTCTTATAAAAGGGGGGGGTGGAAAATGGGTTCTGCACATAACATGAAATTATGTTCATGGAATTATCTAACATTTTAAACACATTTTCACATAGATAAGTATTTGTGTGAAAATGTATGGGCATGCATGTGGGAACAGTTTCACCAAATGCACCGAAGACCAGAGATGTGAGAACACACATTATTTAACAGATGAATATTTTGTCAAATTATAAAGTATAACACAGTTATTTTAATTACCATTACATGTGAAATAATTAGAAAAACAATTTTTGTATTCTAGTATTTTATCATGTGCAGGATGTCTGCAAGACCTTTATTCTGGTATATTTTGGTGAGTTATGACTTAAGAATTGAAAGCCTAAAATTCTTGAAAAAAAATACACTTTTAGACCCATAAATCCAGACAAAAATGAACTGCCAGGGAGGTTAAATAATCTTTTCATTTTTTTAGACAGTGAGAGTTGCCAGACATGTCCGGATGATGATTGGCCAAATGAAGCAAAAAATATATGTGTTCCGAAACCTCAGGAATTTTTATCTTTTCAAGACAATGTGGCCCTATTGTTTATTGTAAGTTCCCTAGTATTTTCTGTGGTATCTGTCTTGGTAACTGGACTATTTGTTGTTTTCCGGGACACTCCCATAGTTACTGCTAACAATCGGAATCTCAGTTTTGTTATTCTCCTGTGCCTTGTGCTGAGTATATCAAGCATATTTCTTTTTCTTGGTCGTCCAGTGGATATAACCTGCTTGCTACGCCAAGTGTTTTTTGGGAACTCTTTCACTACTGTTTTATCATCAGTCTTGGCCAAAACTATCATGGTTTGCATTGCTTTCAAAGTCACCAAACCCGGATCAGTCTGCAGGAAGTGTTTGGGAGTCAAATTGCCGATTACAGTAATGATAGTCTGCTCATCTGTTCAGGTGATGACTGGAACTACTTGGCTGTCAGTTTCTCCTCCATTTGTAGAGTATGATTTTCACTCTTTTACTGGGAAGACCATCGTTCAGTGTAATGAAGGATCTGTTCTGGCATTTTATATTATGGTGGGTTACATGGGACTTCTGGCTGCTGTGAGCTTTGTTCTGGCCTTCATGGTGAGGACATTACCTGACATATTTAATGAAGCCAAATACATCACCTTCAGCATGCTGGTGTTCTGCAGCGTGTGGATTGCTGCCATCCCAGCCTACCTGAGCAGTAAGGGGAAACAAATGGTCATTGTGGAGATATTCGCTATACTGGCCTCAAGTATTGGAATACTGGGCTGTATATTCTTCCCTAAATGCTACAATATATTGCTGAGGCCTGAAATGAACGACAGAAGACATTTATTATATAAGCACTCCTTGTAGGTTAAGTAATTGTTCTTTACTATGTTTTTTAGAAATATAATCAAGAATGCAGTTAAAGTGTATCTGAGCTGAGTTGTAAGGATATGGGAATCCACCAAAAGGAAAAAAAAAATCATATGTTCTCAGGTTCTTAAAAACTATGATAATAAATGCATGTGACATAGAATTAAATAATGTGTCCGATATCAAACTTTACAATAACAGTAATTCACAATTATGATGAAATGTACAAAATATTAACTTTTATGATAACAGAAATGCAGTTGTGTGCACAACATTAACAACATTAACCTTCATGATAACTGTAATAAAGCAGAATTAAATGCAAATGTGCACAATATTAATCTTCACATTAACAGTAGTTATGTAGAATTATGTACAGTACATAGTTAACCTTCTATTTACAATTACAAAAGAAAAAAAATCTAATCCACAGAGTCATATATCAGCAGTGACTGAATGCATGTGTCTGTGTAGTATATGTACAGCCAAAATTCTATTCGCAATTACTGTCCCTGTACACTCACTGTCACTCCAGTACAACTCTCCTTGTAACCCTCTCTCCCTAAGCCAGAGTGAAAAGAGGAAATAGAATGAGAAAACCATCTACTCTGTCCTTTAGAACAGTGTTCCCCAACCCTGTCCTCAAGGCCCACCAACAGTGCATGTTTTGTATAAATCCACAGATGTAGTTAATCAGCTCTGCTGAGACACTAATTACCCCACCTGTGATTGTGTGTGATTTCTTGCAAGACATGTACTGTTGGTGGGCCTTGAGGACAGGGCTGGGGAACTCTGCTTTAGAATGGGATGAGGATTAGAGATGGACTGAACTGTTCTGCCGGCGGAAACTTTGCAGTGAACGAGGGGTATTCAAATTTCACATTCAACACAAATTGTTTTCAGAAAAAAATTTGTGTTCACATTTTTCCCATAGACTTTAATGGCAATATGGCTGTATAAAGATCCTTGGCAACTTTACCTATTTTTTGATTTTTTTTTTTTATATTCAGAGTGTGGGAAGTAAAAAAAAAGGATGTGAGGTCCCATCCTTCCTGAGCCTCTTTAACCCCTTGTCCCCCAAGCAGGCTGGGGTAGCCAGAATGCAAAGCCCCGGCTGAGTGGGGCTTCGCACTTTGAGCCATACCAGCCCGCATGGACTATGGTATGGGGGGGGGGGGGGGGCTCTGGGGAGAGGGGTGGCCAAGTTCCCCTCTCCCCTGGAGCCCTAGTCTAATCCATGGAAAAGGGCCTCTTCCCCACCTCCAGTGCCCCAGGAGGAGGTGAGGGTCGACAAAATCATGGGGGGGACGGTTCATGGTAGCATCTAGGAGTCCCCTTTAAGAAGGGGACCCCCAGATGCCCACCATCCTCCTAGGAGAAATTAGTATAAAGGGGTAAAAAGTACCCCTTACCTATTTTCACAAAGGGTTACATTAAATAAAAACACAACAACGAAAAAAGTCCTTAATTCTTAATTAAGGGGACAAGGGGTTAAAGAGGCTCAGGATTGAACCCCATGACATTTTTTTTTATTTCCCACACTCTGAACTTTAAAAAATAAATAACTCAAAAATAGCTAAACTTGCCAGGGATCTTTATACAACCATATTGCAGCTGTATAGCGATTCCTGGCCAAAGTGCCCCAGAAACCCCATCATGAAATTCATTGCTCTTTCTTTTGATACACTTACACTACCATTAGTTTTTCTACATCATCTGTCATTTAACACACTTAAATGTATTCTTTTTTCCTATGAAACTTTAAAATCAGTTTTCTCAAAAACTATAAGGTATTTTTGATTTTTTTCTCCCCCTCTTGTACCCACTGTCCCCCTTCACATAACCTGCAAATTTGGTGTTTCTAGCACATAAGGGGACTTTGCTATTAACCGCTTAAGTCAGCGGCCATTTGCCTGCCACTTAAGTCTATGGAGCCCGCTGCTAATAGCAGATTTGCAAATTTTTCCAAAGTTTGTGTTCAAAATTTGCTAACCTAAAATTTGACATTCGGCCCATCACTAACGAGTATGTCCTAATTCCTATTGGTTGAAAGCAGCAAGCTCTGTATAGCCTGATTTATTTACGAAGATACCTGGGAACACTTTATTGGATGTAAATCAAGAAAATAGACAACTCCACACCCCAAAAAAATCCACCTTAATGGTAAATTTTGCCTCTTTTCACAAATAATTTGACACACAATGATAATAATGCACACAATGATTGTATTATGCTTGAATGTATGTGTTAATTGTGCATAATAGTGTTAACACACCTTATTGAGATGTGAGTTAATTCGCCATTTGTGCCTTACTTATATGCACAATGTATTTATACGCAATTATATTATTTTCAGAGCTGCATGCCTGTTTCTGGTGTTATTCAGACACTACTGCAGCCAAATAGACCAGCAGGGCTGCCAGGCAACTGATATTGTTTAAACGGAAATAAATATGGCAGCCTCCATATTCTTCTCACTTCAGTTGTCCTTTAAAGTGGATCCGAAGTGAACTTTTACTAATTGCATAATTGTGTTCCTTTCCTATTGTTTATTCCTCAAGCCAAATACGTTTTTGTTTTTGTTTTAATACTCTAATTCCCTATAAACTAAATAAACCACGCCCACAGGTTTTCAGAGAGCCTTGGCAGTAGCAGTAGCTTTACAAATGTTATTGTGTTGTATTGTATTGTATTGTAGCAAGGGCTCATGGGAGCTCCGTCTGGGCAAGAGGAGGAGGAGGTGTTACTAGCCATTGATTTCAGAGGCAGAGGGGAGGAGGGAGGAGGAGAGGGGATTAGGCTGAGTGGTGAAGTGGCAGACAAGCTTACCTCTGTGTAATGTTTACAAACAACATGGCTGCTGTCATTGTATCACAGGAAGAAATAATCATTTTCTATTAAAGCTGTTTGCAGCTAGATTTGCTGTGTAAAATATCTATACTTTAGATAAGATATATAGACAAGTTACTTGTTATAGTTAGTTTTTCATCTCGGATCCACTTTAAGAAATGGTTGATATTGTTTCTCACTTTAATAAAATGAAAGTGCCATAAACATGACAGAGTGTTTGTTTTTTTGTTATATGTGGTCAGACTTACACATTTATCAGGGATAATATCATTATTTCCTTCACTGTATGTGCACAGCACATGAGGGAGAAAGAGTAATGTGGGATATGGTTCCAAGACAGACAGTTGGGTGCTATGCATTTTCACAAGGGTAGTGTGATAAACAGCGGAAAAGCCGCCGCATGTTCTGGCAGCAAGGCGGCTGATTCCGCGTCTGATGCGGCGGTTTGTCCGCGTCAGCAGGCGTCTGGTTTGTCTGGAGCTGATGGTGCCCATGGGAAGAGTGGCGTGGGGGCCGCCGCATGTTCTGATGGCAAAGCAGCGGATTCCACGTCCAGTGCGGCGGTTTCCCCGCAGCAACATGCGTCTGGGTTAGCTGGACCTAGTATGCACACAGATGGAGAGCCACACAGACAGGCTCTTTATACCAATAGGAGGAAGATCAGCTGATCAGGACGGTCAGCTGATTCCTGCTCGGCTATTGATTGGTTGATGGGAGCTGGGCGGCGCTGTGGGGCGCTTTACTATATATATCTCTTGCTGTTCAGTTGCTGGTTGTCTGGCGTTGCAAATGCTTATGTGTTAGCACTCAGACCTTAGTCAGATCCTTCAGTGTGGTGGAACCAGGTGGACCTGGGAATCCACACTTAGCCAGTTACTGTATATCATCTGTGTTATTCTCTAGCATAGTTCCTGGGTGTTGAGATCCCAGCCCTCACACCCCAGACTAGGAATACTGTATATCATCTGTGTTATTCTCTAGCATAGTTCCTGGGTGTTGAGATCACGGCCCTCACACCCCAGACTAGGAATACTGGATATCATCTGTGTTATTCTCTCGCATAGTTCCTGATGTTGAGATTACGGCCCTCACACCCCAGACTAGGAATACTGTATATCATCTGTGTTATTGTCTAGCATAGTTCCTGGGTGTTGAGATCACGGCCCTCACACCCCAGACTAGGAATACTGTATATCATCTGTGTTATTCTCTAGCATAGTTCCAGGGTGTTGAGATCACGGCCCTCACACCTCAGACTAGACCTTATTCTGATATCTGTTATGACCTATTGCCTTCCTGACTACTCTTCTGATCTCTGATTTGGTACTTTACATATCTGATACTCTGTTGCCGACCCGGCCTGTCCGACCTCCTGGCTGTCACCCTCCATAGGGGTTCCAGCCTTCCTGCAGGGTCCCCCTGCTCCTCAGAGGGGACACTGCTCCTTAGCAGTCAGGGACTCCCTCTCCTGGTGTCCTTGACTGCAGTAGAGTCTTCTCTACTTATTGGACCACCTGCTACCCCGGTGGTCCAAAGATACTGTTGCACCAAAACATTCATACTCTCAGGTGTCTAGAGGTTAGACATATCTGATTATTGGCGTTTCTGCAGATCCTCAATAATCAGGTATATCTGTATTCTTGGGGATACTGCAGATCGCCAAGAATCGGATTCTCTCTCTGGTTGCTGACACCTATTGTTACAGAACGCCAGACCCAAACAATATGGACGCACTTAGCACTCGTCTGGACACACTCACCACCTCGGTGGAAAATCTCATCAGAGTGATGGACGGTCAGCAGGCCCAGATCTCTGCCATATCTGGGTCACTACAAGTCCTTCAGACGACTGTAAATTCAGTGCGATCCCCTCCAGTCACAGACTTGAGAATGTCTGTAGCTGAAAAGTTTTCTGGCCATAGATCTGACTGTCAGAATTTTAAGAATCGTGTGATGTCATATTTTGAACTGAGGCCTAATTTGTCAGGGACAGAGGTACAGAGAATTACTTTTATTAAGACTTTACTCTCAGGGGATGCTCAAACCTGGGCGTATAATTTACCAACAGGGCATGAAGCACTTAGGTCAGTTGAAGAGTTCTTCAAGTCCATGGCCATAATTTATGATGACCCAGACATTGCTTCTACCTCTGAGCGGAAACTAAAAACCTTGCGTCAAGGCAAGGATCCAGTGGAGGTTTATGCGGCTGAGTTCAGGAAGTGGTCAGTGTCGGCTAGGTGGGGGGCTTTTGCACTACTGGATTGTTTCTTATCAGGGTTATCAGACACAGTTTCTGGACTGATGTTGGGATACCCTGAACCTAAAACACTTGAGGAAGCAATCACTCTGGCAGTACGTGTTGATCGTCGGTTACGATACCAAAAGCAAACCCGTGGTAGGGACAGGGTTAGATATGTCTCTTATGCCACTTCTCCACCTGCTTCACCGCCACCTGAGCCAATGCAAATTGGTCACTCCAAATTAACTTGTTCAGAGAGGAATCGTAGGAAAACTGAGCAGCTTTGTCTATACTGTGCAGAGAAGGGTCATATGGTGCGGAATTGTCCCAAGAAGTCGGGAAACGCTGCCGCCTACTAGGTGTAGTCAGAGGTAATACCCTCGGCGCGCAGTCTTTACTTCTACATAACGATCATCTGTTACTCCCTTGTTTGGTCACATGGGAGGGTCAGACTGCTTCCACGGAAGCCTTTATTGATTCTGGTTCAGCAGCTAATTTTATCGATTACGAGTTTGCAAAGAAATTGGGTATACCCATGCTTCCCTTGAATCAACCAATCTTGGTCACTGCGGTAGATGACTCTCCTCTGCAGAGTAAACGCCCCTTGTCCCGGACTCCTAATGTGCATCTCAAGATTGGGGTATTACATGGGGAGAGTCTGCAATTTCTGGTCTTGCATATGGCAACCTCTACTGTCATTCTTGGCATGCCCTGGTTACAAATCCACTCAGCTCAGATAGACTGGGTTTCAGGTCAGCTAACGAGCTGGTCATCCCATTGTGATCATCATTGTTTAGCAAAAGTAACCATGGGTAATACCAACATTCAGGTTCAAGGTGTACCGAGACAATACACAGAATTTGCAGATGTCTTTTGCCCAAAGTCTGCAGACAAACTTCCCCCTCATCGTGCCTTTGATTGTCCTATCGATCTGAGATCTGGTTGGATGCCGCCCAGGGGTCATCTTTATAACCTATCTGGGCCGGAGAAACTAGCTATGCAGGAATACATCAGGGAAAACTTGGCGAAAGGGTTCATACGTCCCTCTCGGTCACCAGCAGGGGCAGGGGGTTTTTTTGTCAAGAAAAAGGACGGAGCTCTCCGCCCTTGTATTGATTACAGAGGGCTGAATAAGATCACTGTAAAAAAAACGCTACCCTTTACCATTGATTGACGATTTGTTCACACAGGTGACCAACGCCAAGATTTTTTCCAAGCTAGATCTCAGGGGTGCATACAATCTGGTTCGCATCAGAGATGGTGACGAATGGAAGACGGCCTTTAACACACCCGATGGGCATTACGAATACTTGGTGATGCCCTTCAGGTTGTGTAATGCGCCAGCCGTCTTCCAGGAGTTAATTAATGAGGTGTTCAGGGAAGTGTTGGGAAAGTTTGTTCTGGTGTACTTGGACGATATACTGATCTTTTCGTCCAATCTTGCTGAACATCGCAAGCATGTCAGATGGGTATTAGAGAGGTTACGACAGAATCAGCTGTATGCCAAACTAGAGAAATGCCTCTTTGAGATAGAGTCAGTAGCCTTCCTAGGTTACATCATCTCCACTTCTGGTCTCTCGATGGACCCAGGGAAGGTTTCTGCTGTCCTGGAGTTGCCTCAGCCTGTGGGGCTGAAGGCACTTCAGAGGTTCCTGGGGTTTGCCAATTACTACAGAAGGTTTATTAAGGGTTACTCTACCATCATCTCTCCTCTCACCAGTCTCACCAAAAAAGGGGCTGATACTCATCATTGGTCACCTGAGGCTCATACGGCCTTCTCGACTTTAAAGAAACTGTTTTGTTCTGCCCCAATACTGAGGCATGTTGATGTCACCTTTCCTTTCATCGTGGAGGTTGATGCCTCGGAGGTGGGGGTAGGAGCAGTGTTGTCACAGAGGTCAGGATTGCAGGGCAAGCTGCACCCATGTGCTTACTTTTCTCGCAGATTTTCACCTGCCGAGAAAAATTATGACATCGGCAACCGGGAGCTCCTGGCCATCAAATTAGCTTTTGAGGAATGGCGACACTGGCTGGAGGGTGCAAAACATGTTATCACGGTTTACACAGACCACAAGAATTTGGAGTATATTGAGGGGGCTAAGAGACTCAGCCCTCGCCAGGCCCAGTGGTCCCTGTTTTTTGCAAGATTTAGATTTATAATTACATATACTCTCGGAAGTAAGAATGTCAAGGCTGATGCGCTCTCTAGGTGTTTTGAACCCAAGTCAGTGCAGCCCGCTGCTCCTGAGACTATCCTGCCTCCAAAGGTAGTCCTGGCAGCCACTGAGACTTGTAGAGATTGGTCAACCACTTTGAGTCCTTACCAACAGGATGTTCCAGAGGGGAAACCAGAGGGGGTCATGTCTGTGCCACTGCCCTTTCGCTTACAAATTCTTCAGTTTTTTCATTCTCACAAGAATGCCGGTCATCCCGGAGCCACCAGAACTCAGGATCTACTGGCTAGATGTGCCTGGTGGCCTAGTTTGGCGTCTAATTGTAAGGAATTTGTAAGAGAGTGCTCGATCTGTGCGAGGAGTAAGCCCTCTCGTCAGGCGCCCGTGGGCACGTTACAGTCCTTACCAGTCCCCAATGAACCCTGGACTCATATTTCCATGGATTTTGTGGGTGAACTCCCTCGGTCTGAAGGCAAGTCGGTCATTTGGGTGGTAGTTGATCGTTTCAGTAAGATGGCACACTTTGTCCCTCTGAAAGGACTCCCCTCGGCCCAGGAATTGGCTAATCTCTTCATCCAGCACATCTTCCGGCTGCATGGCATTCCGGAAAATGTAGTGTCAGATCGGGGAGTCCAATTTGTTTCAAAATTTTGGAGGGCCTTTTGCCATCAATTAGACATGGACCTCGCATTCTCATCAGGCTACCACCCTCAGACCAACGGCCAGACCGAGAGAGTTAACCAATCTCTGCAACAATTTCTCAGGTGCTATGTTGCTGATGCACAAACTGATTGGGTAAAGTTTTTGCCGTTCGCAGAGTTTGCGCACAACAACCTGAAGAGCTCTTCTTCTGGGTATTCCTCTTTCCAAGTGGTGTCTGGTAGATCACCTAAATTTGCTCCCCTGCCAGTCGCATCTACTCCTTTTCCAGCTCTGGAGGACTGGCAGAGGGCCCTGAAAGAGATTTGGGGAATGGTTAAGAGGAACCTAGGGAAAGCTTTCCAAACCCAGAAGAAGCAGGCAGATAAACATCGGTCTGTAGAGTGGAGATTCTCCCCAGGAGATCTGGTGTGGGTATCTACTCGTCATCTGGCCTTGAAACAATTGTCACCAAAGCTAGGTCCTAAATTTATAGGACCATTTCCAGTGGCCAAGAAGATTAATAATGTCACATATGCTGTTGATCTTCCAGCCAGTATGAAAGGTGTGAGATCATTCCATGTGTCCCTGTTGAAACCAGCTGTACAGGTGGACTCCTCTCCCCCCCCCCCCCCTGTGTTGGTGGATGACCAACCAGAGTATTATTATTATTATTTATTTATTTATAAAGCGCCAACATATTCCGTGGCGCTGTACAATGTAAGAAAACAAACAAGGGATACATAATGATACAGACAATGATATACATGAAAATATGAACACTGATACAAGATACAGCACTGCTGATTACAATTTGATTTAACAGGATGACTAAAATGTATAAATTTCTAACAGTGTGCAAGCAATTGAATTAATAACATTCCATGACACAAAAGGGTGAGAGCCCTGCCCTTGCGAGCTTACAATCTAAAGGAATGGGGTGGAAACAAGAGGTGGGGGAAGTATACAGTATATGTACAGGCAGTGCGTAATTAGGTTATTTAGTGGGTGCATGGCCTAAGCTAGAGAATATGCTTGTCGGAAAAGGTGGGTTTTGAGGGAGCGTTTAAAGATTTCAAAGGTGGGAGAGTGGCGGATGTGTTGTGGAAGGGCATTCCAGAGGAGGGGTGAGGCACGTGAGAAGTCTTGTACACGTGAATGTGAGGAGGTAATTGTAGAAGAGGATAGAAGAAGCTTGTGTGCAGATCTGAGATTGCGGTTGGGTTGGTATCTGGAGACTAGTGAGGAGATGTACAGGGGAGAGAGATTGTGGAGAGCTTTGTAGGTTATGGTTAAGAGTTTGAACTGAATCCTCTCATTAATTGGTAGCCAGTGAAGAGCTTGACAGAGAGGGTCAGCAGAGGAAGAGCGAGATGAGAGATGAATGAGTCGAGCAGCAGAGTTCAGTACAGAATTGAGCGGTGTTAGTCGGTTAGTTGGAAGTCCACCAAGCAATATATTGCAATAGTCCAATCGAGATATAATAAGAGCATGTACTAACATTTTGGTTGTGTCATGGGAGAGAAAAGGTCGGATACGTGCTATGTTTTTCAGTTGGAAATGGCAGGAGCTGGTTAGGGAGTTAATGTGAGGAGTAAATGAGAGAGAAGAATCAAATATTACCCCCAGGCACCAAGCTTTGGGAACTGATGATATAGACGTGTTGTTAACATTTATTGTAATATCAGGCAAAGGGGTGGACAGGGATGGTGGAAAGACTATTAGTTCAGTTTTATTCATATTGAGTTTTAAGAAGCGAGAGGACATGAAAGAGGAGATAGCGGACAGGCAGTCGGGAACCCGTGTGAGGAGGGAGTTAAGGTCTGGGGCCGAGAGGTACAGTTGTATATCGTCTGCATATAGGTGGTATTGGAAACCGAATGAGCTGATTAAGTTACCAAGACCGTGCATGTAGATGGAGAAGAGGAGGGGACCGAGGACAGAGCCTTGAGGTACCCCTACAGACAGAGGATGTGAAGAGGAGGCCTGATCTGAATAAGAAACAGTGAAAGACCTTCCAGACAGGTAGGAAGATATCCAGGAGAGAGAGAGGTCCTTTATTCCTATAGATGAAAGGATCTGTAGGAGTAGAGTGTGGTCGACAGTGTCGAATGCTGATGACAGATCTAGAAGGATGAGTATGGAATAATAGCCTTTGGATTTAGCTGTGAGGAGATCATTAGCTACTTTGGTGAGTGCTGTTTCTGTGGAGTGGTTTGGCCGGAAGCCAGATTGGAACTGATCGAGCAAGGAATTTGCAGATAAATACTGACTTAGTTCAGCATGGATGTGGCGTTCAAGTAATTTAGATGCAAATGGAAGAAGTGACACTGGGCGGTAGTTAGCAAGTTCGGTGGGGTCTAGAGATGGTTTTTTAAGTAGTGGTGTTACAACAGCCCTCTTGAGTGAGGAAGGAAAAATTCCGGAGGAGAGGGATAGGTTAAACAGCGATGTTAGGGCAGGGATGAGGGATGTGGATAGCTGTGGAATGAGATGTGATGGGATAGGATCCAAAGAACAGGTGGTTAGATGGGATTTGGAGATAAGGGAAGAGAGCGAATGTTCAGAGAGTGGAGAGAAACTGGAAAGAGAGCAGTCAACAAGAGGAGTGGAGATGGAGTTTGATGTCTGCGTGGAAAACACACTACGGATTTTTGCAATTTTATCTGTAAAGTATGTTGCAAATTCTTCAGCTGATAAGCATGAAGAAGGAGGAGGAGGGGGTGGACGGAGAAGGGAGTTGAAAGTACTTAACAGGCGCTTTGGATTGTGCAAGTGGGAGGATATGAGGGAGGAGAAGTATGATTGTTTTGCAGAAGAGAGAGCGGTTTTAAACTTGTTCAACTCTTTTTTGTAAGTAATGAAATCCTCATTAGTATTAGTTTTTCTCCAACGGCGTTCAGCTACCCTAGAGCACCCCTTTAGCTGTTTAGTAGCTTTGGTCAGCCAGGGTTGGCGACTGACACGGTGCGGGCGGACATTGGTGAGGGGTGCGATTTCATCCATGACTTGCGTGATTGAGCAATGATAGTGTGCAGCTGCTGAGTCAGGGTCAGTGAATGGTTGTGTGAGGAGAGGTGTCAAGGCATCAGAGACAGATTGCATGTCTATGTTGCGGTAGTTCCTGCGTGTATATGAGCGTGCTTGAGGCAGGGTGGTAGGAAGAGAGGAGGAGAGAGAGAAGTTTAGTAGGTTATGATCAGAGAGCGGGAGAGGAGAATTAGTGAAATCAGTGATAGAACAGAGACGAGTGAATATGAGGTCAAGTGTATGACCATTAGAGTGAGTTGGAGCAGTGGACCACTGAGACAGGCCGTAGGAGGAAGTAAGTGACAGAAGTTTAGTGGCGGCAGAATTGTTGGTGTCAACATGAATGTTAAAGTCGCCCATAATGATGGTAGGGATATCGGAGGACAGGAACTGGAGGAGCCATGCAGAGAAGTGATCTAGGAAGAAGGAAGGAGGGCCAGGAGGGCGGTAGATTATTGCGATCTGGAGGTTAGAGGGAGAGTATAGACGGACTGCATGGACTTCAAAGGAAGGTAGAAAAAGAGAAGGAATGGGGGTGAGTGGCTTGAAGGAGCATCTATCAGAGAAAAGATATGCCCACACCACCGCCATGTTTATTCCCACTTCTAGGCGTGTGACTAAAGTGGAATCCCCCATAAGAGAGGGCGGCAGGTGAGACCGTGTCAGAAGGCGTCAGCCATGTTTCTGTGACCCCAAAGTAGGTGAAGGCGAAGGAAAGAAGGTGAAGGCATTGGAATTGAAAAGGTCATGGATGAAAGGAAGTTTGTTGCAGACTGAGCGGGCATTCCAGAGAGCAGCAGAGATAGGTGGGGGAGGAGGGGGGAGAAGAGGAATATTAATAAGGTTGTGGCAGTTTCGGTGTGCATGTGGTTGGCTGTTTGCAGTGCGATTAGTGTGCAAGAGTGAGGAGCGAGCCGGCAGAGAGGGTCCGGGGTTTGGTGAAATGTCACCTGCAGCAAGGAGTAATAGGAGGCAGAGAGAGCGGAGGATAGGGTGGCATTTAGATTTATGGGTAGTTGGAGTATGAAATGTATAGCGCGGTTGTATAAATAAGAAAGTTTCGTGAGAACCTGTGGAGATGATAAAAGAGAGGGAGAAATGTAGAGCGTGTTGCTGACAGCAGGAGGATGCAGTGAGTGTACAGATTTGAGAATAGCAGGGGAAAGCAGGCTAATCATGAAGAGCAGAGACAACATTATTGCACTAACCGTGAATCAGATTGCTAAAGTCTTGTGTCTGTTCCTTCTGGTCTCTTCTGGCTTAATTCTGGTGTAATTCGGTCGTTCTCTTTGTACTTAGAAACCGGTGTACTTTGAAATACCGGTGCATAAATCGACCAAGGTCTAATTGACTGAGAGTTGCATTTATATAGTAAGCCTGATAAGCCTATGCTTAGCAGGCCTGATTGTAGCCTGACTGATGCAGGTGAGGGAATGAGAGCTCAGCCTGTAGCAGATCACAGTAACTCAGGTAATTAAGCAGGAAGCTGCTTGATTGTCTATAGGTGTTGGGGCCAAATTAGCATGGAGCCAGAGGAGAGCAGACTAATTCATGGAATATACAAAGCCAGTCACTTAGCTATAGTAAAATGCAAAGTATTACAGAACTTCAGAATATTCACAGATTGCAGTAAAATCGATAGTTCAAATAAGCGCAGATCATACCATAAGAGTTAGATTGCGTTCACAGAAGGATTGCAGTAAAATCGATAGTTCAAATAAGCGCAGATCATACCATAAGAGTTAGATTGCGTTCACAGAAGGATTGCAGTAAAATCGATAGTTCAAATAAGCGCAGATCATACCATAAGAGTTAGATTGCGTTCACAGAAGGATTGCAGTAAAATCGATAGTTCAAATAAGCGCAGATCATACCATAAGAGTTGGATTGCGTTCACAGAAGGATTGCAGTAAAATCGATAGTTCAAATAAGCGCAGATCATACCATAAGAGTTAGATTGCGTTCACAGAAGGATTGCAGTAAAATCGATAGTTCAAATAAGCGCAGATCATACCATAAGAGTTAGATTGCGTTCACAGAAGGATTTCAGTAAAATCGATAGTTCAAATAAGCGCAGATCATACCATAAGAGTTAGATTGCGTTCACAGAAGGATTGCAGTAAAATCGATAGTTCAAATAAGCGCAGATCATACCTGTAACACAAAAACATGATGTCAGTCCAGAGAAGAAGATTGAGGGTAGAGGTGCATGGTGAATGTCTTAATTCTGGTGTAATTCGGTCGTTCTCTTTGTACTTAGAAACCGGTGTACTTTGAAATACCGGTGCATAAATCGACCAAGGTCTAATCGACTGAGAGTTGCATTTATATAGTAAGCCTGATAAGCCTATGCTTAGCAGGCCTGATTGTAGCCTGACTGATGCAGGTGAGATTGAAAAGATTCTGGATTCTCGCCTGGTGCAGAATTCCGTGCAGTATCTGGTCCACTGGAAGGGATATGGCATAGAGGAGAGATCTTGGGTGCCAGATTGCCGCATGCATGTGGAAGATTTGAAGAAAGAGTTCCCTGATTTACATCCTGGAAAGCCTGGTGGAAGGTGTCCGGAGTCCACTCCTCGGGGGGTACTGTGATAAACAGCGGAAAAGCCACCGCATGTTCTGGCAGCAAGGCGGCTGATGCGGCGGTTTGTCCGCGTCAGCATGCGTCTGGTTTGTCTGGAGCTGGAGGTGCCCATGGGAAGAGTGGCGTGGGGGCCGCCGCATGTTCTGACGGCAAAGTGGCGGATTCCACGTCCAGTGCGGCGGTTTCCCCGCAGCAACATGCGTCTGGGTTAGCTGGACCTAGTAGTGCACACAGATGGAGAGCTACCGCCGCAAGACAGGCTCTTTATACCAATAGAAGGAAGATCAGCTGATTCCTGCTCGGCTATTGATTGGTTGATGGGAGCTGGGCGGCGCTGTGGGGCGCTTTACTATATATATCTCTTGCTGTTCAGTTGCTGGTTGTCTGGCGTTGCGAATACCTATGTGTTAGCACTCAGACCTTAGTCAGATCCTTCAGTGTGGTGGAACCAGGTGGACCTGGGAATCCACACTTAGCCAGTTACTGTATATCATCTGTGGTATTCTCTAGCATAGTTCCTGGGTTCTGAGATCACGGCCCTCACACCCCAGACTAGGAATACTGTATATCATCTGTGTTATTCTCTAGCATAGTTCCTGGGTGTTGAGATCACGGCCCTCACACCCCAGACTAGGAATACTGTATATCATCTGTGTTATTCTCTAGCATAGTTCCTGGGTGTTGAGATCACGGCCCTCACACCCCAGACTAGGAATACTGTATATCATCTGTGTTATTCTCTAGCATAGTTCCAGGGTGTTGAGATCACGGCCCTCACACCTCAGACTAGACCTTATTCTGATATCTGTTATGACCTATTGCCTTCCTGACTACTCTTCTGATCTCTGATTTGGTACTTTACATATCTGATACTCTGTTGCCGACCCGGCCTGTCTGACCTCCTGGCTGTCACCCTGCATAGGAGTTCCAGCCTTCCTGCAGGTTCCCCCTGCTCCTCAGAGGGGACACTGCTCCTTAGCAGTCAGGGACTCCCTCTCCTGGTGTCCTTGACTGCAGTAGAGTCTTCTCTACTTATTGGACCACCTGCTACCCCGGTGGTCCAAAGATACTGTTGCACCAAAACATTCATACACTCAGGTGTCTAGAGGTTAGACATATCTGATTATTGGCGATTCTGCAGATCCTCAATAATCAGGTATATCTGTATTCTTGGGGATACTGCAGATCGCCAAGTATCGGATTCTCTCTCTGGTTGCTGACACCTATTGTTACAGGTAGGGATATGTATAGACTTATTTGGGGCAACCTTACAGTAGATAGAGACCTTCTGCACAATTTGGGCACTGGAGGTGCCAGAGGCACTGGATATATCAGCAACAGAAATAGTGGCAGTTAGGTTATACAAGACAAGACTCAGAACATTTATGTTGCGCTTTTCTCCTGGTGGATTCGAAGCGCTTTAGGGCTGCAGCCACTAAGAGCGCACTCCACAGCAACTAGGATCATTAGGGAGCCTTGCCCAAAGATTCCTTACTATTTTTACATACTGGCTTGAGCCAGGATTTGAAATCTGCTCAAGGGCTCTAATCCTACATCAAAGGCAACAGCCTCACCAGTATACTATCCAGCTGACCCGTAAGGTATTGGATGTTAGTCTGTAGGTGTAGTGTAGTGTTAGGAGTAGATAGCGGTGGGTTAGCATTAGCCTTAGTTGGTGATTGTTTAGTATTAGGAGTAGATACAGGAAGGGTTAGTGTGAGAGGAAGGTCAGGTAAAGTGATAATAGAATATCAATACAATTATCACTATTCTATTATCGTAATTAGCCAGCTGCCAATCAGCCACATTGCCAATATTCTATCTGTGGATGTACCTGGGAGCCCAAATATTCCTGGCATCATTTTTTTTTTTATGTACGCATTTTAAGATCATAAATCTGCCCCCTTGACCATTTATATCTTGCTGGATTTCAGCTGCCAGTGATTTAGCTATTGATATTGATACCTCTGTATAAGTGGAGTAATGAGAGTGGCTTGTAGCTGAAATCCGGAGCTATTTCATGGTCGTTTTGAGCCATCCAAATGGGTTTCCTGCAGGGAAACAATCTGTGGTGCTCGGCATTTAGTGAAGTCTAAAACTAGTCATTATATGGCTGCATTCATACTACTGACATTCCAGGAGAGAAAAGAACAATGCCTCACATCAGGGAAAGTAATTAGAGAGCAAATATGTGCCTAGGGAGGAATATAGTGGTATTCAGACATAATAAGATAAGGGCAGGCAAGAATCTTGAACATGAAGAAGAGACAGCAGAAAGAAAACTATAAAACGTCCCCAAAACTCACCTGGCCTACCATTTGGAACAAGCATATGATTACTAACTTTAGTTGAGGCAAGAGAATTGCTAGGCATTTTCACAAATAAAGGGAGGTCAGAACGGCTTCCTGTATTGTAAAGGTCATTGTCCATGCCAAAGCAACCTTTTTCTTCCATGGGTTGAGGAGAATATTAGCACAAAAACAAAGCCCTAAAACAACCTAGAACAGTATTTATAGACTAGTTAAGTTACTCCTCATAGTATCTGAACATAGGAAAAGCAGAAACTGAATGGAACTGAATAAACGTCACATAGAAGTTTCCGTTCGTAAACAGCGAATGCGAAGTTCCGAAAATGTTTGCGAACATGCAAACCCGGTGAACTGCCATAGACTTCAATGGGAAGGCAAATTTGGCAGGGACACATATCCTGCTAGATGTATTTTTATTTGGAAATTTTAATGGGATATACAGTGAGTTGCTTAAATCTTTTAGTATGCACAATTGCTTGTCAGATCTGCCATGCATTGTGCAGAGTTTGTGCTCCCCATGCACAAAAACAATGATTTGTGAGCATTTATTTTCTTCAGTGCAAACTGACAGTCAGGTAGCACATCAGATCTGTGTCACAAATGACAAACAAAGCACAGGTGCTGTAACACGCATTGTAATGGACATAAATATGGCCTGGGGTACTTGTGTAAGTCCAGTATGTTTAGTTCTAAATGTCTTTTGTTTTGTTTTTTCACTGTCAAGATTCTTTTTTTTTTGGTATGGTTTTCCTATCATCCTCCCTTTTCTCCTGTTTAAATGGATTTGAAGGGGGGGGGGGGGTCTTTTGGAGGGAGGAAGTAAGTCTGCTCCAAGAAGTTTCAGCATGTAGCGTTGGTGGTGTAGTGGTGAGCATAGCTGCCTTCCAAGCAGCTGCCCTGGGTTTGATTCCTGGCCAATGTATGTGAGCTGGCTTTTGACATCTTACAAATCCCTAAGCAAGCTCATTTTTCTCTTGGGTATATCACAATGGTATATGCTAGGCTGGCTTCAGCATGTAGTGTTGGTAGTACAGTGTTGAGCATAGCTGCCTTCAAAGCAGTTGACCTGGGTTCGATTCCTGGCCAATGTATGTGAGGTTGCTCTTGACATCATACAAATCCCTAAGCAAGCTCTTTTTTCTCTTGGGTATATCACAATGGTACATGCTAGGCTGGCTTCAGCATGTAGTGTTGGTGGTATAGTGGTGAGCATAGCTGCCTTCAAAGCAGTTGACCTGGGTTCAATACCTGGCCAATGTATGTGAGGTTGCTTTTGACATCCTACAAATCCCTAAGCAAGCTCATTTTTCTCTTGGGTATATCACAATGGTACATGCTAGGCTGGCTTCAGCATGTAGTGTTGGTGGTATAGTGGTGAGCATAGCTGCTTTCAAAGCAGTTGACCTGGGTTTGATTCCTGGCCAATGTATGTGAGGTTGATTTTGACATCCTACAAATCCCTAAGCAAGCTCATTTTTCTCTTGGGTATATCACAATGCTACATGCTAGGCTGGCTTCAGCATGTAGTGTTGGTGGTATAGTGGAGAGCATAGCTGCCTTAAAAGCAGTTGACCTGGGTTCGATTCCTGGCCAATGTATGTGAGTTGGCTTTTGACATCCTACAAATCCCTATGCAAGCTCATTTTTCTCTTGGGTATATCACAATGGTACATGCTAGGCTGGCTTCAGCATGTCGTGTTGGTGGTATAGTGTGAGCATAGCTGCCTTCAAAGCAGTTGACCTGGGTTTTATTCCTGGCCAATGCATGTAAGCTGGCTTTTGACATCCTACAAATCCCTGGAAGACAAGGGAGGAGGGTAAAAAAAAAAAAAAAGCACATGAAAAGATTAGCTCAAAAGAGCTGTTGTGGGGTGCTATTTTAGCAATAACAATCATCCAGGAGCAAGCTAACAAGCTTACAAGAGCCTAACTAATTTTTCCCTATGAGAGTCTGCTAGCAGCTTTCCCTTCACTAATTACTACAGGGACACGAACGACTATAATGGCCGGCGCTGCCTGCCTTATATAAGAGGTGGGGTGGCTCCAGGAAATAGAGTAGCCTGATTGGCTACAACAGGTCTGCTGACTGTGATATACAGTGGGTTGCAAAAGTATTCGGCTCCCGTGAAGTTTTCCACATTTTGTCATATTACTGCCACAAACATGAATCAATTTCATTGGAATTCCACATGAAAGACCAACACAAAGTGGTGTACACATGAGAAGTGGAACGAAAATCATACATGATTCCAAACATTTTTTACAAATAAATAACTGCAAAGTGGTGTGTGCATAATTATTCGGCCCTCTTTGATCTGAGTGCAGTCAGTTGCCTATAGACATTGCCTGATGAGTGCTAATGACTAAATAGAGTGCACCTGTGTGTAATCTAATGTCAGTACAAATACAGCTGCTCTGTGAGGGCCTCAGAGGTTGTGTAAGAGAATATTGGGAGCAACAACACCGTGAAGTCCAAAGAACACACAAGACAGGTCAGGGATCAAGTTATTGAGAAATTTAAAGCAGGCTTAGGCTACAAAAAGATTTCCAAAGCCTTGAACATCCCACGGAGCACTGTTCAAGCGATCATTCAGAAATGGAAGGAGTATGACACAACTGTAAACCTACCAAGACAAGGCCGTCCACCTAAACTCACAGGCCGAACAAGGAGAGCGCTGATCAGAAATGCAGTCAAGAGGCCCATGGTGACTCTGGACGAGCTGCAGAGATCTACAGCTCAGGTGGGAGACTCTGTCCATAGGACAACTATTAGTCATGCACTGTACAAAGTTGGCCTTTATGGAAGAGTGGCAAGAAGAAAGGCATTGTTAACAGAAAGCATAAAAAGACTCATTTGCAGTTTGCCACAAGCCGTGTGGGGGACACAGCAACCAGGTGGAAGAAGGTGCTCTGGTCAGATCAGACCAAAATGGAACTTTTTGGCCACAATGCAAAACGCTATGTGTGGCGGAAAACTAACACTGCACATCACTCTGAACACACCATCCCCACTGTCAAATATGGTGGTGGCAGCATCATGCTGGGGGGGGGGGGGGGGGGGTGCATCTCTTCAGCAGGGACAGGGAAGCTGGTCAGAGTTGATGGGAAGATGGATGGAGCCAAATACAGAGCAAACATGGAACAAAAAACTTCTTGGAGACTGCAAAAGACTTGAGACTGGGGCAGAGGTTCATATTCCAGCAGGACAATGACCCTAAACATAAAGCCAGTGCACCAATGGAATGGTTTAAAACAAAACATATCTATGTGTTAGAATGGCCCAGTCAAAGTCCAGATCTAAATCCAATCGAGATTCTGTGGCAAGATCTGAAAACTGCTGTTCACAAACGCTGTCCATCTAATCTGACTGAGCTGGAGCTGTTTTGCAATGAAGAATGGGAAAGGATTTCAGTCTCTAGATGTGCAAAGCTGGTAGAGACATACCCTAAAAGACTGGCAGCTGTAATTGCAGCAAAAGGTGGTTCTACAAAGTATCGACTCAGGGGGCCGAATAATTACGCACACGCCACTTTGCAGTTATTTATTTGTAAAAAATGTTTGGAATGATTATGATTTTTAATCCACTTCTCACATGTACACCACTTTGTATTGGTCTTTCATGTGGAATTCCAATAAGATTGATGCATGTTTGTGGCAGTAATGTGACAAAATGTGGAAAACTTCAAGGGGGCTGAATACTTTTGCAACCCACTGTACAGGGTCAAAGTTGACCCTAATGGTGCACTATGGGGGTGAACTAAACTTCCGGGAAAGTTCGTGTTCCACCCAAAGTTCGTCTGGAACCGTTCGCCGGTGAACCTTTTGGGTCATCTCTACCTGGCGCGCACACACACACACACACACACACACACACACACACACACACACACACACACACACACACACACACACACACACACACACACACACACACACACACACACACACACACACACACACACACACACACACACACACACACACACACACCTATATTTTCAAATAATATATTGTTGCCGTACATTGTTATATGGACATGATTTGAATGGTGTAATAATTGGGACAAATGGTGAAATAAAACATGTGGGTTTTCATTATGGTAACATTTTTTTTTTTTTTTGAAAACTATAATGGCTGAAAACTGAGAAATAATATTTTTTTTTCATTTTATTTATATTGTTTCCCTTAAAACGCATTAATAAATAAATAATTCTTAGCAAAATAGCAAAATGTACTACCCAAAGAAACCCTAATTGGTGGCAAAAAAAGCAAGGTATAGATTATTCTATTGTGATAAGTAGTAATAAAGTTATTAGCAAATAAAATAGAGGAGTGCTGAAAGGTTAAAATTGTTCTGGTCCGTTAGTATACAAACCCCTTGGGGGGGGGTGAAGTGGTTAAAATACCAGATGAAAAATTACCTCCTAGTAGAAAACTTAGGACTAGAGGAAAAGTAAATTGCATATGGACCCAATGTTATGATCATGTCTGCAGCATGTATTGTTGGCTGCAGTTTGACTGAAGACAAGCAGTTTTTGATGTCATTACATGCATTTGCTTGCATAGTTTGGTTTGCACTTAAACTAGTTGCTGACTCTATCTGCAGTGGCTCTGCAATGCTGGCCAGCTCAGGATTGAATAATTACCATTCACCTGTGTGGGAATCTGCATGTCTGCTCCCATTGGATGACCTCAGTATAAAGATCTGCTTCCTGCAGGGCTCTTTGGGCTATCATAACTTCAGTTAAGCCTGTCTTGCTGTTGCTTCAGCCCCAGACCGTGTTTCTTGTTCCAAAGATACTTTGCTGGTCTTGCATCATATATTGGTTCATTGCCAATATATATGCATACCAGCACCTTTGTTATTTTCCTTGTATTTGTGTTACGTTGATACATCAGTGACGCTGATATATACGTACACAAACTGTTTTTATCCTGTGTTCAGTTAGTCAGCTTTTCAGCACGTTTTGGTAGTTTGCGCGTATCGTGATCACCCATGCTGAGTTAGTTATCCTGCTCCTGGTTCTGTTGTGGATTGCATTCATCTCTGCGAAGAGATAACGAATCCTTCTGAATCCTGGTCTGTTACCGTTTGTGGATTGCGTTCATCTCTGCGAAGGGATAGCGAATCCTTCACGCCATCGCTGCAAACGCATTGGCTGCCTCATTCCAGTCTGTCTTGTTGTGGACGCTTGCTGTCACTAAGTAGTGGCTGGTTAAGCAAGCATTCATTCTGTCTACCTGCCCTGATCTCCTCAGTTCTGGTTTATGCGCTCAGCGCTTCTTTGCGCTGAGACGTTATCACAAAAGTATTGTTTGTGGCTGTTCGGATCTGCACCGGCTCTGTGCGCCACAATCTCCTATTTGAGTCAGTCCTCTCCTCCACTAAACTGGGGATATCCTGATTCCTTGTGCTGGTGTGTGTACCTCCTTCACGTCAGCTTATGTGTTGCATGCTGACTGTGGAGAATACACCACCAAGCCTAACATTAAGATAGCCCCATTACCAATCCCCATTGTGGGGGGGATTTCCAGAAATTATGACACTGTTTGTCAGGGGTCCTGCTCCTTTAAAAAATTTGAAAAGCTTGGTCCTGAAGTTACAGACACATTTATATCAGAATTGGTTAAAGTTCTGGCCAATCCCGACTTTCGGGCTTCTGCAATTTCTACCTGGTCTGATTGGATCGTTTGCGCTCTTTTTAAGGGCAAGCTTTTTGATTGGGCAATCGATGTCTTAGATCACACTCAGTTTAGACAAAGTCCTTTGCAATTTATAGCTTTTGTAATTCACAATTGGTTGCGCATAGATCCATTGCCTTTTCCTCTTAATGAACTCCTGGCAGCAGGCCAATCAGCTGCTCCTTCAATTGCTTGCAAAAATGATCAGCAAGCAGAGAGTGTTACTGATAATTTTCCTGCAGCTTTGAATAAATCACCAAAGGCAGCAGGGTCTAAGGCAAAACGCAAACGTTCTAAGAAACGTGTCCAATCAGCAGAATCGTTATTTTTAGCGACTGGATAATGAAATGCAATTGTCTTTCAGGGGAGTTAAATTGACTTATGAAACTACTAATGAACTTTCATCACTGGCTAGGGAAAATAAAGATTTTTGTTTAAAAGAATTATCTGAGTATGATTATGAGGATATATTACAGAGTATTGAACAGATCAATCTATTCGTGCAGCAAGGAACATTTGCATACACTACAGTCCAACACTTGCTACAGGTATTGGAGATCCTTAGGAATAAGAAATCTGCCAATCGCCTGCTAATTAACCCAATACATGTTTCTGCCACAACCACATTTGCAAACTGTGATCAGCCTGTTAAGTATGCATGGGATCCCCCATTCGAGAAGGAAGAGATGGAAGCCCTGGTCTGTGAATTGAAGAATGATTCAAGTTCATTTTGTCAATTTTACAGTGCAAAAAGTGAATTAGTATTGAATGCATGCATTAAGTCTGCCTATAACCTAATAAAAACTGGTGTGTGTGGGTATGACTTTGTGGCTCCATTGATCGATGTGTGGAAAATGATTTTGGACGATTTTTATGTGATTCAATCAGTTGATACCAGGGAAGACACACTGTCAATTGGAGACTGTCCCACTTCTCCAGTTCCTGAGTCCCTACCTTGTCTTGTGAATGTTCCTGTAACTCCACCCTGTACCATGGATAACTCAGTTTTACTTCCCAGTAAAACAGAAGCCACTGATACTTTCTTAACCTTGCCCTGCACAAATTTCTCAGCAGAGAATCCAGAGGTCCTGCTGACTTCTGAGTCTAGCCTAGCCAGTACTCATGAGTCTTTGTTCAGTGAAACAGACACCAGAAAAATCTTGCCTGCCTCTGCAAACACTTCTGCAGAAATTACCTGTGTTAATAAAGTTCAACTCCTGTCTGATCCAGCAGATGCCAATAGATGCACTACATCAGTTTCCGAGTCCCAGCAATCCTGTCCAGAAACCTCAGAACCCCAGCATCTGAATTTTCCAATTTTACAATTGAATGGTGATTCAGATGCGCACACATTGTGTCTTGATCTTCCTGTTTCTACACCTCGCTCTAGTTTCGTGAATAGCTCAGAGCGTCTGCTATGTGAATCCGAAATCGCAGCATTATTACCGTGTTCAGAAAATGTTCCAGTAAATTTGCCCTGTACCATGAATTGTGCAGTAGATCTCTCCAATGAAACTCAGGTCACAGAATCATTATGCTGTCCAGTAGGTGCTTCCATGGTTTTGCCCTGCAATATGGACTGTTCAGTGATCCTGTCCAGTGAAGCTGTGGTCGCAGAGTCTTATGCTTCACCCAGTACTTTGGATACTTCAGACCCTCTAGTAGAGGAGTCTGAGGCACTGCTTACTTCAGTGGGTGTTGTAGTAATATTCACTTGTTTAGCAGCTGTTTTGGAATTACAGTCTGCTCTAATAAAACTTGATGAATCTCTGCCCAGTGAAGCAGAAGCCATTGAGACATTGTCTTTGTCAGCAAGTGTTGTTGATACCTTGCTCTGTACACAGTCTGATTTAGCTAATGATGCTGAGTCCCTCTCTGATATTATAGTAGCTAGGAAACTTCAGCCCTGTCCTCTGAATGTTTCAGAAGTCTTGCCCTGTAACATGGATGATTCTGATTCTCTGGAAAGGGTAATAGAAATCTCAGAATTTCAGTCCGGTCTGATGAGTGTTCCTGAAACCCAGCCCTGTATCCTGAAAGATTCTGGTTCTCTGGCCGCTGTGGCAGAGGTTCCAGAGTCCCCTTCCTGTCCAGGGAATTCCTCAGTTTTGCCTAGTCCAGTGGGGGCTGCTGCAATACTGACTTGTTCTGCAGCCCCTCATGAGCTCCAATCCAGTGTATTAGATGAGTCTCTGTCCAGTTCAGAGGTAGTTGTGGAGTCCCTGTCTGGTTCAGTGCATACATCAGAAGATTTGTCCTGTCTTGTTAGTGCCCCTGAACCTGATTTGTTACTGACTTTGCTGGAATCAGCGACATCTAAGTCTGATCCTGCATTCTTGTGTTAAAGTCCAGTAGTTGCGAAGTCTAGTCATGATGATTTTTTTTTGGCCAGTCCTGGTTTCGGTCCTGTCTTGGCTGACCCTGAGGCTCACAGTTCCTTGACATGCCCAGAGGTTTCTCTTGTGCCAGTGTGCCCAGATGTTCTTTGTGTGCCAGAGTGCCCAGGTGTGTCTAAGGTGTTAGCATGCTCTGATGCTTCCTTAGTGGGAACATGTTCTGATGTTGCCAGTTTGCCTGCATGCCCAGAGATGGTTCTGGTCCCTGAAAGCCCTGATCTTGATGTTTGTCCTTGTGGCCCTGACTCGGGAATTGCTCTAGGTTCCATAGGGGTTCTTGATAGTTCTCCATGTGAGCCTAAGGGGCGTTCTGACCTATGGGGATCTCTTTGGAGCTTCGAAGTGTTCTGGGAAATCTCTGAGGAAACTTGTCCTGGTGCCTTGGACTGGTTCAACAGTGGGTTTTGTATTGGTAAAGACAGTTCCGGTGGGCATTGCAAAGGCTTTGGCATTTTTGAACGGTTCCTGGAAGGCGGTGTTTATCGCTCAGAGAGTTTCGGAGGGCTTTCTTCTGGAAATCATGGTTCTGATGGGTGTCACACTGGGACTTGTAGTACTGATGGGCATGGTTCTGTAGGTTCTGGTTCTAATGGGTCCAGTCTTGTGGGGACTGATTCTGGAATTTGGTCTTGCCGGACTGTCCCGGTCATCATGAATTATCAGTCAGATTGTTTTGTTGGGAATTTCAGTTTTGAAAAGCGTCTGGTATCCGCTTTTAAGGGGGGGGGGGGGGGTAATGTTATGATCATGTCATCTTCATGTCTGCTCCCATTGGATGACCTCAGTATAAAGATCTGCTTCCTGCAGGGCTCTTTGGGCTATCATAGCTTCAGGTAAGCCTGTCTTGCTGTTGCTTCAGCCCCAGACCGTGTTTCTTGTTCCAAAGATACTTTGCTGGCCTTGCATCATATATTGGTTCATTGCCAATATATATGCATACCAGCACCTTTGTTATTTTCCTTGTATTTGTGTTACGTTGATACATCAGTGACGCTGATATATACGTACACAAACTGTTTTTATCCTGAGTTCATTTAGTCAGCTTTCCAGCACGTTTTGGTAGTTTGCGCGTATCGTGATCACCCGTGCTGAGTTAGTTATCCTGCTCCTGGTTCTGTTTGTGGATTGCGTTCATCTCTGCGAAGGGATAGCGAATCCTTCTGAGTCCTGTTCCCCGTATTGCTCCAGTCCTAGTCAGTGTTCCTGCTTATGTCATATATCGGTTCATTGCCGATATATACATATGTTAGTCAGACGTTACAAATAGTTTCATTGATAGCTGTAATTGTAATACGCTAGGAAGACATACTTATTGTATATTTGTCTGTGTTATGTTCATCTACCTTGATCCTGCTATTTCCTGACTATCCTGTCCTGTCTTTGTGAGGCACGCCATCGCTGCAAACGCATTGGCTGCCTCATTCCAGTCTGTCTTGTTGTGGACGCTTGCTGTCACTAAGTAGTGGCTGGTTAAGCAAGCGTTCATTCTGTCTACCTGTCCTGATCTCCTCAGTTCTGGTTTATGCGCTCAGCGCTTCTTTGTGCTGAGACGTTATCACGAAAGTATTGTTTGTGGCTGTTCGGATCTGCACCGGCTCTGTGCACCACAATCTCCTATTGGAGTCAGTCCTCTCCTCCACTAAACTGGGGATATCCTGATTCCTTGTGCTGGTGTGTGTACCTCCTTCACGTCAGCTTATGTGTTGCATGCTGACTGTGGAGAATACACCACCAAGCCTAACACCCATGTTTTCATCATCATTACAACTTTGGATGAGTGCAGTTTCACTCTTCCCCTCCCCCTCTCTGCAGCAAGGTCAGACACCTCCAGCTCGTACTCCACCACCTGCAAGTCCTCCTTCTCCTCAGAGGGGTGCCTGCCCACTCTGCTGATCTAGCTGTTCCAAGGCTGCCTCTCCCTGTTTCATCAGATCAGACAGTGCCCTGTCCAGTAGGAAAACCATGTCCAGCCACCCGCAGATGGACACGCTCTTCCAGCTCACCATGTTGGTTTCTTGTGTATCTCCCTTAAATTTGCAGCCCTCAGCACCCACAGCTCTGGGATGTCGGCAACATCTTCCTCCAGAACATACTTATTCACAGGCCTCCTGTACTGGATCATTCACTCTAACATCACCAGGGTGGAGTTCCAGCATGTGGGGCAATTGCTCATGAGCCTGTTGGATGGCATGCTCTGGTGCTGCTGCAGCTTGGATGACAACATACTGGCAGTGGGTGAATGGTGGAGATGAGCCACAACCTTTTGTGCCTTTTTCAGGCTATGTTCCAATCATGGGTAGGTGCGCAGGAAACACTGCACCACCAGGTTCAGTACATGTGCCCATGTGCCAGACAGGGCACATGACTGAGGTTTTCAATGTGGAGAGTGTACACCAATTTTGCGCTTTTGTTGCAAACCACATTACCAATCTGGAGGCCTCAGGAGGTCAGCACCTGCTCTGGTTAGTCACCAGAGGCCATCAGTCTCTCGGTCCCCAGGGTCATCACCAATTCTATCAGCACTTGGCAGTGGCGATGCTTCACACTGCTGCTGAGGTGGGCATGCTTGCAGGGTATGCCCATGCTTGCGGAGGGAACAGGATCAGAGAAGGCTGTTGGTTTCCCTTGACCATGCGGGGTGCCACCACCAACTGTGCTGCTGCTGCTGCTCCAATAGTTGCTGTGGCTGAGGCCACACCTCCTTCCACTATGGTGACTCAGAGACAGGAAAAGGACAGGTAGTGGACTTGTTCATAGCAGCTGCTCCAGGGCTCCATAGTCACATGGACCCTTTCACCCACAGAGTGATCAAGTGCACACTTCCCATTCTTCACTACAAACTTTTGCAGATTGTTGGGATCGTCGTGCAAGAGAAGTAGTGGTGGCTGGGGATGCTCCATTCTGGAATTCCATACTGCAGCAGCGCACACATGTCACCCCCTCCTGCACAAGCAAGTATGGGAGGAGCTGGGTGCAAATGGCATGTGCCAGCATCTCGTTCAGCTTCCAGATGCACCTAGTGCTGGAAGTCAGAGCTTTGGTCACACCCACAAATGTGTTGAAGATCATAGCCTGCCGCTTAGCTGAATGGGAAGCTTTGGAGGGTGCTGAGGAAACCAATGAGGAGAAAATGAAGGACTGACTATCCTCAACAGCTTTCATTTCTGGGGGAGCTGTGGAGGGAGCACTGGAGGGTTGGATCCTTTTCCTCGCTCCTGCTGCTGGACGAGCATGGGGAAGGGATGCAGCAGCAGAGGGCCGTACAGTGGTACTGCTGCTCTGACTACCATGCCGCAGCATCTGAAGATGCTGGTGCTCCCTCAAGTGGTAGATCTTCAAGTGGGAATGGAGGCCTCCAGTTCCCAGCCTGGCACTATCTTTCCCTCTCTACACAGGCACTTGGTATGCATTGAAGATCGCAATGCATGGGTCTGTGCCATGGAAGATTGATGGAAAAACTGCCACACAGGTGCCATGAAAACCCCTTATGACCTGAAGGGGGTTGTGTGGTGTTGGTGGTGTCTTCAGCAGTGGGCTGCAGCTGATGGCTTCCAAGCCCCCTGCTCTGGATGCCATGGTGCACTGCCCCACCTTCTGGCAATTTGCTTTCTGTGCCTCCTCCACTTCTGAGAAATCATTGGAGAATGTAAGAAGGTTCTGTACACTCATCCTCTAACAACTCCTCTGACCCCTCCTCCTCTTTTCTTCCAACTTTTCCTGCCGCCATATGCTCCTCCCCTTCCTCAAAGAGAGGAGAACTTGAGGGAGGACCTCCTCCTCCTGCACTTCCGCAACCTGCACATCCTTGCCACCAGACCCCAGCATCAAGTCCACTTTGTGCATTGCTTCCCACAGCATACTCCCTGACTCTGGGATGAAATCTTGTTGACTTTTTGTCCAGCGAGCTGTGCACCATTGGGGTAGATGTGAGTTGCTGGGGTCGTTGGCTGCTGCTGATAGAAGGAGAAGAAGTCATGGTGGAGGACGGTGTGGCACTGCCCTGCAGTGTCAGCAGCTACACAACAGCCTCCACCTGCCTCTTCTAAAAGGGCCAATGACCCTGGGGGCAAAGTAGGTTGCAATCTCTTGCGCCTCTGTGCCTCTCCTCTCAGCTTCCACCTCAGTGGACACTGGCTGGAGGAAGACCAACCAGGGAACCGGAGACAACACTGCCCCTCCTGCCTCTGCCTTTGCCCCTGTCAGACATCACAAAATAAATAAATAATTGTATTAAAAAATATATATATATTGTTTGTGTGGTTCTGTTTTTCATGGTAAATGTACTGCTGAGTTTTTTAAACTTTTTTTTTAACAAGCAAACACAGAACCTACCTTGCTAACATGACCACTAAGCGCAGGTTGCTAACTTACTAACTACACTATAACGCTAGTATGTAATGCTGGCTAAGCTATCTCTCTGAGACAAAGGGAAAAAAAAGAATATAACAGACAGTATGGGCTTGATTCACAAAAGCGTGCTAACACTTATCACGCCCATGCAAAGCTGCTTTGCTCGTGATATCATGCGCGCAACGCTTTACGCGTGAAAACTAATGAATTTGTGTGAAGTCGATAGTTTGTGCACGTAAAACTTTGCGCGCATTACATTGCGTGCAAACCAACTTAGCACGGGCATGCTAAGCATACACTCTAATAGGTTAGCACGCAAAGCGCCGTAGTTATCACGTGGAAAGTGCACTTATCGCGCTTATGACACAACGCCGTACATGCGATAAAAGTTAACACGTGAGCGCTAAAATTTTGAACGCACAACACGCGCGCAAAATGGCTTGCACGTGCAAAGCTTTTAGGCGTGATAACTCAGTTATCACTGTTTTGTGAATCAAGCCCTAAGTGTCTTAAATAAGTTGCTCACTGTCACAAATAACGGCTGCAGTGACAAACAAACTGGCTACTAATAGTAAATGACAGACCAGTGACACTAGTAATAACTAGAGGTGTCGCAAAAATAGAATTTTCCATTCGCAAACAGCAAACTCGAATTTTCTCTGAAGTTTTAGACCCGGCTGGGTGCATTGGGTGCCAGCTTGGGTGAGGGTGATAGGTGTGGGCAGGTGGAGAGGACAGCGGGGGCTGAAGGCAAAGCTTCCTCCAAGGCTTCCCATTAGTTCCTTAACCAGCCTGGCGGTATGGACGAGCTCAGCTCGTCCATCACCGCCGGAGGCTGCCGCTCAGGCCCTGCTGGGCCGATTTTCTTCAAATAAAGAGCAGCACACGCAGCCGGCACTTTGCCAGCCGCGTGTGCTGCCCGATCGCCGCCGCTCTGCGGCGATCCGCCGCGAGCAGCGGCGAAAGAGGGTCCCCCCAGCCGCCTGAGCCCAGCGTAGCCGGAACAAAAAGTTCCGGCCAGCGCTAAGGGCTGGATCGGAGGCGGCTGACGTCAGGACGTCGGCTGACGTCCATGACGTCACTCCGCTCGTCGCTATGGCGACGATCTAAGCAAAACAAGGAAGGCCGCTCATTGCAGCCTTCCTTGTTTATTCTGGGCGCCGGAGGCGATCGGAAGAACGCCTCCGGAGCGCCCTCTAGTGGGCTTTCATGCAGCCAACTTTCAGTTGGCTGCATGAAATAGTTTTTTTTTTATTAAAAAAAAACCCTCCCGCAGCCTCCCTGGCGATCTTATCAGAACGCCAGGGTGGTTAAAAGACCAATGGGAATCCTCCTGATCTCCATTGGTCTTTTAATGAAAAAATGGGGAGCCTCGGAGGGAAATTTAAAGATGCTTTTGCTCTCAGCTACTCAGCTATAGTATGGCTGGGAGCAGTGCTTGGGGGAGGGACGTGTGTGTCCGTGGTGCACGGCGATCTTCAATCAACTTAAAAGGAGGTTGCAAGTTAGAGGATATTGGTGTGGGACCTTTTCCGAGGATGTTGGCGCGGGAACTTTTTTTAAAGGTTCAGGTAAGTATTTCTGGTTAATTGAGATTAATAAATGACTTTTTCATTGTTGTGTTTTTTTTTTACTTAACCCTTTGTGGAAATGGGTAAGGGGTACTTTGTACTCCTTATACTCATTTCTCCTGGAAGGGGGGTGGGCATCTTGGGATCCCCTGTTTAAAGGGGACTCTCAGATGCCACCATGAACCCTCCCCAGGGAGTCGTCGCCTCCACCTCCTCCTGGGTCACCGGAGGTGGAGAAGATCCCCCTGTCCATAGATTAGACAAGGGCTTGGGGGGGGGGGGGGGGGTCCTTGGCTGCCCCTCCTGCCCCAGAGCCCCCCCATACCATGGATAATGTGGGCTGGTATAGCTCAGGGTGCGAAGTCCCACACTCAGCCGGAGCTCCCCATTCTGGCTATCCCAGCCTGCATGGGGGACAAAGGGTTATCCACTTGACCACTGAGGGGTTTCAAATAAACTTTATTTATTATCTTAACATCCTACTAATCCTACTAATATTATAAATTGGAAAGTTTGGATGTTTGGATGTTTGTTACTCGATCACGTAAAAATGGTTGAACGGATTTGAATGAAATTTGGCACACACATAGTACATTACCTGGAATAAAGTATAGGATACTTTTTATTCCCATAACCAAATACTGGGTGGAGAAAAATACAAATTTCACTGGAAAAATATAAACAGCAGCCATTCTTACACCGTTATTGGTAGGTTTCTCAAACTTTGCACAGTTGGTTACTGGGTGCCTGGGATTAATATTCAGAAAAGTGGGTGGAGCCTACAAAAGCCAATCAAAATTCACCTATTGATTTTCAAGGGGAATATTTAATTGCGGCAATTCTCGCACTGTTATTGGCACACGCCTCAAACCTGGTACAGTTGGTCATTGGGTGACTGGGGTTCAAATTCAGAAAAGGGGGTAGAGCCACAAACAGCCAATCAGAATTGTTTCATTTCAATGCAAATTATTAATGCCAAATAATTTGGCATCAATAATTTAGCATCTAACAAACTTGGACATTCAGTAATTGAGTAATTGTGTGTTAGGGTTAAAAAAAGTGGGTGCAGCCAAAACCAGCCAAATACATAAGCGGGCAAAGCTGGCTCATCTGTGGGTGGGGGCAAATACAAAATTCACTGGCAAAATGTAAACGGCAGCCATTCTTACACTGTTAATTGTAGGGTTCTCAAACTTTGCACAGTTGGTCACTGGGTGACTGGGATCAATAATCAGAAAAGTGGGTGGAGCCTACAAAATCCAATAAAAATTCACAGATTGATTTTTAAGGAGAATATTGAAACTGCTCCCAACAGTTGCTGTCATGCAAGGAGAGTCCATACTGTTTCTAATGTGCGCAGTATGGATGTACACCCAAGCAATGCCAAGAGGAATGCCATTAATCTAATAGTTGGCTATGAACAGGGCCGTTTCTACCCCCGTGCGGGGCGTGCCGCCGCCCGGGGCGCTGTTAGGAGGGGGGCGCTATAATGGAGGGGGGAGCCGGAGCCGCGGGGAGGGCAGCCTGACCTCTCCCTCCCTCTCCCGGGCGCCCTCCGTGCTCCCCCCTCAGATGCAGAGCGAGCAGCCGGGAAGCGCTGTTTGCAACTCACCTGCCTGGCTCCAAGCGCTGCTCTCTCGCCGCTGGTCTGTCTCCTCTCTCTGCATACTGCGGATACACGCGGCTTCCTGTTTAGCCGGAAGCTGCGTGTATCAGCATGTATGCAGAGAGAAGAGACAGACCAGCGGTGAGAGAGCAGCGCTTGGAGCCAGGCAGGTGAGTTGCAAACAGCGCTTCCCGGCTGCTCGCTCTGCATCTGAGGGGGGAGCACGGAGGGCGCCCGGGAGAGGGAGGGAGAGGTCGGGCTGCCCTCCCCGCGGCTCCGGCTCCCCCCTCCACTATAGGGGACAGCTAGCTATCTAACCTATCCTGGGGGCACCTACCTTATCTAACCTACGCTGGGGGGCACCTACCTAATCTAACATACACTGGGGGGCACCTACCTAATCTAACCTACACTGGGGGGCACCTACCTAATCTAACCTACACTGGGGGGCAGCTACCTATCTAACCTTCACTGGGGGGCAGCTACCTATCTAACCTTCACTGGGGGGCAGCTACCTATCTAACCTTCACTGGGGGGCAGCTACCTATCTAACCTACACTGGGGGGCAGCTACCTATCTAACCTACACTGGGGGGCAGCTACCTATCTAACCTACACTGGGGGGCAGCTACCTATCTAACCTACACTGGGGGGCAGCTACCTATCTAACCTACACTGGGGGCAGCTACCTATCTAACCTACACTGGGGGGCAACTACCTATCTAATCTATACTGGGGGGGCACCTACCTAATCTAACCTATGCTGGGGGGGCACCTACCTAATCTAACCTACGCTGGGGGGCAGCTACCTATCTAACCTACACTGGGAGGCAGCTACCTAATCTAACCTACACTGGGGGCAGCTACCTATCTAACCTATACTGGGGGCACTTATTTAACCTGTATTGGGGGCACCTACCTAGCTAGCCTATACAGGTGGCCACTATACTGGCTACCTATATTGCAGGCACCTACCTAAATAACCTGTACTGGGGCACCTACCTATCTAACTTATACCGGGGGCGCCTGCCTATCTAACCTATACTGGGGGCAACTATACTGGCTACCTATACTGGAGGCACCTACCTGGCTAACCTATAGCGGGGGCAACTATACTGGCTCACCTATGCCTGGCTACCTATACTGGGGTACCTATTCTTGGCTACCTATACTGGGGGGGGGGGACCTATACTAAGTTAGAGTGACCAGACGTCCCGGATTGCCCGGGACACGTCCCGGATTCGGGGTCCGCTGTCCCAGGCTTAATGAGGTCCCGGGAAACGTCCCGCTTTCAGCAGCGGGACGTCCCGGCCTCGGGACTCTGGCCACTCTCTCCTCAATGAACTGGCAGCGGCGTCTATAGACGCCGTGCCAGTTCATTGCCCGCAGCCCCGCTCCAGCCTCCTCTTCCGGTGTCTGTTTCCGACACCGGCAGGCGAGCAGGGCTACGGCAAGATGGCTGCCGAAGCCCTGTACTGGAGACCTATTTGTGTCACTAGTACAGGGCTTCGGGCGCCATCTTGCCATAGCCCTGTCAGCGCGGGAGAGAAGAGCAGGAGGAGGAAGACGGTCCCGGGACGGAGCAGCGCGCCAGAGGCCGGACACTTCTGCCAGGTGAGTAAATGCTTTCTTTTCCAGGTGAAATGTTTGCCCGCATTGTTTCTTTTCCAGGTGAAATGTTTGCCCGCATTGTTTCTTTTCCAGGTGAAATGTTTGCCCGCATTGTTTCTTTTCCAGGTGAAATGTTTGCCCGCATTGTTTCTTTTCCAGGTGAAATGTTTGCCCGCATTGTTTCTTTTCCAGGTGAAATGTTTGCCCGCATTGTTTCTTTTCCAGGTGAAATGTTTGCCCGCATTGTTTCTTTTCCAGGTGAAATGTTTGCCCGCATTGTTTCTTTTCCAGGTGAAATGTTTGCCCGCATTGTTTCTTTTCTGGCGAAATGTTTGCCGCAGTGCGTTTCTTTTCTGGCGAAATGTTTGCCGCATTGCGTTTCTTTTCTGGTGAAATGTTTGGCCACAGTGCGTTTCTTTTCTGGCGAAATGTTTGCCCGCAGTGCGTTTCTTTTCTGGCGAAATGTTTGCCCGCAGTGCGTTTCTTTTCTGGCGAAATGTTTGCCCGCATTGCGTTTCTTTTCTGGCGAAATGTTTGCCCGCAGTGCGTTTCTTTTCTGGCGAAATGTTTGCCCGCATTGCGTTTCTTTTCTGGTGAAATGTTTGGCCGCAGTGCGTTTCTTTTCTGGTGAAATGTTTGCCCGCAGTGCGTTTCTTTTCTGGTGAAATGTTTGGCCGCAGTGCGTTTCTTTTCTGGTGAAATGTTTGCCCGCAGTGCGTTTCTTTTCTGGTGAAATGTTTGGCCGCAGTGCGTTTCTTTTCTGGTGAAATGTTTGCCCGCAGTGCGTTTATTTTGTACTGACATGTTGCCCGCATTGCGTTTATTTTGTACTGACATGTTTGCCCGCATTGCATTTATTTTATACTGACATGTTGCCTATTGCGTTTATTTTCTGGTGTCCGGGGTAACTGTTACTGCATTTATTATTTAATGGTCATAGATGGCTATGTTTGCTGCTTTGTGGTTACGGTATACTATTAGCATCACACAGTTTCTGCACACCAATGATACAAAGTCTCGTTTGTCCACATCATGGCGTAAACACTGCTTTCTTATGCCTCGCTGTTACATCATTACGTTAGCTCCGCCCATACAATGTCATGGCCACGCCCATTTTTTCGGCGCGGCGCGCTGCGCGCGCCGCAGCCCCCCTCCCCCAGTCTTCGCCGCTGCGTGCTCCTCACTCCTTCCCACTGTTCGACGCGGCGCGCTACGCGCGCCGCCCCCCCCCCCCCCACGCCCCCCCCCCCCCCCCCCGTCCCAGGTTGGACCCACAAAAATATGGTCACTCTAACTAAGTGCAACTAGACCTGGCTAACCTATACTGTGGGCACCCATACCTTGCTCGCGGGGGGGGCGCAATTTTTACACCCTCGCCCTGGGTGCATTATAGCCTAGAAACTGCACTGGCTATGAACCACACCTGAGTAGGGATGGTCGATGAGAAGCAAATAATTCTGACTTTATGTAGAATTATTTATGAATTCTTTTTTGGTTAAAAAAAAAAAAATTACAGCAGGAGGTTCCAGGCAGCTGTCATGAAGCTGCACTTGGACCTCCCCATAACTTGGACAGCTCTGTTTTCAACCCTGACATCCCCAGAATTAATGCAATACATTTATTATGTCTGCAGAAGCAGGGAATGGCTGCAGCAGAGCAGGTTGTGGACCCTGCCGGTTTAAACACAGCAATAATTACACTACATTTTATAATCAGCATGATAAGGAATTGGTGGCAGCAGAGTAGGCTGTAAACCCAGGTGGTGGAAACACGGCAATAATTACACAAAATGATATAATCAGTAGGAGGAAGTACTGGTGGCAGCATAGTAGGCCGTGGACTCTGGTGGTGGGAACACAGCAATAATTACAACAAAGCATGTGAGTTTTGGGTATTGTTGGCTGCTGCTGCTGGTAGGAGGAGGAGTAGTCATGGTGTAGGACTGTGTGGAACTGCACTGCTGTGACAGCAGCTCCACAACTGCCTCCTGGGGGGCAAACCCTGGGGGGCTAATCAGGACACAATGTCTTGAACCGCTGTACCTCTCCTCTCAGCTCCCTCCATAGCTGAGTGGCCACTACCTGGCAGTGGACCAGCCAGGGAGCCAGCAATAGCACTGCCCCTTCTGCCCCTGCATCTGCCCCTGTCAGACATCATGCAAGAAATAAACAACTTTATTAAAAAAAATAAAAAATCTTGCATGAGTGGTGTTTTTTTCAGGGTAAATGTGCTGCTGAGGTGTTTTTTTTTACTTTTTCCTTAACAGACATAGAACCTGCCTTACTCACTGACATGCTAGTCACTAACTTACTAACTACGTTATAACGCTAGTATGTAATGCTACACTATGCTGGCTAAGCTACCTCACTGACACAGGGGAAAAAAAGAATATAACAGACTGTCAGGGCTCGTTCACAATAGAGGCTTTTTTTTTGGGGGGGGGGGGGATTTTTAAGCGCAGGTGATTTGTACAAATCGCCCTAAAAGCGCTTACACTATGCTTTCCAATGAGATAGTTCTCATTGGGGCGTTCTATTTGCTTGCCGCTGACAAAACCGATGCATGTACTATTTTCAGGGTGATTTGCCCTGAATGGAATGTATAGGGAAATCACAAAACGCGTGAAAAAGCGCTTTGTATAGCAATTTCCCCAGCTCTTTCATGAATAAATGCATTGTATTTATTCATCTCAGGGACAAAGTAATCGCTTCCTGACTGACGCCAGGAAGTGATTTAAATAATTGCTCTGCTAAAGTGCTTACAAAATAACATGCAGAGCAGAGTGATTAGGAAAAAAAAAATAATAATCGCTCAACACGGGCGATAGCGCGAGCGCGACACAATGTGAACAAGGCCTGAGTGTCTTAAATAAGTCTCTCACAGCCACAAATAATGGCCGACCAGTGACATTAGTAATAGCTAATTTACTCACAAATAGCGGCTGGAGTGACACACAAACTGTCTGGCAAGGCTACTAATAGTGAGTGAGTGAGTGACAGCAGTGACTGAGGAGTGACAATAGTAATAAGAACTAATTTGCTCACAAATAACGGCTGGAGTGACACACAAACTGAAAAATGCTTCAGAAGCTTCAGTTAAGTAAAGAAAAAAAAAATATTTTCCTGGTTTAGGCATGCTTTTATGATTAGCTTCTGTATAAAATACAAATTACAATCATATTGAAAAGTTAAAAATATTATTTTAAAGGGGCACTTAAGCCAGGAATAAAAAAAACAGTTTTACTATTCCTGGGGCTTCTACCAGCCCCCTCCAGCCGTCCGGTGCCCTCGCCCTCACTCACAAAGCCTCCGGCCACCAGCTAGTTTCGTTTTCTCTGACAGGCCCGACAGGCCTGGCCACACGTATTTTTCTTTGCGTTCCTGTCCGCAATAGAGTCCTGCACCTGTGCAGGATGCTACTGAGGATGGGAACATGAAGAAGGAACCGCTTGGCCATGCCTGTCCAGTCGCAGAAAGCCAGCCGACTCCCTGTCAGGGCCTGTCAGCAAAACAAAACTATCTGGTGGCCAGGAACCGGAGGTTGCGTGAGAGACTGCAAGGGCATGGGACGGCTGCAGAGGTCTGGTAGAAGCCTCAGGCAAGTAAAACTGATTTTTTATTCCTGGCTTAAGTGTCCCTTTAAGTCCATCTTTAAGGCTACTTTCTCACCAGGACGTTGCGTTTTAGGGGGCGTTATGGTCGCATAATGTGCCCCTAATGCAACGCCTGGTGGTGTTGGATGTGGACGTCAGAGCGAGCCGCGTTGTGCAGCTCACTCTGGTGTCCGTGATGCGTACTCTTGGATGCATGCGGCATCACGTGGTCCTGCCAGACAATCGCCGCACAGAGCGGCCACTCCAGGAAGTAAACACTGCACACGTCACAAAGTGCAGTGAATATTAATTAGCCATGTGCCTGGCCGCTCTCCCCTCCTCCCCGACATTACTGAGCATGTGCAAGCAGTATAACGCGGCTTAGCCGTGTATAAAGTACTCCATGCAGTTCATTGTCTTGACGTCTTGCGTTACAATGTAACGCAACGTGGGCACTGTGAACAGCCCATTGATTTTTCATTACTGTGCGGTGGGCTGCGTTACAGGCTGCTCTAACATGTGCCTGTAACGTCCCACTGTGAAAGCAGCCTAATAATTGTACATAAAGAGTAAAACGGTACTTTTCCTTTAGCCGGGTGCATCCGGCAGGTGGCGCTAATTACATTAAAACTTCACATTAAAGAGAACCCAAAGTGGGGTTCTGGGAATGAAATCTACATACTGAGGCTGGGTCTGTCTATAGAGCCCAGCCTCTGTTGCTGTATAGATTGCTCCTAAGCCCCCCCCCCCCCTGCGGTCTGCAATACCCCATAAATCACAGCCGCGCTGTGCAGGCTGTGTTTACCTCGCTCCTGTCAGTCTCGGCGCTCCCCCCGCCTCCTGCAGAGCTCCGGTCCCCGCCTGCATCCCTTCCCTCCAATCAGCGGGGAGGGAAGGGACGCAGGCAGGGACCGGAATTATGCAGGAGGCGGGGGGAGCGGCGAGAGTGACAGAGGTAAACACAGCCCACTCTGACAAGCTGCGTGTCAGCAGCGCGGCTGTGTTTTATGGGGTATTGCAGAGCACAGGGGGGGCTTAGGGGCGATCTAGATAGCAACAGAGGCTGGGCTCTATAGACAGACCCAGCCTCTGTATGGGGATTTTATTCTCAGAACCCCGCCTCGGGTTCTCTTTAACCTCCTTGGCGGTCTATTAAAACCGGCAGGGGGCAGCGCAGCACTCATTTTTTTAAAAAAATCATGTAGCTAGCCTAGCGCTAGCTAAATGATAGCCGCTGTGCAGCGGCATCCCCCCACCCCCTCCGATCACCTCCGGCGATCAGCGCAAACAGGAAATCTCAGAAAGGGATTTCCTGTTTGGCTTCCCCCATCGCCATGGCGACGATCGTCATCGACGTTGTGACGTCATCGGGAGCCCTGATCCACCCCTCAGCGCTGCCTGGCGCTGATAGGCCAGGCTGCGCAAGGGATCTGGGGGGGCAGATAGCAGCGAATCGTCGCGGAGCGGTGGCGATCGGGAAGTACACGCAGCTAGCTGCGTGTACAAAAAAAAAAATATTTGCAAATCAGCCCAGCAGGGCCTGAGAAATCCTCCTGCGTGCATAGCCCGACCTGAGGTCGGGCTTACCGCCAGGGAGGTTAACACAAAAGTGTTAATGACACCGCTTGTCGGCAGGTGGCGCTAATTAAATGAATACTTCACATAACATAAAATATTAATGTCACCGAATGTATTGTGTTTGAAGTGGCCGGCTCGCTGCGGCCAAATGTATATTAAAAAGTGAGTGAATTGAATTAAAAATAAGCCGGCGGCAATGTAACAGATCAAGCCGACGGCTTCAGCTCTCGCTCTCCTCCCCCTTGCCCTGTCTCTTCTATACAATACTGGCAGCCCTGGGGGGAAGGGGGGACACGCGTGTCGTTTGTCGCTGCAGGGAATCCTGGTTGTTTTATTGCAACGAACGACTCTGGGGGGACACGAGCAGGGCAGCCATCAGGGGGGACAACTGACACTGCAGTGAGGGGCCAAGGGCTTCTGGGGTAACACAGGGGGATAAAAGAGGCACAGGGGGAACAGAGACAGACAAAAGAGGCACAGGGAGAAAAGAGATGAGACAGGAACATGAGGTCACACAGAGGGACACAAAAGAGGCACAAACTGAGGTGAGACAGAGGGGGACAAAAGAGGCACAGGAAGAAAAGAGGGGGACAAAAGAGAACTAATAAAGGATAAGAATGGACCTACAAGTCCCTATCTCATTTGTTAACCGGGGACAACCTGTATTTTGCTGGTATTTGGCTCCACCCACAACATGCCATGGTTACGCCCACTTTTTTGCCGCATCACGCTGTGCATGCTGCTTTCTTCAGTGTCAGAGCCATGCACATTTTTTGCTGCAGCGCACTTCGCGCACGGACACAGGGGTGGGTGGCTAGTGGGCGGGCACAGCAACCAGTTGGTGGGCCCAGGGAGGGGCCCCAACATTTCTGATGGCGGCCCTGGACACGAGTGTCCCCCCCCCAAGGGCTGCCAGTGTTCTACAGGAGAGAGGCAGAAAAGTGTCACTTGTACCAAATAGGCAGAACGAACGACTCTGGGGGGGACACGCATGTCCCCGCCAGCTGCCAGTATTGTATAGAAGAGACAGGGCAAGGGGGAGGAGAGCGAGAGCTGAAGCCGTCGGCTTGATCTGTTACATTGCCGCCGGCTTATTTTTAATTCAATTCACTCACTTTTTAATATACATTTGGCCGCAGCGAGCCGGCCACTTCAAACACAACACATTCGGTGACATTAACATTTGATGTTACGTGACGTATTTATTTAATTAGCGCCACCTGCCGACAAGCGGTTACATTAACACTTTTGTGTTAATGTGAAGTTTTAATGTAATTAGCGCCACCTGCCGGATGCGCCCGGCTAACGGAAAAGTACCAGTAAAACAAAGGTAAGTAAGATGTACAATGATTTTGCTCAGCATCCTATTTGGGTTGTTTTTTATTTATTTTATTTTACTTTTTCTGGTATGCAGTTCTCTGTAAATTTATCTTCTTTGTCTTTATGCTATGAATGTCCCATTTTACATGATATAATCCCCTCTGCAGACAGGCAGAAGCTGTCACTGGCACTCCTGTCAGCAGACTGCAGCACAGCATCCTCTCTACAATGGTATTAGAAAGTAATCGAGACAAAGATACTGACACCTCTATGATTCAAGAATTTCAAGACTTCTCCAGCAGTTTGCTCTCCATAGTATTCTGGATGCTGATCCTGTGTGTCTCTCCGGCTACATCTAAGCTGCAGAACTCTGCTGAGCAGTGTCATCTCACTATGAAGAATTACACATTTGAGTACAAATATTCCCAGGATGGTGATGTCATTATTGGGGGGATTTTCACTGTAAACACTGGCGTGCAACGGTGGTACTGGCGTAAACCTACTGATTATATATTCTCAAACCAGATGTGTTCTGCGTAAGTCGTCAAAACACAAGAATAATATATATTATGCTAACTTGGCCCTAACACCTATAGACAATATTGTTGTTTATTTACCTGAGTTTAATCTACTTGGATCTGCTTGCAGTTGCAGGCAAGCTCAGTCTCACACCTGTAGTCAGTCAGCTTGCATTTAGGTCTGCTAAGCAGAGGCTAGCAGCATTAAGGGCTCGTTAAGCACTCACCGCTCTGAAAAACGCTAGAACAGAGTTGTTTTCCAAGCGTTTTTGTTACAAAAGCTGTTGAATTACAGCTTTACTGTAACAAAATATAAAATCTGCTACACAAAATAACGCTCCAAAAAATGCTAGGCATGTTTCACTCTAAACATGCCTAGAATCGCTTTGAAAACAGCATCAAAAACTATTAGCGTTTGCGGTTCTGCTACTGCTAGCGGTTTTGGGTGTACACTGGCCCTCACTATATAAATGAGGTTTAGGCTTAAAGGGACACTTAAGTCAAACAAAAAAAATGAGTTTTACTCACCTAGGGCTTCCAATAGCCCCTGCAGCTGTCTGGTGCCCTCGCCGTCTCCCTCCGATCCTCCTGGCCCCGCCAGCAGCCACTTCCTGTTTCGGTGACAGGAGCTGACAGGCTGGGGACGCGAGTGATTCTTCGCGTTCCCAGACACATTAGCACCCTCTATGCTGCTATTTGGTATATGATATATGCTATAGCAGCATAGACGGCGCTATTGTGGCCAGGAACGCGAAGAATCACTCGCGTCCCCAGCCTGTCAGCTCCTGTCACCAATACAGGAAGTGGCTGCCGGCGGGGCCAGGAGGATCGGAGGGAGACGGCGAGGGCACCGGACAGCTGCAGCGGGCTATTGGAAGCCCCAGGTGAGTAAACCTCATTTTTTTTGTTTGACTTAAGTGTCTCTTTAAGGCCGGGAACCCACTAGAGTGCTTTTTGAGCGTTAAGGGAGCGCTTTAAAATGCTAGTGATTTCCCTCAGGCTGCTTTCACAGTGAGACATTACAGGTGCACGTTAGAGCAGCCTGTAACGCAGCCCAACTCACAGTAATGTAAAATCAATGGGCTGTTCACAGTGCCCACGTTGCGTTACAGTGTAACGCTGCATGGTCAAATAAAGTGCAGCATGCTATGCGTTCTACATGGTTTTAGCCGCGTTAGACTGTGTGCACATGCTCAGTTATGTTTTTTTTTTTTTAATTTTTGGGCCGGAGAGGAGGCGGGGGAGTCTGCTATTGTAGCCAGCCACATGGCTACTTAATATTCACTGCACTGCAGTGTTTACTTCCTGGAGTGGCCGCTGATTGGCTGGCGGGACCACGTGATGCGGAGTGCTCCGATCACATAGTCTCTGCAGCGCATAGGACACAAAAGGCACATCAAGAGCTGCATAACGTGGCTCTTGGTAGCGTCCTCCTCCAACACCACCAGGCGTTGCGTTAGGGGCACGTTATGCGACCTATAACGTCCCCTAAAACGCAACATCCTGGTGGTAAAGAGGCCTAAATACTCTGCCGATGTAGATAAATGTAACAAATTCCACAGTAGCGATTGCGATTAGCAAAATTGCGATTGCAGGACATGCAGCATTTTGGGAGCGTTTGCACTTCAACGTAAAACATTGAATTGCTGGCAAATTGCTCATGAATCGCTACACATAACGATTTGTGTGCAATTTTAAATTACTGCAAACTGTAAAAAAAAGTTATAATAATTTGAAAGGACCAATCAGAATTAAAATTGCTACCCGCAAATCGATATCACAATCGCTGCCATTAAAGAGAATCTGTATTGTTAAAATCACACAAAAGTAAACATACCAGTGCGTTAGGGGACATCTCCTATTACCCTCTGTCACAATTTCGCCGCTCCTCGCCGCATTAAAAGTGGTTAAAAACAGTTTTAAAAAGTTTGTTTATAAACAAACAAAATGGCCACCAAAACAGGAAGTAGGTTGATGTACAGTGTGTCCACACATAGAAAATACATCCATACATAAGCAGGCTGTATACACCCTTCCTTTTGAATCTCAAGAGATCATTTGTGTGTTTCTTTCCCCCTGCAGCTATCTTCCACTGAAGTGTCAGGCTGTTTCTTCCTGCAGAGTGCAGACAGCTCTGCCTGTATGTAATTCCTCAGTATGTGAAAGCCCAGCCAGCTCAGAGGAGGATTTATCCAGCTTGTAAAAGATAAGAGAGAAGAGAGAAGCTGCCCTACTCTAAATAAAACACGCAGGGCCTGGAGGGGGGAGATGCATCACAGAACCACAACACTGAAGAACTTGGCAGCCTTCCAGACACAGGCCTGACAAGTCTGACAAGAGAGAGATAAGTTGATTTATTACAGAGATGGTGATAGTAGAACGTGCTGCAGTAAGCCAGAACACATTAGAATAGCTTTTGGAAGTTGTAGGATGATAAAAAACAGGATGCAATTTTTGTTACGGAGTCTCTTTAAGCTTACACTTTTTAAAATCATTCCCAAAATCGCTGGAAAACACTCATGAAATTGCTTACAAGACATTACTGAAAAATGCTAGTGATTGCGCTAACGATTTGAGATTTGCAGTGGGTTCCAGGCCTGAAAGTTGATTGGACCTTGGTCTGTGAAACATCTGTGCATCTTATGGACCAAATAATGCATTAAGGCTACTTTCCCACCAAGACGTTTCGTTTTAGGGGACGTTAAGGTCACATAACATGCCCCTAACGCAACGCATGGTGGTGTTGAAGTTGGACGTCAGATTGAGCTGCGTTATGCAGCTCTCAAAGCAGCCGCTCCAGGTTAGTGATAGGAAGTCCGGATCTTTTTAAGGATTCGGATCATTTGAATCGGATCATTGAAAAGATCTGGATCTTTGAACCGAATCTTTTGAATCATTTTACTAGGTAAGCAGACTGGGTGAAATGACTAGCAGGACAGGACTTTCCCTGCACTGTACATTCTGTATGTTCCTGTTTCTTCCAGACTGACATCCACTGTGAACCGAATTTTTTATTGTGATGATCCGGATAATTCGACTCACAAAAAAGATCCGGATCAAATGAACGATTCGTTCATAATCCGGACAACACCTCGAGTCCTACCAGCAGTCACCACAGTGCAGTGAATATTAATTAGCCATGTGGCTGGCTGCAGAGGAGTAGGGGAGACCTCCTCCTCCAACATTACTGAGCATGTGCAAACAGTCTAACGTGGCTTAGCCCAGTATAACATACAGCATGCAGCACTTTGTTTAAACGTGCTGCGTTACCATGTAACGCAACGTGGGCACTGTGAACAGCACATTGATTTTACAGTGCTGTGAGTTAGGCTGTGTTACTGGCTGCTGTAATGTGGGACTTTAACGTCCCACTGTGAAACCAGCCTAAAGGACCACTCTCGCAAAAAAATGTAAACTTTAAAAATACATGTAAACACATACAAATAAGAAGTATGTTTATGAGTAAAATGAGCTATAAATTACTTTTCTTCTATAATTCTGTCACTTACAGTAGATACTAGTAGAAATTTGACACAACCAACAGGTTTTGCACTAGTCCATCTCTTCATAGGGGATTCTCAGCAAGGCTTTTATTCTTTACTAGCTGGTCGCACGGCATTGCCCAGGTATGTATTTGGCTGGTGTTGGCTGCATCCACTTTTTCTAATCCTAACACATAGTTAATCAATTACTCAATGACCTTGTTTTTGAGCTTTGTGGTCTTTGGCATCAATGATTTGCATTGAAATGAAATAAATCTGATTAGCTGTTTGTGGCACCACCCCCCTTTCTGAAATTGAACCCCAGTCACCCAATGATCAACTGTACCAGGTTTGAGGCTTGTGCCATTAACAGTGCAAGAATGGTATTAATTACATATATCCCTTTAAAATCAATAGGTCATTTTTGATTGACTTTTGTAGGCTCCACCCACTTTTCTGAATATTAATCCCAGTCACCCAGCAACCAACTGTGCAAAGTTTGAGAACCCTACAATTAACAGTGTAAGAATGGCTGCTGTTTACATTTTCCTAGTAAAATGTGTATTTGTCTCGGCCCACTTATGACCCTGAGTTGCCCGCTTATGTATTTGGCTGGTGTTGGCTGTGCCCACTTTTCTAACCCTCACACACAATTAATCAATTACTCAATTACCAAGTTTGTGAGCTTTGTGGTGTTTGACATCAATAATTTTCATTGGAATGAAACAAATCTGATTAGCTGTTTGTGGCTCCACCCCCCTTTCTGAAATTGAACTCCAGTCACCCAATGATCAACTGTACCAGGTTTGAGGCTTGTGCCATTAACAGTGCAAGAATGGCAGCAATTACATATACCCTTTGAAAATCAATAGGTGAATTTTGATTGGCTTTTAAAGGCTCCACCCACTTTTCTGAATATTAATCCCAGTCGCCCAATGACCAACTGTGCAAAGTTTGAGAACCCTACCATTAACAATGTAAGAATGGCTGCAGTTTACATTTTCCAGTGATATTTGTATTTGTCTTCGCCCATTTTTTTGGTTATGGGAAAAAAAGTATCCTATACTTTATTCCAGGTAATGTAATATGTGTGGCAAATTTCATTCAAATCTGTTCAGCCAGTTTTGCGTGATCGAGTAAACTTTCCCATTAGTAGGATAAAGACATTCCCTAAAAAGGCTTTATACAGTCCTGCTCACTACACACTATTTTGGCAGTTGGGCAGAGTGTCTGCCAGTCACTAAGTGCTTTTGAAACTAAGGAAAACCCTGAGAATCCCCCACAAGAAGATGGGCTAGTCCAAAACCTGTCGGTAATGTTAGATATCTACTACTTACTGTAAGTGACAGCAACATATGAGACAAATAATTTATGGCTCATTTTACTCTGGAAGAAATGTACTTCTTATTTGTATATGTTTACATGTATTTTAAAGTTTGCGATTTTCACGATAGTGGTCCTGTAAGTAGGGCCAGCATAAGGTCTCTCCCTAGTCTTTCTACCCCTCAGCTATTAATGATCATCTGGGGCCCCCATAGAGTAGTGGCAATAGAGAGCATGCACCTCTCCAGCCAAAAAGCTCCTTCCTTCCTGTGTCATTCTGTCGTTATCTTCACTGGTGGCCATTCCACAGGGCACATGTGTATAGTACTAGTGTGATGCGGAGGCTGTTTATTCATTTCTACCATTTATATCTGAAATATTGTTATATTGTTTCCTCAACTAGTTGTTTGGATTGCTACCCGCACATGTCAACTCATGGGGATGTTAACCAGTTTTAACTAGTTAAAATTCTGCATGTCAGGCATAAAGCACAGCTCATCCTGGTGCAACTTCCTCCCTCTAGCCAATCACAGAGCATGGAAGAGGGTGGGACTCAGGAGGTATATAAGAAGTAGCAGCCATTGTGTTGCTCTCTTCCGTCATGAGATACCAAGCTGTGAGGATTGAAAAGACCTATGCTGTTATTTGGAGCCATTGAGTTTCTTTAATTTGACCAGAACATTGGGCATTTACTAGCTGATTGCGCGGCGTTGCCCAGTTATGTATTTGGCTGGTGTTGGCTCCGCTCACTTTTACTAATCTTAACCCACAAACACTCAATGGCCAGGTTTATGAGCTTTGGGGATTCTTGGCATCAATACATTGTATTTTCACTTTGAAATTAAACAAATCTGATTGGCTGTTTGTGGCTCCACCCCCTTTTCAGAATTTGAACCCCAGTGACTAGAGATGGCCCGAACGGTTCCCGGCGAACTTCCGTGGTTAGCGTTCGCGGAGAGCCGCAAACTTTTCCGGAAGTTCGGTTCGCCCCCATAGTGCATCATGAGGGTCAACTTTGACCCTCCACATCACAGTCAGCAGGCACATTGTAGCCAAGTAGGCTACACTCCCTCCTGGAGCACCACCCCCCTTATAAATGGCAGGCAATGTCAGGCTTTTCACTAACTCGTGTGCCAGTAATTAGAGTAGGGAAAGCTGCTGCAGACTCTCATAGGGAAAGCTTAGTTAGGCTCTTGTAGGCTTCTTAGCTTGCTCCTTGCTGATTCTTATTGCTAAAAGAGCACCCCACAACAGCTCTTTTGAGAGCTAATCTTGTTCTTGTGATCTCTTTTTTTCTCTGTGTGTCCCACTGACACTTGTGTTATATAGACAGCCTTGATAATTCATACTGTGTGTGCCACTGTCAGGCCCAGCACATTCAGTGACTACCTGTGTGTGTGACAGGCAGCTGCACATTGTAATACCCACTGCATATACCTACCTGTTGTTAACTGTGCACCCACCCACTTACGTGAGTGCACGCAGTGTCACTGTGCCTGTCCGCTACCTGTCTGTGTGTGACAGGTGCACATTGTAATACCCAGTACTGCATATACCTACCTGACAGTCACTGTTGTTCTATCATTGAGCAACCACAGCCCGGCGACCATATGGGCTTGAAAACTGCCACGGCCTGCACTCTGGCCATGGTGCGCACCAGTCCAGCACGGCCGTCACTACGCAAACAGCTGTTTGCGGTTGCGTTACACAGTGAGTTTGGTGTGTCAGTGTGAAGCAGTACTCTAATTACACTCCCTGATTAATGTATATGTTACGGCCAGAACCCGAAGTTTGGCCAGAACTAGAAGTGGCCGGCCACTTCGGGTTCTGGCCGGCCAATGCGCGAACTGGCCGCTGCGCTGCGGCCAATGTGAGAAATGAAACAATTCCTGTAAGGTTAACGTTATGTTGTGGCCGCAGCGCAGCGGGCAAATGTATCACACATCTTTACTTTATTCAATGGCATTAAGCCGCCCGGCTTTTTCCTCCGCCTCTCTCTCCTCCTCCCCCCGCCTCTCTCTCCTCCCCCCGCCTCTCTCTCTCTCCTTCTCTTTATGGGCACAGCCGGGCGGGGACACGCGTGTCCCTCCGGAGTCGTTCGTCGCGGCAGGGGAATCCTGCCGTTCTTGCAGAGCGGGTGCTGGCAGAAGCGATGTCTGCAGCCTCCCCGCTCTGCTCTCCTGCCGCGACGAACGACTCTCCTGGACACGCGTGTCCCCCGCCCGCTGCCCATAAGAGAAGGAGAGAGAGGCGGGGGGAGGAGAGAGGCAGAGGGAAAAAGCCGGGCGGCTTAATGCCATTGAATAAAGTAAAGATGTGTGATACATTTTGCCCGCTGCGCTGCGGCCACAACATCACATTAAACCTTACAGGAATTGTTTCATTTCTCACATTGGCCGCAGCGCAGCGGCCAGTTCGCGCATTGGCCGGCCAGAACCCGAAGTGGCCGGCCACTTCTAGTTCTGGCCAAACTTCGGGTTCTGGCCGTAACATATACACATGCAAGATGTTTTAGGGTTCTTTCACACTTGGACGTTGCGCTGCAGGGGACGTTAAGGTCGCATAACGTTCCACTAACGCAACGCATGGTGGTGCTAAAGGTGGATGCTACATAGAGCCGCATTATGCGGCTCTTGGTGCGCCGTTTTCATTCGATAGTGATAGAATGAAAACGGTGCATGCATATGAATCATTGCTAGCAGACAAGCAGACACAGAACCGGCAATGATTTATATGAATCACTAGCTGATTGCCCGGCGTTGCCTGGGAATATATTTGGCTGGTGTCGGCTCCACCCACTTTTTCTAACCCTAACAATTAATCAATGACCAACTTTGTGAGCTTTGTTGTCTTTGGCATCAATAATTTGTATTGAAATTAAAAAAATCTGAGTGGCTGTTTTTGGCCCCACCCCCTTTTCTGAATTTTAACCACAGCTACCCAATGACCAACTGTACCAGGTTTGAGGCCTGTGCCATTAACAGTGCAAGAATGCTAGCAATTAAATATTCCACTTGAAAAGCAATAGGTGAAGCTTTATACACTATTGTAGGCTCCACCCACTTTTCTTAAAATAATCCCATTAAGTGAGTGAGCAACTGTGCAAAGTTTAATAACCCTACCATTAACAGTGTAAGAATGGCTGCAGTTTACATTTTCCCAGTGAAATTTGTATTTGTCTCCACCCACTGATGACCCGGCATTGCCCGGGTATGTATTTGACAGGTGTTGGTTCTGCCCACTTCTTCTAACCCTAACGCACAAACACTCAATGACCAAGTGTGTGAGCTTTGGGGTCTTTAGCATCAATCATTTGTATATTCCCATAGAAATTAAACAAATCAGATTGGCTGTTTGTGGCTCTGCCCCTCTCCAGCATTTGAACCCCAGTCACCCAATGACCAACTGTAGCAGGTTTGAGGCATCTGCTATTACCAGTGTAAAAATGGCAGCAATTTAAATATTCCCCTTAAAAATCGACAAGTGAATTTTGATTGGCTATTATATGCTCCACCCACTTCCCTGAATATTAATCTCAGTCACCCGGTGACCATCTGGGGCCTGGGCAAAGTTTGGGAACCCTGCCATTAACAGTGTAAGAAGGCCTGCAGTCTACATTTTCCCAGTGAAATTTGGTTTTGGCTCTGCCTTCTTTTTGTCACCTGGACATACAGTCACTCAAGTACCAAGTTTATGAGCTTTGGGGTCCTTGGCATCAATAATTTGTATTTTCCAAGAAATGAAACTGTTTGTGGCTCTGTCTCCTTTTCTGAATTTGAACCCCAATGACTAACTGTGCCAGGTTTGAGGCTTGTGCCATTAACAGTGCAAGAATGGCAGCAATTGTAATATTCCCCTTGAAAATCAACAGGTGATTTTGATTGGCTTTTTTAGGCTCCACCCACTTTTATGAATATTAATCCCAGTCACCCAGTAACCAATTGTGCAAAGTTTGAGAACCCTGCCATTAACAGTGAAGAAGGGCTGCAGTTTACAATTTCTTGACTTCACCCACTTTTTGTAACCTTGACACACAGTCACTACTCAATGACCAAGTTTGTGAGCTTTTGAGTTCCTGGCATCAAAATTGTGTGAATGGAAGCAGTTTATCCAAAAAAAATCAAATCTGATTGGATTTTTGTGGCTCCACCCCTTTAGTGAATTTGAACCACAGTCACTTGATGATCGACTGTAGCAGGTTTGAGGCCTCTGCCATTAACAGTGTAAGAATGACAGCAGTTTCAATATTCCCCTTGAAAATCAATAGGTGAATTTTGATTGGCTCTTGTAGGCTCCACCTACTTTTCCGTATATTAATCCTAATCCCCCAGTGACCAACTGTGTCAAGTTTGAGAACCCTGCCATTAACAGTGTAAGAATAGCTGCAATTTATATTTTCCCATGTAAAAAGTTGTTTTTGGCTCTGCCCACTAACCTTGACATACAGTCACTCACTGACCAAGTTTATGAGCTTTGTGGTATTTGGCATCAATAAGTTGCATGTTACCATTGAAATTAAACAAATCTGTTTGGCTGTTTTTGGCCCACTCCCATTACAGAATTTAGACCCCAGTCTCCCAGTGACTGACTGTACCAAATGTGAGGCCTCTGCCATTAAGAGTGTATGAATAGCAGCAATGTAAATATTCCCCTTGAAAATCAAAAGGTGAATTTTGATTGGCTGTTGTAGACTACACCCACTTTCCTGAATATTAGTCCCAGTCACCCAGTGGCCAGCTGTGTCAAGTTTGAGAACCCTGCCAATAACAGAATGGCTGAAATCAATTTAAAGAATCTGATTGGCTGTTCGTGGCACGACCCACTTTAGTGAATTTGGACCCCAGTCACCCAATAACTGACTGTATCAGATTTGAGACCTCTGCCATTAAAGGATACCACAGCTGAATAAACAGATAACTCCAGTGTGTGGGGGGTCAAAAGTACATACCGTGACCTCCTCCTTCCCCCTCCGTCTGCCGCTGTCCGTGCACTATTCATGCCGGTGTCCCGGCGACTTGCTTGACCCTTGACCTGGACATATTTCTTCCCTCTTCACTTCTGGCCGGCGCATAGCTTTCGGCTCAGAAGCACGCTGTCCTCTCCGTCTAATCTGGGCTGCGTGTGCGCTCTATTACACCAAGCGTCACATGATTAGCATGTGATGCTTGGTGTATTGGAACACACACGCAGCCCAGATTAGACGGAGTAAAATGTAATGTAAATGTAACCCTTGAAAATCAATAGGTACATTTTGATTGGCTGTTTTAGGCTCCACCCACATTTCTGCATATTAATCCCAGTCACCCAGTGGCCAATTGTGTCAAGTTTGGGAACCCTGCCATGTAAAAAATTAAGTTGTTGGCGCCGCACAATTTTTCTAACCTTGACATACAGTCACTCTATCAAGTTTATCAGCTTTGGGGTCCTTGGTATCAATACTTTGTATATTCCCATTGAAAAATAAACAAATCTGATTGGCTGTTTGTGGCTCCGCCCCTTTCTGATTTTGAACCCTAATCACCCAGTGACCGACTGTACCAGGTTTGAGGCATCTGCTATTAACAGTATAAGAATGGTAGCAGCTTAAATATTCCATTTGAAAATCGAAAGGTGAATTTCTATTGGCTGTTATAGGCTCCACCTACCTTCCAAATTCTTAATCTCATTCACTCAGTGACCAACTGTGCAAAGTTTGAGAACCCTGTCATTAACGGTGTAAGAATGCCTACAGTTTATATTTTCCTAGTCAAATTTGTTTTTGGCTCCGCCCACTTTTTGTAACCTGGACACACAGTCACTCAATGACAAAGTTTGTGAGCTTTCAGGTTCCTGGCATCAAAAATGTGTGAATGGAAGCAGTTTATCCACCAAGGAAATCTGATTGGCTGTTTGCAGCCCCACCCCTTTAGTGAATTTGGACCCCAGTTACCCAAAGACACACTGTAGGAAGTTTGAAGCATCTGCCATTAACAGTGTAAGAATGGCAGCAGTTTAAATATTCCCCTTGAAAATCAATAGGTGAATTTTGATTGGCAGTTGTAGGCTCCACCCACTTTCTTTAATCGCATTCACCCAGTGATCAACTGTGGCAAGTTTGAGAACCCTGCGATTAACAGTCTAAGAATGGCTGCAGTTTACATTTTCCCATTGAAAATGAACGGCTGAAATTTGATTGGCTGTTTTATGCTCCGCCCACTTTTCCTAGATTTGTAACCTCAGTCACCAAGTGACCAACTGTGCCAAGTGTGGGGACTCTGGCACACTTGGCACAGTTACTGGCAGAATGGCAGCCTTTTACATTTTTTCCATTGACTTGAATGGGTGAAATCTGATTTTCTGTTTGTAGCTCTGCCCACGTGTGCAGGGGGGCCGCGAGACCCTCAGAACATATCATCCCAGGTAGTAAGGGATCTGTGTACCAAGTTTCATTAAAATCGGTCAAGCCGTTTTCGCGTGATCGCGGCACATACACACACACACACACACACACACACACACACACACACACACACACACACACACACACACACACACACACACACACACACACACACACACACACACACACACACACACACACACACACACACACACACACACACACACACACACACACACACACACACACACACACACACACACACACACACACACACACACACACACACACACACACACACACACATACATACATACATCCGATTTTATATATATAGATTGCTAGCAGGCAGAGAGCCGGCAATGATTTATATGAATCATTGCTAGCAGGCAGAGAGCCGGCAATGATTCATATGAATCATTGCTAGCAGGCAGAGAATCAGAATCACTTTATTTCGCCAAGTACAGCAGGAGCTGTAATCGGAATTATTTGTGGTTCACATGGCATAGACAGAGTATAAGACAGACGCACAGCACGTACAATGTAAAAAATGCAGTTATCAGATCATATTGTCCATTTCACTGCGGTGCAAAAAAACGCCCAGAAAATAATAACAATAATAATAATAATGATGGTAATAATAATAATGATGCAGGTAGTAGCCCGAGTCTATCTGGATAGGCCAGGCAGGCCGCAGCGGGGACCTGTCGATTGACCCAGCTAGAGCCCGATGGTATGCGGGCCCAACAGGGGGAGGTTGGAGTTCAGTAGCCGAACAGCTTGGGGGAAGAAGGTGTTCTTCCGCCTGGTGGTTTTGAATGGTATAGTCCTGTAGCAACGGCCCAGCGGGAGGAGCTTGAAGTAGTGGCTGCCTGGGTGAGAGGGGTCACGGGAGATCATGGTGGCCCTCTTCCTCATCCTAGCGGAGTGGAGGAGATCGAGAGGTGGAAGAGGAGATCCGATGGTCTTCTCTGCGTCCTTTATGACTCTCTGAAGTTTGTGTTTGTCGCTGGCCGTCGCACCAGCATACCAGACAATAACTGAGGAGCAGAGGATGGATTCTATGGTGGAAGTATAGAAGCTGGTCAGCAGCTCCCTGGGCATGCCAAATCTCTTCAGTTGGCGCAGGAAAAACAGCCTCTGCTGAGATTTGTTCTGGATTTTGGAGGTGTTTTGCTCCCACTTCAGCTTGTTAGTGAGAGTTGTGCCGAGGAACCGAACAGATGTCACCTTATTCTGTACCCCAATGAGGACAGGTGGGAGGGGGGTAGGGTTCCGCCTGAAATCTACCACTAGTTCAACAGTCTTTGCTGCGTTGAGGACTAGGTTGTTGTCTTTGCACCAGTTGCATATTCTCACGACTTCGCTGCGGTACTCCTGCTCCCCGTTGCTACCAATAAGGCAGACGATAGTGGTGTCATCTGCAAATTTGATGACTTTCACAGAGTCAGCGGATGGGATGCAGTTGTTGGTATAGAGGGAGAACAGTAGAGGTGACAGAACGCAGCCTTGTGGAGCCCCTGTGTTGGTGGTTCAAACGCTGGAGAGGTGGTTGCCGAGCTTCACCTGTTGTGTTCTGTTAGTCAGGAAGTCATTGATCCATGCGCGAAGAGTGGGGTTAACTCCGAGCTGCGACAGATTGGCGAGCAGCAAAAAAGGGAGGAAGTTCCGCACGAAATCCTAGGTAGAATGTAGTCCCAATTTTAGTCCCAATTTTATTAGAAAAATATAAAAGCTGAACAGCCTGGTAGCTGTTGGCGAGCAGGATGTCTGGGCAGATCGTGTTGAATGCTGAGCTAAAATCCAGGAACAGGATCCGAGCGTAGGAGGCAGGGATGTCTAGATGCTCAGTGATGTATGCCACGCTGGCATTGATGGCGTCCTCCACGGATCTGTTAGCCCTATATGCAAATTGGAGTGGGTCTAAAAGGGCGTCCGTGGACCTCTTCAGGTGGGTAAGAACCAACCGCTCGAGGAGTTTCATGATGTTCGAGGTAAGGGCCACTGGTCGGAAGTTATTGTGCTCGGTACTGCCTGTTTTTTTTAGGACTGGTACAATGATAGACTTCTTAAAGCAGGAGGGGACTATACCATCCGATAAAGACTGCTTAAATAAGGAGGTGAGCACCGGGGCTAGCTGATTGGTGCAGGATCTCAGGCAGGTAGACGACACTCCATCTGGGCCGGAGGATTTCCTGGGGGTCAACTTATGGAGGTGCCTGAGTACCTCTGATTCCAGAACAGCGACAGGAGACCAGGCGGCAAGTTCACCCGAAGGGGGGGGGGGGGGGCTGGCACCAGAGTCGATGCTGTTTGGCCCACGGGCTGGTTGGGATGATGCTTGAATCTGCAGTAGAACTCGTTGAGCTCCTCCGCCAGTAGAAGGCTCGGGGTCGCCGTTTGGGGTACTGGTTTGAAGTTCGTGGCTGCTCTCAGGCCCTTCCATACCTCCCATGTGTTTGATGACTGGAGGCAGAGCCTCAATTTATCGGCGTAGGCCCGCTTTGCAGATCGCAGTTCTTTTTTCAGGGCATACCTGGCCTCTCTGAATTCCTCTGAGGAGCCCGACCCGTAAGCTTCCTCTTTGCGTTTCCGAAGTCGGCGAAGCCTGTCGTTGAACCAAGGCTTGTTATTGGGGTAGACTCTGAAGGTCTTGGATGGGATACACGTTTCTTCGCAGAAGCTAATGTAGGAGGTGACATTCTCGGCCCATTCATCAAGGGTGGGTGCCTCCAGAGTCGTCCAGTCAGTGGTTTCAAAGCACGCTTGGAGCTCCAGTTTGGCCTCTGCAGTCCATTTTTTAGTGGTTTTGATGATGGGCTTAGAGGTCTCCAGGAGCCTCCTGTAGGTGGGGATCAGGTGTATTGTGTTGTGGTCAGAGTTCCCCAGGGGGGCGCCTTGGATGGCCTTGTAGGCATTCTTATAGACCGTGTAGCAGTGGTCCAGGGTGTTACTGTTCCTGGTAGGGCAGGTGATGTGCTGCTTGTAGCGGGGCAGCTCGTGCCGAAGGTTCGCCTTATTGAAATCGCCCAGGATGATGAACAGGGCCTCCGGGAGGGCAGTTTCCCACCGCGAGATGCAGTCGCTGAGTACATGCAGGGCAGTCCTGGAGCATGTGTCGGGAGGGATGTAGACCCCAACGAGGACAAGGGAAGAGAATTCCCTTGGGGAGTACTGAGGCCTGCAGTTTATGGCAAGGAGCTCAACATCTGGGGTGCAGGCCTTGTGGAGAGTGGTGGTGTTGGAGCACCAGCAGGTGTTTATGTAAAAGCAGATACCGCCACCCCTCGTTTTTTCGAGAGGGCAGCGTCCCGGTCTGCTCTTAGGAGGGTGTAGCCTGGAACATGTAGAGAATTGTCGGGGATACTGTCGCACAGCCAGGTTTCGGTGAAACAGAGAACAGGGGTGTTCTTGCTGATCTGGGGTTTGCTGTTGAGTAGGAGAAGCAGCTCGTCCAGTTTGTTGGGGAGTGAGCAGACGTTTGTAAGTAGTATGGCAGGGACAGGCGTAGGCCATTCCTTTTGAGACGGGCCTGGGCCCCCCCTCCCTCCTTCCTCTGTGGCGGCATTTGCTTGGTGCTCGTTTGGTGGCGAGGTAATTGATGTGTGCGGTGACAGCATACCACAGGGAAGAGCACGGAGAGGGCTTTGGGCTAACCGGGGGTTCCCATTTGAGAAGGGCCTGTGTGCTGATGGAGAGGGTAGACCGTCCGAGGAGGTTGCAGCACCCCTCAAGATTGGAGCAGGGAGGCAGTGGGTAAGAGGCAGAAGTGCCTCACCTGATGGCGCTGTAGTGGGGGGCTCTGTGTGCTGATGGTGGGGACGATATCCCGTGCGCATGTCCGTGAAGGGCACGTGGAGACCACGTGGGCTTCGGCCGACGTGGCGGAGATCAGTAGTCTGCAGCAATGGCCCCTGGAGATCCTTCATCTGCCGGCTTCAGCAGCGGCCTTGCCAGACAGCTGGGCAGGTGGCCTTTTTGCGGTGGCTGTGTGGGCAGCCCTGTAGTCCTGAGGCGGCAGCAGCAGAGAGAGTCCCAGCTTGACCGGAGGCAGGCCAGGCAGAGCGGACAGAGCGGAGTCTACCTAACCTCCTCGCTGGGCGGGGTGTTGACCCGGAGGTCAGGTTGAAGCTGAGCAGGCCGGCCATGTGGGAGACGTACCTCGGGATGGGAAGGGATCCGAGCGGCGGCAAGGAGCAGTAGGGCCCGTGGCAGTGGGCCCCACTGCCACGCAGCGGCAGGCTGTGTGAGAGTGGTCCGAGGGAGCATTGGCAGTCGGGGCCCACGACAGAACGCCCGAGGCTGGGGTTGCAGCGGCGGCCTGGATCCGGGGAGTAGTGGCCGGACAAGTGTGCTGTGGATGGGAGACGCCGTGGAAGTGAGATGGATGCAGGCCGGAGCGGGGACCTGAGCAGCAGGCTGTGTGAGGGCGGCATCAGGCAGTCAGGCAAGCATCAGGACGCCAGAGGCTGGAGTTGCAGCGGCAGCCGCCTGAATCCAGGGGTTTGCAGCCAGGCGGTCTGTGGACAGGACAGCTCCTGTGTGTCCGAATGTGGAAGGCAGGCAGGAGCGGCAGTCGGGCGGAAAGCTGCTAGATGGGAGCTTTCCACCTACATACTCAGGTATAGAGGGCTAATTACAACTATCACTAAAAATGCTAAAGAGAAAAACGCTAAAAAACTATAAGAAAAACACAAAAAACTGCCTAGATGTGGGAGCCATGTGACAGAGGCGACCTACGTGGGCGCCATCTTGGTCTCTAGAACCGTCAATGATTCATATGAATCATTGCTAGCAGGCAGAGAACCGGCAATGATTCATATGAATCATTGCTAGCAGGCAGAGAACCGACAATGATTCATATGAATCATTGCTAGCAGGCAGAGAACCGGCAATGATTCATATGAATCATTGCTAGCAGGCAGAGAATGATTCATATGAATCATTGCTAGCAGGAAGAGAACCTGCAGTGCAGTGAATATTAATTAGCCATGTGGCTAGGCAAAATAGCGGACTCTCCCCTCCTCCTCTCCTGCACACAAAAAACAATAAAACAACATTACTGAGCATGTGCAAACAGTCTAACGTGGCTAAAACTGAGTGTAACACACAGCATGCTGCACTTTCATTGAACATGCAGCGTTACACTGTAACGCAACGTGGGCACTGTGAACAGCCCATTGATTTTTCATTACTGTGAGTTGGGCTGCATTACAGGCTGCTCTAACGTGCGCCTGTAACGTCCCACTGTGAAAGCAGCCTTAAAGCACTGTGCTTGAAAACCGCCACAGCCTGCACTCTGGCCATAATGCGCACCAGTCCAGCATGGCTATCACTACACAAACAGCTGTTTGCTGTGCGTTACACAGTGTCAGTGTGAAGCAGTACTCTAATTACACTCCCTGATTGATGTATACACATGCAAGATGTTTTAAAGCACTTTAGGCCTGCAATTTAGCCAGGGACGGCACTAGACTTTTTGCCGCTTGAGGCAAACTTAGAAAAAATCGGCGCCCCCCCTCTCTCCTCAAGCCATGGGTGGGGGGCCGCAGAGCTGGAAGGGGTAGCAGGCAGGAAGGGGGTATTGGGCAAAGTGGCGGGGAGTGGGGTTGGACCCCCCCTCCCTCGCCAGGGTCCCCTGATCTGCGCTCCCCATCTAGCTTTAAAAAGTTAAGTAGCAGCAGCTACTAGTAAGAGGCAACGGGCGGGGATCACTCACCTCTTCTGCGTTCCAGCGTGCGTTCCACTGTCGTCACTTCCTGCAACGCCGTCCACTGTGTTGTAAGTGGACGGCGTTGCAGGAAGTGACGTCAGTGGAGCGCACGCTGGAACACGGAAGAGGTGAGTCATCCCCGCCCATTGACTCTTACTAGTAGCGGCTGCTACTTAACTTTTTAAAGCTGGAGGGGGATCGCAGATGGGGGACCCAGGTGAAGGAGGGGGTGGGGTCCAACCCCCTCTCCCCGCTGCTAGGCCTAATACCCCCTTCCTGCCCGCTACCCCTCAAGCTCGGTGGCCACCCCCCCCCCCCGCACCCACGGACAGGTGGGTGCCGCCCCCCCAGAAGTGCCGCCTGAGACAAATGTTTCACCCTGCCTCATGAACGGGCCAGCCCTGAATTTAGCATGCAATGTGATTTCTGCCCTTAAAACGCTGCTTTGTGTCAAATCCAGATTTTTCCCCGGGACTTTTGGCGTCCATCCCACTCATCCATGCCCCCCTCCAGGTTTTAGACACCTTCAAACATCTTTTCCATCACTTTTGTGGCCAGCATAAATGTTTTTAGTTTTCAAAGTTTGCCTCCCCATTGAAGTCTATTGCAGTTTGCGGACATTCATGCGAACCAAACTTTTTGCGGAAGTTCGCGAACCCGGTTCGCTAACCGAAAATCGGAGGTTCAGGCCATCTCTTCCAGTGACCCAATGATCAACTGTACCAGGTTTGAGGCTTGTGTCATTAACATTGCACGAATGGCAGCAATTTGAATATGCCCTTTGAAAATGAACAGGTGAATTTTGATTGGCTTTTTTTAGACCACACCCACTTTTCTGAATATTAATCCCAGTCACCCAGTAACCAACTGTGCAGAGTTTGAGAACCCTGCCATTAACAGTCAAGAAGGGCTGCAGTTTACATTTTCCAGAGGAAATCTGTTTTGACTCCACCCACTTTTTGTGACCTTGACACATAGTCACTCAATGACCAAGTTTGTGAGCAGTTTATCCAGCAAAGAAATCTGATTGGCTATTTGTTGCCCAACCCCTTTTCTGAATTTGAACCCCAGTCACATAATGACCAACTGTAGCAGGTTTGAGGCCTCTGCCATTAACAGTGTACGAATGGTAGCAGTTTCAATATTCCCCTTCTATTGTTAAATTACATAACAATTTTTAAAGTAAATATCTTTTCGTTATTATTTCCTGGCTGTTTTAAAATGATATTTATAGTTAAACAAGTTTGACAACAATGTTTATCATTATCAGATTTCGTTATCCACCAGCGCCATTTCGTTATCCAGCCGGTCCCTTTTTTCATGCACGCCTTTGATTAGCTAATTGAACGCATTCCTGTAAAATTTAAAAACTGCTCATGTTCCTCAAATGTCACTGCTAGCAATCAACAAAGTTAAATGTTGCAATATTACTACTATATGTATGGTAGGGCTTATAGTAGTTATTCATTAAAAAAGTCATTGATTTATATTTTCTGTACATACTGTACACAGCTAGTATGACAGTATCATTTTTTTTAGTGTCAGCAGGAAAGAATACAGGAATCTTCTTGCATTTAAATTTGCCATTGATGAGATGAACAGGAACCCAGATATTCTGCCCAATATGACTCTGGGATATCATGTGTATGATTCCTGTGGAAGTGTGAATAAGGCTATAAAAGATGTTCTGCAGATCCTGTCTGGACACAAGATGACGGCTCCTAATTACTCCTGTATGGAACATGGAACAGTAGCTGGATTTATTGGTGATCTCCAATCTTCTACCACTCTACGCATAGCACAGTTACTGAGTTTATTTAAATATACACTGGTAAGTGCAACCTGGTGTCTATTGCAAGTGTTAGAATCGCCAACACAGGGGTTCCTCCAGAGTTGAACAACTGGGTCTTAGGCCCCGTTCACACTTGCGTTTTTGAGAAAAATGGACCGGAAGTCCGGACCGGATCCGGACCGGACCGGACCCGTACGGTTCCTATCCGGATCCGGTCCGTTTGCATATGTATTTCATCAGGTATGAATACGGCTATGAATACGGCTGCGATCCGGATCCGTTTTTTTAAAGAGATAACACACTATATAAATTCCTGGGGTCTGGGAGGTCAGCAGAAGCGCAGGGGTCATTGTTGGAGAGAGCTTGACGTGTGTAACGATCGGTGAAGCACAGAGATGATCTGATTACCGGTGATCTGCAGTATCACTGGGAATACAGGTGTATACCAGATTATACGTGATCTGCAGTATCACCGATAATCCGATATACCAGCTAACCTCTGTTCACCTGAGTAGAGTGTAGTGTTTGGTGTAACAGTAACACTTAAGAGGACTAGGCCTCAGAGCAGTGAGGAGTACTGCACGGATTCCTTCCGCAGACCTGAACTCTCCAAGGCGGGAGGAGTCAGGCTGAGAGTAGGGAGGATTACCTGAGAGTGACCCTATGGAGGGAGTGTCACTAACAGGACAAGGAACCGCCTCTAATAGTAAGGTCGGTTCTCGAGGTCGGACAAGCCAGGTCGTTAACACACGGACAGATAAAGTACAGATACAGTAGGTGAAGGCGGAGTCTTAGGTACAGGCAGGGTTCAGCAACAGGGTATCAGATATATCGGGGTACAAAATCAAGAGGCAGAAACAGAGTCTAAGGACGAGCCGGGGTTCGGCAACAGAGTATCAGAATGGCAAGGTACAAGATCAGAGTTCAGGAGGATAGTCAGGCAGGCAAAGGGTCATAACAGATAATCACAATAAAACTAGTACTTTAAGATAACAGAATCTAGCTAAGTGTAGGATTACAGCTCCAGCTGGGCCCGGCACACTTAAGGATCTGACTACAGGTCTGAGTGCTCCCACATATGTGATCGCAATGCCAGACACCAGAGAAATGACCAGCCAGCAGTATATATACACAGGCATCTCTCCAGCACCACCCCAAGTGCTGGACCAATGAGGAGTGGAGCCAGAGTCAGCTGACCAGCCTGGTCAGCTGACTCACTTCTGGCTGTCATATAATCCCTGCCTGAGTGCGCGCGCGTCACTCTAAACCTAGAGGGACTACGTGTCCCAGCCACACCAGCACCGCTTTGCGGAGTCTCCGCATTGGGGCCATGCGCGCTAACCGCCGCGTCCAATGCGGCGGTTTCTCCGTGCTCCGCCATGCCTTGCACGGAGACAGCCGTCTCACACTGAGAGGAGGCGGCTGCCTCTCCGTGCCCTGCCACACCATGCGCGGAAAGAGCCGCCTCCTGCTGAGTCATGGCGGCGGCTCTTCCGCGCTTCTTTACAATGTGAAAACCATAGAAAAGGTCAAGGGTCATAAAACAGGTCATAAAAACAGGTGACAGGTCATAGGTCATACTGACTTGTGACAGGTCATAAAACAGGTCACAAGGGTCATAAAACAGGTGTGGCCTATGCGTTTTACCATAGAAAACGCATAGGAAGTGGAGTTTAGAATGTCCTGTTTTTATAGCCAGTGTGTTCTGTGCTTTCCGTTTCCCATTGGTTTCTATTGCCGGATGGTGCAGTCAGGCTCCGGTCCGGGTGCGTCGGCCGGATGATCCGGACCTACAAAATAGAGCATGTTGGAAAAGTGTCCGGAGTCCGGATCCGGTCCGGCTCCGGTCCGTACGGAACGGACGCGTGGGTACGGCCGCATAGACTTTGCATTGCTATGCCGAACGTCCGTTCCGTTTGTACAGTATACGGTCCGGATTCAGCACGGCGAATCCGGACAGCGATCGCTAATGTGAACCGGGCCTTATAGCTGCACAGAACAAAGTGAAACAATGTAACTAATTTACTCAGGATTGCAAAATGAATATACAGCATGATATGGCATACATACAATTAAGCCACCAGGAAAAGAAAGGCTTTAAAAATACTATGCGTGGCACGTAAGGGTAATTTGGGGCCCTGGAGGTTGCTGGACCCCAAATTACATCTCCGAGTATTTAACGCCACTGGGGAGTTTTGCGGCAGCATGGAGAGCTGTCATTCGGCTTGCCCTGCGCCCAACTCACCGGCGACACACATATACGTACACATATTTTCAGCCAAAATTTATTTTAAAAAGGGGCCAAAATTGTATAAAAAGGCATTTTGAACGGAGTCAGAAAAAAAAGTCAGTGGCATGGCAGAGGGGCCTCAATCTCAAACTTCCCCCCCCCCAAAATACTTTTACTTTTATGTAGAGGCTTTTTTAAAAGTGTAAATGTAAAAAAAAAAGAAATGCTTCTTGCGCAGTGTCAGCCTTACACTGCAACACTAATTTAACAGTGATGTAAAACCCTTATGACAATGGCTGGTGAGGTGACAACATTTTTAAAGTGGAATGCAGTCACAAAATATGCTGTTTGTGCAGTGTGGAGCTGGCATTAACACTGCACTGCAAAGACAGTGATGTTTTGTAAATGTTTTGTGTATAAAGTCAGGAGACAGTACTAGTGTTGGGCGAACACCTGGATGTTCGGGTTCGGGTCCGTTCGCCGAACATGGGCCAGATGTTCGGCATGTTCGGCCCGAACCCCGAAATCCCCCGAACATCCCGCTTTTTGGGGCCCTATGGGGTCGCAGGCATAAGGGGGGAGCATGCCCCGGTCGCGGGGGGGGGGGGGGGGGGGGGCGGAAATTCCCCCCACCCCCTCCGCTAGCGCTCCCCCCTCTGCCCGCTTCCCCATACAAAAATTTTCCGTAAAGTTCAATAGTACCTTCAGTGGCTGGCTGGCACTGTGGTGTGAGCGAGTAGGAGGAGTCCGAGTAGGACGCGTTGAGGCCGGGCAGCGGGCGATTCAGCGGTAGTACCCTTGTGGTACTTCCGCCCTTTCTCTGACCTCACGTCCTCTGCATACGAGGGTACGCGTCACGCGTACCCTCGTATGCGTCATCACGTAGAGGACGTGAGGTCAGAGAAAGGGCGGAAGTACCACAAGGGTACTACCGCTGAACCGCCCGCTGCCCGGCCTCAACGCGTCCTACTCGGACTCCTCCTACTCACTCACACCACAGTGCCAGCCAGCCACTGAAGGTACTATTGAACTTTACGGAAAATTTTTGTATGGGGAAGCGGGCAGAGGGGGGAGCGCTAGCGGAGGGGGTGGGGGGAATTTCCGACACCCCCCCCCCCCCGCGACCGGGGCATGCTCCCCCCTTATGCCTGCGACCCCATAGGGGGGCAGTATTCGGCCGAACAGGGGCCCTGTTCGGCCTGTTTGGCTGGGCATTGAGCTGTTCGGGCGAACCCGAACTAAAAAGGCCGAACACCATGAGGTGTTCGCCCGAACTCGAACATCACCCGAACAGGGTGATGTTCTGCAGAACCCGAACAGTGGCGAACACTGTTCGCCCAACACTAGACAGTACCAAAGACGGGACAAGGTCCTCCAGCACCCAAGGCTGAAACACCAAAGTGTGCCCCACCATCCCTCCCACCCCAGCCGTCACACACTGATTGCTATTAGACTAAGAGGCGCTCCAGTACCCCCAACACCTTAATCTCTAATTATCTGGCTTGCAGTCATTGCCATGTATCCCTTTTTCTTATTTCTCTCTGCTACAAACACAATAGGGGAATGATAGCTGAGTGAGTTGTGCGCCCCCTCCTACACTGTGCCCTGAGGCTGGAGCCTCTCTCACCTCTGCCTCAGTCCGGCACTGGACAGTTCATTTTTAAAATGCAGTGCGAGAGTGGAGGTTACTTTGGATGCTGAGGATTAGGCTGCGGCAGGCACCAGAACTTGGGTTGTGAGTAAAGCTGGGTCTTGGGTGTTACTTCTTGGGTGTTACTTAGGGTGCTTAGGCTTCAGCTGCACCAGACACCAAAGATTTAAGAGTTTGTGTTAGGTGTACATAGGAAAAAAGCTAGTGTGAGGCATAGTTAGTGTGAGGTATCGGTGGGGGAAGGTAAGCCTAGATTGTAAATCTTCGGGCAGGGCCCTCCTCCTTATGTTTCCTACCTGTTCACTAGAGATGGCCCGAGCGGTATGAACATGAACTTGTTCTAGCAAACAATACGGATTCGTGTTCGCGGTCGAACGCAAACTTTATGTGAACTCGACCCAGCCCCTATACTACATCATTGAGCTAAACTTTCACCCTCTACATCACAGTCAGCAGATACATGGCAGCCAATCAGGCTGCACTCCCTCCTGGAGACACCCCCCCCCCCTTATAAAATGCAGCAGCATCTGCCATTTTCTCACTCAGTATGCTGCTGATATTAGTGAGAGAAGGGAGAGACATTGGAAAGATAGGGAAAGCGATAGTTAGGAGGTCTGTTAGCTTGCTCCTTGCTGATATTTATTGCTGAAAAGCACCCCAAAACAGCTCTTTTGAAAGCTAATGTTCTTGTGATGTGTGTTTTTTTCTTTGTGTGGCCCACTGACACTAAATATACAGCCCTGTCTGTCGCAGCTGGCCCTTACTAATTGCTATACTGTGCCAGGCCCAGCACACATTTAGTGTCTACCTTTTCACTGCACCTGTGTGACTGCTGCACATTGTATTATAATACCAGTCACTGCATAACTTTCACTGCATCTGTGTGACCGCATGCTGTTTTATATATCAGCAGTCAGTGCATCCATTTTTACTGCACCTGTGTAACTGCACATTGTTATACCAGCAGTCACTGCATACCTTTCACTGCACCTGTGTGACTGCACATTGTTATACCAGCAGTCACTGCATACATTTTCACTGCACCTGTGTGACTGCACATTGTATTATACCAGTCACTGCATACCTTTAACTGCATCTGTGACTGCACATTTTATTATACCAGCAGTCAGTGTATACCTTTCACTGCACCTGTGTGACTGCACATTGTATTATACCAGCAGTCAGTGTATACCTTTCACTGCATCTGTGTGACTGCACATTGTATTAGTCAAGTCAGTGCATACCTTTCACTTCATCCCCCCCCCCCAATATGGACAAAACAGCAGGCAGAGGGAGAGCCAGAGGCAGGCCCCCCGACAGGTCTGTTCGAGGTTGTGCTGTTGTGATTCCGTGTTCAGAAGGCACGTGCTATCAACTCCCAAGATTGTAAGGACATAGTTGACTATTTAACACAGAACACCTCATCTTCCGCAGCCACCAGTGCTACTACTAGCACCACATCCGCTCCATTTGACACTTTGCAGGAGTTATTTGATGGGGAATTAACTGATTCACAGCCATTATTGTTACAACAAGATGAAGGCGCTAAGCAAGTTACACCACCTCATATGTCTGCGTTAGGCGTCAGTATGGACGTAAGGTGTGAGGATGATGATTTACCTGCTGTTGGTGCAGTTTGTGAGGTGTCTGATACAAGCGAAGCTGTCGAAGATGATTATGATGATTATGATGATGATGATACTATCATGGATGTCACGTGGGTTCCCAATAGAGGAGATGAACAGGGGGACAGTTTGGAGGGGGAGTAAGAGAGGAGTAGGAGGAGACGAGTTGCTGAAAAAAGCAGGGGAAGTTCGTCGTCAGACACAGCTCGTTGCATGTATCGCCACCTATGGACAGCCAGCCAACATGCCCTTCAAGGTCAGCTGCTGCCGCAACTACCACAATGACATCATCCCAGGGCTCAACGGTGTGGACCTTTTTTTTGTGTGTCTGCCTCAGATGAGAGCAATGCCATCTGTACTCTCTGTCACCAAAAGTTGAGCCGTGGAAAGACCAAGGCCTGCGTAGGGACAACTGCCTTAGGAAGGCACATGATAAAAAAGCACAAACTGCAATGAGAAGACCACCTGAGGAAAAGCAGCTCACAAAAGCAAAGCCACCCTCCATCTCCTCTTCCTCCTTCAGGTTCAGCATCTTCAGCCACTTTATCCCTTGCACCTTCACAGCCACCCTCCTCCACTCACCTTGAGCGGTTCCTGCTCCTCTGCCCACAGCAGCCAGGTGTCCGTGAATAAAATCTTTGAGTGGAAGAAGCCTATGTCTGCCAGTCACCCCCTTGCCCAGTGTCTGACAGCTGGGTTGGTGGAACTGTTAGCTCACCAGCTGTTACAATACCGGCTGGTGGACTCTGAGGCCTTCTGAAAATGTGTTGCGATTGGTACACCGCAGTGGAAGATACCAGGCCGCAATTATTTCTCAAAAAGGCAAAACCCAAACTGTACCGTGATGTTGAAAGGCAAGTGGTGTCATCTCTGGCAAGTGGTGTCATCTCTGGCACATATGCTTTCTTCCTGGAGCGTGCCGTGTGTAGAGTGGTGGATCAAGCTGTGGAGGAGCGTAAATAGGAAGAGGCGGAAGAGTGGGAACAATCATCAGCAGAACCAGATGTTTCCTCAACACCTGCAGCAGCACAGAGGAGGGGGGAGGAGGAGGAAGAGTCATCTGGGGAAGAGAAATCAGATGAGGGATGCGTTGTTGTTTTTTTAGGAGGAGGAGACGGAAGAACAACAGCAGCAGGCATTGCAGGGGGCTTGTGCTGCTCACCTTTCCTGTGGTATTGTTCATAGCTGGGGGGAGGAGGAAAACTTACCCGACATCACTGAGGAAGAGCAAGAGGAGATGGATAGTACATCGGCATCCAACTTTGTGCAGATGGCATCTTTCATGCTGTCCAGCCTGTTGAGGGACCCCTGTATAAAAAAACTCAAGGGGAATGACCTGTACTGGGTGGCAACGAGACCCTCGGTATAAGCACAAAGTGGCAGAGATGTTACCAATCACCAGAAGGCGGAAAGGATGCAGCACTTGCACAACAAGCTGGCAAGTAAGCTTTACAGTGTGTTTAAGGGTGATGTCACAGCACAATGGAATAAAGGTGCCACAGCCAGTAATCTTCCGCCTCCTTCTTCAATGTCCACACAGGCAAGGACAGGACGCTTCAGCGATCTCATGGTGATGTTGGACATGCAGACATTCTTTAGTCCAACTCCTTGCCTTAGCCCTTCCTGATCCACCCTCCACCAACACCTCGACTGGCAGGTAGCTGACTACCTGGCCTTTACTGCAAACCTAGACAACAGCGATGAACCCCTGGACTACTGGGTGCGCAGGCTTGACCTGTGGCCAGAGCTGTCACAGTTTGTCATCCATCTTCTGGCTTGCCCTGCCTCAAGCGTCCTGTCAGAAAGGACCTTCAGCGCAGCTGGAGGCATTGTCAGTGGGAAGAGAAGTCGCCTAGGTCAAAAAAGTGTTCAGTACCTCACCTTTATCAAAATCAATGAGTCATGGATCCCGGAGGTCTACTGCCCACTAAAGACTAAGTCAGTCCCCACACACAGCATCTCTGCCTGCACACCGTGTGACTGCCTGCCCCAAGACTAAGTCGGTCCCCACACAGCATCTCTGCCTGCAGGCGGCTTGACTGCCTTCTCCGCCACCACTAACAGGGTCCAGGGTGGATTCCTGAATTTTTAAGGCCGCTGCTAGCAGCAGCCGCTAACAAAAACAATAATAATTTTATCTGGTTTGTGTACATGCCTGCCTAATTTTTTCTGGCTGCACTGAGGCTGCAACAACAAAACAAAAGGCATGTACATGTTTCAATTCCCCTTTGTAATTGTTACCTTGCCACCGTGAAGGGGCTTGTGTATCACAATGAAGCAATGAACGCCAGCTATATGAATGGTTTGGGGGGCACACCCAAGATAATAAGGTCGTTGCTTCATTGTGGACAGACCAAATTCGATCAGCTGGACATTCACTGTTGTTCTATCATTGAGCTACCTCAGCCCGGCGACCATATGGGCTTGAAAACCGCCATCACCTGCACTCTCGCCATGGTGTGCATGCAGTGCATTACACAGTGAGTTTGGTCTGTCAGTGTGAAGCAGTACACTAATTACACTAACTGATTGATGTATGGACACGCAAGATGTTTTAAAGCACTTTATGCCTCCAATTTAGCAATGCAATGTGATTTCTGCCCTTAAAACCCTGCTGTGCATCAAATTCGGATTTTCCCCGGGACTTTAGGGTGTGTATCCCACTCCACCGTGCCCCCCTCCAGGTGTTAGACCCCTTGGGTCTTTTCCATCACTTTTGTTGCTAGAATAAATGTTTGAATTTTTGAAAGTTCGCCTCCCCATTGAAGTCTATTGCGGTTTGCAAAGTTTGCGCGACCCCAAACTTTTGCGGAAGTTCGCGTTCGAGGTTCGCAAACCTAAAGTCGGAGGATCGAGCCATCCCTATTGTTCATTAAATGTGCAAAGAGAACATTTTTTACTGTCCAGTGAAGAAAAGGGATTATTGATAAGTGATAGCAGTAATAACATAGAACCAAGGTGACAGTGTATAATGAATGTAACTTTGCTCTACCAGGTGAGTTACGGAGCCCGGGACATCTTGCTAAGTGACAGAAAGCTTTATCCCAACTTTTTCAGAACAATTCCAGATGATAACATTCAATATAAGGCAATTGTAAAGCTGCTGGAGGCATTTAAGTGGAATTGGGTCGGGATTTTGGCATCAGATGATGATTATGGAGAGAGGGAACTCCAGCAACTGAGCAAGTATCTGGCCAATCAAAGAATCTGTATAGCATTTAAGATTCTTGTGTCCATTAAAAACTATAACCGGATACCTCCAGAATATCAAACTTCCACCACAGAAGTCATAATTATTTGTGGAACCTTTAGCAGAACTTTTTACACATTTCTGTATAATGCTGTCAGCCATTATGTAAGAAAAACATTTATCTTTCCCAATTCTTGGTCAGCGGATGATGACTATTTTTATTTCTGTAACTGCAGTTTGGCATTTTCATTCCCAACATTCTCTGTCCCTGGAATGGAGGAATTTATCAGCAGCTATGTGTCAAATACTAACAAGGATGATCTCTTGCAGGAAGATATATTGATGATTTATTATGGGTGTCTATCAGGAAATACACTGAAGGACAAACTGATCCCACTGACAACTAGACGGTCACTACATCACTGCCCCACAAGGGAGAGGATACAATTGGATTTTTCTGCTAAAATGACCTCACATAAAGTGTACATTGCAGTGGGTATGATGGCCCAGGCTTTGGAAAATATGTACATTTCACTAGTTACAAGTGAAACAATAGATACTTTGAGCGTGTATAAACAACCACACAAGGTAAGCGATAAGTAAATATACTCTGTAATATTTGGGGAAGTTAGGAAGTGTAAAGGTCCGTACACACGCCGGACTGGAGGCAACGACGGGTCCGTCGTTGCCTCCTGCTGGGTGGGCGTTTCAACGACAGTCGGGCGTGTGTACGCACTGTCGGCGGACTGATACGGCTGCTACTGAGCGATCCGACGTGTGTACGGACCTTTAGATCCTCTGTTGGTCCTTTGTTGCTTTTTTTGTCCCTCAGATGACACCCGGAGCATTGTTATGCACTTAAAGAGGCTCTCGAGGTAAGTATGCCCTCTGGGGGATACTTACCTCGGGAGGGGGAAGCCTCAGGGTCTCAATGAGGCTGCCCCAACCTCTTAAGCCTGCAGGAATCCAGCACTGGCTCCCACGAAACCTCCCCCGACAAGCTTGACAAGAGAAAATGTATTTACCTCTCCAGGATCCTGCACAGGCTCTTCAGGATCTTCATTCGGGCTAGGCAGAAATAGCTGAGCCTGATTGTATCTGCTCTACTGTGCAGGTGCAAAGGACTCACACCTGCTCAGTAGGGCAGATACAATCAGGTTTGGCTATTTCCTCCTTACCCAAATCAAGAGCCTCTAGTGCACCTGCGCAGAAGTAGGCAAATATTGACCCCGCTACACTTTGGGGAGGAGAGGGGGACAGCACTGGATTGCTGGGCCAGATGGGGGAAGCCTTGTTAGGATCCAGAGGCTTTCCCTTCTGAAATAGCTATAACAGTGAGCTTTGACCTGCGTGTGTCAGCTGCTTGTCTTACCATTTAATCTGTAGTAGAGATGGCCCGAACTGTTCGCCAGCAAACAGTATTCTACGAACATCCGCTGTTCGCATTTGCAGCCAACAGCGAATATTTGGCGTGTTCGACCCGCCCCCTATACATCATCATTGAGATAAACTTTGACCCCTTACCTCACAGTCAGCAGACACATGGCAGCCAATCAGCTAGCACCCCCTCATGGAATCTCCACCTCCTGTAAAAATGCAGTTGCAGTGGTCATATTGGATTCATTCCCTGGCTTCAGTGATAGTGAAAGAAGGGTCAGATTTGCTGCAGATAGGTAGGGAAAGCATTTGCAAGTCCTGTGTTCTTGTTCCTCACTGACTACTTGCTGAAAGCCCCCCAAATAGCCCTTTTGAGGGCTAGTACATCGGTCTCCTGTTTTATTTTTATTTATTTTTTTTTTGTCTGTGACACTCCACAGCCCACTGACACCCATAGCTGTGCACACTCTTGCTATTTGTTGCCACATTAAAGGGAACCTAAACTGAAAAGAATTTTGATTTTTCCTTTTAAAATAATGCCAGTTGCCTGACTCTCCTGCTGATCCTGTGTCTGTAATACTTCCAACCACAACCCCTGAACAAGCATGCAGATCAGGTGCTCTGACTGAAGTCAGACTGGATTAGCTGCATGCTTGTTTCTGGTGTATGATTCAGCCACTACTGCAGCCAAAGAGATCAGCAGAACTGCCAGGCAACTGGTATTGTTTAAAAGGAAACATCCATATCCCTCTCAATTAAGGTTCACTTAAAGTTGTAGACACAGAGTACCACTCCAGTGCATTATTTGTAGGATTGTAATGTGATTTCTACCCTTTAGGGATTAAAATACAACTTTGCGTTTACTCTGTAATTTTCGGTGGAACTTTTGGCATGGACCCTTCTCTGGCTGCCACGGCCCAGGTGTTAGACCCCTTGAAACAACGTTTCCATCACTTTTGTGACCAGAAACAGCCTTTGTAGGGTTTAAAATTCGCCTACCCATTGAAGTCTATGAGGGTTCGCCGAGTTTGCATGTTCGCAAACATTTAAGTTCGCGTTTGCTGTTCGCGAATGGAAAATTTGCCCTGTCCTGCAGCACATATCAGACTATCAGTGCAGTTCATTAAGACTAGTGTTGAGCAGAAATTTTCGTAATTTTGCGTTTACTTAGTTATGGATGTGAATACGAATTTGTAATTTCGTAATTGCCATACAAACCATAATTTGAAATTCTGTAAGCAAAATTTTGGTTTCATAATTTTGCGTTTCAGCGCAAATTCGCGTCTAATGCAAAATTTCATAACTTTGTGTTTTCTATACAAACAAAGTTATTTTAATTATGAAAATAGACGTAATTTCGTTTCTAATAGTAACTATGCACATTTAGGTACTGACTAAACTCAGGAAAGTCACTCATTGATTGCAATTACTGATTGCAATTACTGATAATGCAAAGGCCCCTGTACGTGCTGTCGCTTTAAATTTATCAGTAGGCTCTACCTGCAGCCACTTCTAAGACAGGTGTACTTTGTCAAGGTGCACTTAGCGGTCATACTGAGACACTTGGTTTTGGGCCTTGCAATAGTTGATTATGCAAAGGTTCCTGCAAGTGCTGTCTCTTTAAATTTTTTCATGAGGCTTTACCTGCAGCCACTTCTAAGACAGGTGCTCTTTGTCAAGGCGCACTTAGCGGTCATGAATGCTGAGACACTTGGTTTTGGGCTCCCGCCGGCGGCCGTTAGCCCAGCAATCATTGAAAGGGATTATAGATCCCTTTCAGTGATCAAAGCCCACCGCAGAAAAGCCGACAGCGTCTCATCAGAGATTTTTTGACTGTGGCCATCGTGTGGCCAAATAGTAAAACTACACCCACATCTGTTTTTTATTAAACAAATACATTATTTTATATTTATAATTAGCTGTTTACCTCCCACACCAAAAATTACCCAAATAAAATTTTTAATAAAAAAAAAAAATATATAATTAAAAAAAAAAAAAAAAACGATATAAATAGTTACGTGAGGGTCTGAACTTTTTAAATAAGCATGTCAAAGGAGTACATTAATATAATTTTTTAAATTATGGGCTTGTAAATAGTGATGGACGCAAATTTAAAAATGCACCTTTATTTCCAAATAAAATATCGGCGCCATATATTGTGATAGGGGCATAATTTAAATGGTGTAATAAGTGGGACAAAATGGCAAATAAAATACATGGGTTTTAATTACGGTAGCATGTATTAATTTCAAACTATAATGGCAAAAAACTGAGAAATAATTATTTGTTTCCATTTCTTTCTTAATATTCCTGTTAAAATGGATTTAGAATAAATTAATTCTTAGCAAAATGTATCACCCAAAGAAAGCTTAGTTGGTGGCGGAAAAAAACAAGATATAGATCAATTCATTGTCATGAGTAGTGATAAAGTTATTGGCAAATGAATGGGAGGTGAAAGTTGCTCAGATGCAAAAAATAAACAACCCATCGGGCTTAGTGGTTAATGACCAAGTTTGTGAGCTTTGCAGTCTTTGGCATCAATCATTTGCATTGAAATAAAATAAATCTGATTGGCTGTGGCTCCACCCCTTTTCTGAATTTGAACCCCAATCACCCAATGGCCAACTGTACCAGGTACAGGTGATTAACAGTGCAAGAGGCTTGTGCCATTAACAGTGCAAGAATGGCAGCAATTAAATATTTCCCTTAAAAATCAATAGGTGAATTTTGATTGGCTTTTATAGGCTCCACACACTTTTCTGATTATTGATCCCAGTCACCCAGTAACCAACTGTGCAAATTTTGAGAACCCTGCCATTAACAGTGTACGAATGGCTGCAGTTTACATTTTCCCAATTAAATTTGTATTTTTCTCCGCCCACTGATGTCCTGACATTGCTCGGGTATGTATTTGGCTGGTGTTGGCTGCGCCCACTTTTTCTAACCCTAACACACAATTACTCAATGACCAAGTTTGTGAGCTTTGCGGTCTTTGGCATCAATAATTTTTTATTGCAATGAAACAAATCTGATTTGTGGCTTCATCCATCTTTCTGAATTTGAACCCCAGTCACCCAATGACCAACTGTAACAGGTTTAATGTTTGTGCCATTAACAGTGCAAGAATGGCAGCAATTAAATATTCCCCTTGAAAATCAATAGGTGAATTTTGATTGGCTTTTGTAGGCCCCACCCACTTTGCTGAATATTAATCCCAGCCACCCAGTGACCAATTGTGCAAAGTTTGAGAACCCTACCAATAACAGTGTAAGAATGGCTGCAGCTTACATTTTCTCAGTTAAATTTGTATTTGTCTCCACCCACTGATATCCCCACATTGCCCAATTATGTATTTTGCTGTTGTTGGCTGTGCCCACTTTTCCTAACCCTAACACACAATTAATCAATTACTCAATAACCCAGTTTGTGAGGCTTGCGGTCTTTGTCATCAATAACTTGCATTAAAATGAAACAAATCAAACTGGCTGTTTGTGGCCCCACCCCCTTTTATCAATTTAAACCCCAGTCACCCAATGACCAACTGTACCAGGTTTGAGGCTTGTGCCATTAACAGTGCAAGAATGCCAGAAATTACATATTACCTTGAAAATCAATAGGTGAATTTTGATTGGCTTTTATAGGCTCCACTCACTCTTCTGAATATTAATCCCAGTCACCCAACAACCAACTGTGCAAAGTTTGAGAACCCTACCATTAACAGTGTAAAAATGGCTGCAGTTTACATTTTCCAATGAAATTTGTATTTGTCTCCGCCCCCTTTTTGGTTATGGGAATAAAAGGTAACCTATACTTTATTCCAGGTAATGTACTATGTGTGTGCCATATTTCAAACATCCAAACTTTCCCATTTATAATATTAGTAGGATTATAAATGGGAAGAAGAACAAGTACTTTCCATGAGAAAATGTATGCGTGATCAAACATCAAGTTTAACCCTAGCAAGTCTGGCTTTTCAAATCTGGCCTAATTGGCTATTCATGAGGCAATGTGCCTCATAGATAGATAGATAGATAGATAGATAGATAGATAGATAGATAGATAGATAGATAGATAGATAGATAGATAGAAAATGGATGCCGCTTTACATGTCTTTCATGGAAACAACGTTTCCTTCAACGTTATGCAAATTCCTGCGTCAGGTAACTGTTTGTTTCTGTCGGTCATATAGTTCCGGAAAAATGTCAATGAGGAAACTGTTGCTCTCGAACTTCACAACATGGCTGTGAACTATGTTTACCAGCATTGGGATACTTCGGCAATGTGCTGTCCGTTGTTCTTAGCCACGGAAACGAAACATAGTCATACAGTCTGCGCAGCACTATGCTGACTACATGAGCACTTCTGGTGTTTATGGTGGGGTGGCAGAAATTGTCGCTATGTCCCAAATACTTCCTGCAACTATCACCATTCACTTCAGAGAACGTCCTCATGCCTCTCCTCGAGTTTACAATCCCGGCCAACGTCTCTCCATCTCCCGGCTCTTTTGCGGCCTGTTGGATCATGGCCATTACGAAGTTCTCTTGCCTCTTACAATCACACGTGATGACGTTCTGCTGCCATCTATTGACAACATCGGTACTGAACAAGCACATTTCACACAGGACTTTCAATGCACCATTTGTTTAAAAACTTTCCGATTGCAGAGATATCTCAAAGCACATTTAGAAACTCATTCCACTGAACAAACACATGAATGCACCATTTGTTCCAAAACCTTCCGACAACAGAGATATCTCAACGCACATTTCAAAACCCACTCCACTGAACACACGCATATTTCACGTGATGACGTTCTGCTGCCATCTATTGACAATGTCAGTACTGAACAATAGGCATGGGCTTAAATTTGGTTTCGGGTGATCCGGATAGTAACTATCCGGATTTCACCCAGTAATGCTGTGTGGGCTGGGCAGGGGGGTCAAGCTTAACTATCTGACGTCTTCTTCGCTCGTCCCTCGGCACCTCCCACGATGCGTTCTAATGCACCGTCACGTGATTATAAACACTTCCTCCTTCAACCTGGAAGGAGGAAGTGTTTGTAGTCATGTGACGGCAGATTGGAACGCATCGTGGTAGGCACCGAGGGATGAGTGAAGAAGACGTCAGATAGGTAAGCTTGACCCCCCCTGCGCAGCCCGCACAGCATTACTGGGTGAAATCTGGATAGTTACTACCCAGATCACCCGAATCCGAATTTAAGCCCATGCCTGCTGAACAACCACATTCCACACAGAACTTTCAATGCACTATTTGTTCGAAAATCTTCCGACTGTAGAGATATCTCAACGCACATTTAGAAACTCACTCCACTAAACAAACGTATAAATGCACCATTTGTTCCAAAACATTCCGACAGCAGAGATATCTCAATGCACATTTCAAAACCCACTTCACTGAACGATTGATACAATGTGAACATTGCCACCAATGCTTTAAAACTACTCGCTCTCTCAAGAACCACTTACAAACTCATTCCAGTCACACCTTCTACCGCACATTCTGTAACAAACACTTCACAGCTCACGTGGATCTCCTCAACCATGTCAAAATACATATAACAAATATATTGGTAGGCAACATTTGCGACAAACACTTTAAAGAGGAACTCCAGTGAACATTTTTACTGTTGGCAGGTGATGTAGCTGCTCCATGGTTTTTTGGCAGTTGGAAACAGCTGTAAACAGCTATTTCCCACAATGCAGCAAGGTTCACAGACAGGAAACTGCCAAGAGTACGTATTTTTCTTGTGGGAGGGGTTTCACCACAATATCAGTCATACAGCCTGATGGTCTGTTTGTGAAAAGGAATAGATTTCTCATGTAAAAGGGGGTATCAGCTACTGATTGGGATAAAGTTAAATTCTTGGTTGGAGTTTTTCTTTAACGCACGCACATCTCTTACCAAACATGTCAAAACACATTCTGTGACTAAGTCCTTTCAGTGTGAACACTGCAGTGCTTTCAAACATCATTTCTTCTCAACAAACATACGAAAACACATTCCCAAAACACGATCTTTCAATGTGTACATTGCAAAACTTCTTACAAAAGCTGACATCTTCTCGCAAACCACATGCGCAGTCACCGCATTCAACTTTCTGCTGCTTTCCAAGAAGATACCGCCATTCCCGTCCAGGAACATAACATTGGCCTACCTACCGCACTATGTACTTCTTGCAATGCTCTTCATTGGCCATCAGAGGTCAACAAATCGGGACATTACACTAAGTGTTGTCATAACGGCAAGGTGTGTTTGCCATCCCTATCGCAACCTCCTGTTTTATTACAGACCTCTTGACTGGCAAGAACCCGCTGTCCTGAAATTACTGTGATTATATCAGGGAATACAACTATGCTTTAGCTTTTGCTTCAATGGGCGCCCACATCGCTCAACCACCTGGCCTTGGACCAGTTTTCAGAATCCACGGTCAAATTTATCACCAAGTCTCTCCTTTATATACCAATCCTAAAACGTCACCACAATACGGTCAGTTATATATCTTCAATTCCGCTAAGGCTACCACTCAACGTTTGCGAAACGAATGCAACAGCGCTTGCAAGAACATTTTGTTGATGAAACTAGACAAAATGATACCACAGATTAACCCCTTCGCTAAGTCTTACATGCAAATGCATGACATTATCAGTCACAGTAACTCTGTTGCTGCTGTATGAATGGTATTCATGGAAAAACAAAGTCTGGATATCAGAGGGTATAATGCCCCAGCAAAACACGTCCCCAGGACTTGATGCCAATTGGTGTTACGCGGTCCTGGGGCTGCCACCCTCCCAACGCCAATTGGTGGGGGACTGATGGCGGAGCAGAGCTCCATCATCCAAGCAGAGATGCTCCAGCAAAACACGCCCCAGGACTGCATGTGGAGCAGCCAACTGGCATGGAGTGGTCGTCTAATGGTTAAGGGCACTCTTTTAATTTTAATGTGATTTTTATTTTGAGTTAAACCCCACTTTAAGTAATGAATATGCCTTTCAAGCATCCAGAAAGCTAGACATTGCTCAGAATAAATTAGACACTATATTTTCGATCGTAGAGTGCTGAAAAGTTAATTTGAACAGAACGATGAAAAATTAATTCCTAGGAGAAAAGTTAGGAGAAAATGTGAATAAGGGCTTTCATTTGTTGACCTGACACAGTCATTCACCGATGTGCCTTGTCTAAAGACACATGTCTCTTTTATGCAATTCTGTCCTGTTTCTCACCATCAGCTGCTGTTTCTCACAATCAGCTGCTCTAGTGCCCCCACCTGGCTCTTGGTAGCGCTCACTGCAGACAGTTGAGACGCCTATGTCTCCTGAAGTCACATCCAGGTGTGGCTGCAGTCGAACTAGGCTGCTGGTAACTGCAAAGTGTGTCAAGCACTGATACAGTGGCTTACAAAAGTATTCGGCCCCCTTGAAGTTTTCCACATTTTGTCACATTACTGCCACAAACATTAATCAAATTTATTGGAATTCCACGTGAAAGACCAATACAAGGTGGTGTACACGTAAGAAGTGGAACGAAAATCATACATGATTCCAAACATTTTTTACAACTAAATAACTGCAAAGTGGGGTGTGCGTAATTATTCAGCCCCCTTTGGTCTGAGTGCAGTCAGTTGCCCATAGACATTGCCTGATGAGTGCTAATGACTAAATAGAGTGCAGCTGTGTGTAATCTAACGTCAGTACAAATACAGCTGCTCTGTGACAGCCTCAGAGGTTGTCTAAGAGAATATTGGGAGCAACAACACCATGAAGTCCAAAGAACACACAGACAGGTCAGGGATAAAGTTATTAAGAAATTTAAAGCAGGCTTAGCTACAAAAAGATTTCCAAAGCCTTGAACATCCCACGGAGCACTGTTCAAGCGATCATTCAGAAATGGAAGGAGTATGGCACAACTGTAAACCTACCAAGACAAGCCTGTGTACTTAAACTCACAGGCCGAACAAGGAGAGCGCTGATCAGAAATGCAGTCAAGAGGCCCATGGTGACTCTGGACGAGCTGCAGAGATCTACAGCTCAGGTGGGGGACTCTGTCCATAGGACAACTATTAGTTGCGCACTGCATAAAGTTGGCTCTTATGGAAGAGTGGCAAGAAGAAAGCCATTGCTAACAGAGAAGCACAAGAAGTCCCGTTTGCAGTTTGCCACAAGCCATGTGGGGGACACAGCAAACATGTGGAAGAAGGTGCTCTGGTCAGATGAGACCAAAATGGAACTTTTTGGCCAAAATGCAAAACGCTATGTGTGGCGGAAAACTAACACTGCACATCACCCTGAACACACCATCCCCACTGTCAAATATGGTGGTGGCAGCATCATGCTCTGGGGTTGCTTCTCTTCAGCAGGGACAGGGAAGCTGGTCAAAGTTGATGGGAAGATGGATGGAGCAAAATACAGGGAAATCTTGGAAGAAAACCTCTTGGAGTCTGCAAAAGACTTGAGACTGGGGCAGAGGTTCACCTTCCAGCAGGACATCGACCCTAAAGATAAAGCCAGGGCCACAATGGAATGGTTTAAAACAAAACATATCCATGTGTTAGAATGGCCCAGTCAAAGTCCAAATCTAAATCCAATCGAGAATCTGTGGCAAGATCTGAAAACTGCTGTTCACAAACGCTGTCCATCTAATCTGACTGAGCTGGAGCTGTTTTGCAAAGAAGAATGGGCAAGGATTTCAATCTCTAGATGTGCAAAGCTGGTAGAGACATGCCCTAAAAGACTGGCTGCTGTAATTGCAACAAAAGGTGGTTCTACAAAGTATTGACTCAGGGGGGCTGAATAATTATGCACACACCACTTTGCAGTTATTTATTTGTAAAAAATGTTTGGAATGATGTATGATTTTCGTTCCACTTCTCACATGTACACCACTTTGTATTGGTCTTTCATGTGGAATTCCAATAAAATTGATGTATGTTTGTGGCAGTAATGTGACAGAATGTGGAAAACTTTAAGGGGGCCAAATACTTTTGCAAGCCACTGTATGCATGGAGTTAGAAATGCTACCATTTGGGTAGATTCAATTGGAGGCTGAACTGCCAGACGAGTACACAGCTCAGCTCCTCATGTGAAAAAAGATGGAAAAAAAAATAAAAACAAACGGTTTCTATAAAATGCAATACCAGAAAGCAAGGTCTAATGAAAGCTGTAAGTAGAGTTGAGATGCAGGCTGGGACCGAGCTCTTCTTTATAATCATTTCTGTACTTTTTAAAATATTTTAATTCTCTGTTCTCATTAGTGGCTGTAAAATAATCCTCTCACACTCCCAACTTGTGATGCGCCTGTGTTTGAGACCTCAGGGAGAAGCATGTGATCAGTTTGATCATCTAACAAATTTTCAAGGTTCTGATTTGCTAGGATCGCTTTCTGCATTAGCACAGGAATGTGACCAGCAAATCAGAACCTTACTAATGTATCACCTGATCAGTCTGATCACATGACTTGTCATATAAATGGGCATGAGATAAATACGCTTATATTCTCTTTCTCTTCTTTCCTTAAGCTCATCGGCTATATGAAAAGAGTTAAATATAAAGATCACAACAACAAGGAAATATTTTTTAATGAGAAGGGAGAATTACCTAGTCCTTTTTATATTGTAAACTGGATAACATATGCATACACACAGAACTTTACAATCGTTAATGATGTTGGTAAATTTGATGGAGCAGCACCTGATAATAAGCAACATAATATTTCCCTGGAGTTAATTTCATGGAAAAACGACCAGGTGAGTTACTATTTTGAAAGCTGTGGAAGTGCGTCTTTCTTTTGGTGGCAGCCTACTTGCCCAACCAGCAGGCATGGTATTACGGTGCCACTAAAAGGTCAGCACACCTGTAGTTCTATGACACACTGTTTGTACACAATCAAAGATAACAGCCACACTGCACAACAATTAGTTAATTAACCACATATAACAAATGTATAAAATGAACCTCCACCTAAGGGAGGTTTATGAATGCTGAGGGCTCTTGGGGTGTGCAGCGTGGATTTACATACCTTTGGTGGGATTCTCTGTAGCCCACCCACCTATAAAAGGAGATCCATCTTGCTGTTTCCTGTGTCACAGAATTTCAGGTTAAAATACCTGCACTGATTACCCAACAGTGCATACCTTGGTAGTAGTATACCATTCATATGGCTGGGAGATGTAATCACATGCCCTCGACATGCACTCCGGTGGCACCTCCGAAGGTTGAATTAGCCGTGATGTGACATCATCACGGGTACTTCAACCTTCAATTCTGAAGTACAGGGAGAGTGAAGACTGATGCCCTCATATAGACAGGGGGCTACGAAGCAGCTTTGCATAGGTACGTAAACACACACTGACAACACCAAAAGGCTGCAGCACTTGACAACTGCTCTTTCGGGAGATTTATTTTATATATTAATTTAGCTCAAGAGCACCCAGTTACTTTTATGCCTTTAACCTCCTTGCCGGTTATCCCGAACTCAGTTCGGAGTAACCTGCGCAGGAGGATATCTCAGGCCTCGCTGGGCCGATTTGCATAATTTTTTCTTGCACGCAGCTAGCACTTTGCTAGCTGCGTTCATTTACTGCTCCTAGCCGCTGATTCACCGCTAACCGTCGCATCGCACCGCCCCCCCCCCCCCCTCCAGACCCCTTGCGCAGCCTGGCCAATTAGGCCAGGCAGCGCTGAGGGGTGGATCGGGATTCCCTATGCTATGACGTCCCGACGTTGATGACGTCATCCCGCCCCGTTGCCATGGCGACCGGGGAAGCCCAGCAGGAAATCCCGCTCTCAACGGGATTTCCTGCTTACTCCGATTGCCGGAAGCGATCGGAGTGGATGCGGAGCTGCCGCTGCTCAGCGGCTATCATGTAGTGAGCCCTGGGCTCGTTACATGATTTAAAAAAAATAAATTAAAAAAAATGTGCTGCGCTGCCTCCTTGCCGGAGGAATTAGACCGGCAAGGAGGTTAAATCACACCTGAACTCTTGCACAGCACACAGTGAAAAGTCTCTATATCACATATAATTGCTAAAGATATTCACTGCATTGTGCTCTGAGTCTATTCAGCTAGACCAAAGGGTCAAATTAGCTTTTATCATTAGTTGTGAATCAGAGCACAGGGTTCTCTGCCTGTACAGGAAACACTGAGGTTTAACCCAGTGGTCCCAGGAAAGTGATACTAAATTGAACCTTCCATTTTTTTTTTTTTTTTTTTTTTTTTTTGGTTTCCCATAAATTGTATTGAAGATTTTTTTTACCCTAAAGTTTATAATGCTGTGTTGAATCTTTTAGGGCAAAGAGGAAATTTTGAGTGTAGATCCACTTTAAAGTGCATTAGTGTTTAAAGATCTCTAGACAGCTCAAAAAACATCCAAGTCTGCACAGCTGAAGTACCAGGATATTCTGATAATAATAATAATACCAATAATAATAATAATAAATTAATAATAATAATACTAATAGCCACATAAACTAGACCAGCTTGTAACTGTGTTCTCAGAGGCAAGTGTTACCAAGAGCAACTTACACCAGTCAACATTCCACAAAGATTGCAACCTGGCCTATACCAAATAGAATATTTGAGACATTTTTTCTCTTTTTTCTTGTTCGATGAAAAGCTTTATGAATGCATCTGGCAATACCCAAAATAATACATACATCTATGGATGAGCAATCGGAGAATTCCATCATCTACATATAAGTCAATACTGCCAACTTTACCGGTTTACTGCAAAACCCACATACCGGTACATGTTATCTTGTAAGAATAATGGTTTTAAATTGGTAAAATTACATTTTGTTGTGGTTGAAATTAATTTGTATTGAGTTTCCATGTTTTGTATAAATTAAAAAAAAAACTGATAGCAGGGGGTCCCCTCACCCAAGCCTCTTTAAAGCTCTTACAGGGTAATATAGGCACAATTCTCATTATATTCATCTTTATTAACAATTTTGAACAAGGTTTAGCCACAATTCAGAGCCTGGAATGCTTGAGGCTCAACTCCCTGAGGTACACCAGCATGAATGGTCCAAAAATGAAATGGGGAGAGCCAGTTCCAAGAAAAAACTCCATGCAGATGTTTAAAGTTGGGAGAATGTATGCAATATAGATGTGCAATATGTTTTTATGGTTCAATAAATGTCATATGGTTTTATGCTATGAGAGGCCTTTTTATTGAGGTTTTATGTTGACTGCGAGGAGGAGGCTAGCCTTCAAGAAGTGAAAAAGAGCTTGCCAGAGAGGTGGGGGATGACCCGGTAACTGTCCCAAAGCTGCATCTGACCCGCCAGTGGGTCTGAGTGGACGGTGATTCCAGAACCAAGGGTGTGGTGGAGGCTATATTATCTGGAGAAGCTATTTGGATTGTGCAATAAGGATTGTGATAAGACCTGTATATTAACCGTCCATATTGCATATTGCTTCCTGCAACTTATACTGTATACTGAGTGTGGCAAATTGAAAGAGATTGGTGGTGTGTGATCACACCTGTGTGGCTCTACCTCTGTGTGTTGGCTTATGTTTTTGAAAGAGGAGGCGAACCAAGGGATCACACCATACACGGACAGTGTATACGCATATTATATATGAGTAGAGAAGCTTGCACACCCTCCATTGTTAGCGCGCTTGTGTTGAGTATTATGTCTGAAACTGTTCAGTTTTGCAGGAGTTACAGTTTTTTTTTTATCAATACATTTTTTTTTATTGAAAAACGTCTAACGTACAGAAATGCATAAAACAAACATTTTGTACATGCATATATAAAAAAGCACAAAAACAGCTTTGTTGACAGTTGACCTTATTTTGTAACAATCAACTAGTTATATTTATATAAATGCATTGTAAGAAAGCAGTATAGTATATAAGCCATACAATAGTACTATGACCAGGTTTAGGTTGACCATTTCCTTACCATTCACTTGGCCCTATGGGCTGGTAAGGCGAATTAGTCATATCTGGTACCTGTGGATGCTCAAATCAGTGAGTCTCTATGCCCTTGAGGATTCTTGTTGATGATTTATACTACACAAACAATTGTGGCTGAGGAAATATACCAACATCAAAATAAGTATCAAGATATTATGATATATTGCTTATTTGTAGAGATTTTAAACCAGCTTAACTTAAACCTTAATTCTACCTTAGCAAATGGTAGATAAACACATATAAAGTTACAAACACTATAAACTATCTTTACTGCAGCTCTCATAGTTAAATTGTTATCACTTGCGCAGTCATGTCTAAAAATTGTTTCCAATTTGTTACAAAAAATTCAGATTTAATTTTAGATAAGGCGGCCTTTTATTTTAGTTTTAGTTCTAATGACAGATTTTGGAATGCCAATGATTTAAGATATTCAATCGATAAAGGTTCCTTGTTTTTTACAATTACTAAGATTTATGTGTTGGGCAGATAATATTATTTGACATACTAATGGTCTATTTCGTGAGTGAATCTGTTAAATTTTTAGTAGTAGGATGGCTAAATGCGGGGTTAGTTTGAATCTTGGACTACACATACGTTGGATTATAGAGTCTACTTCTCTACAAAAGCTTGACACGATAGTGCATTCCCAAAACATGTGGATCAACATATCGACTTTTTCAGAGCCTTGTCAACATAAAGGAGAAATGTGAGAAGGCTGCAATTTTCCGAGGTGTTAAATACAATCTTGTTACAATTTTCTGAAATTGTTCCCAGTGGAGTATGCTCGCAAAAAACCCTGTGGGAATGGAGTATTTGTGAGACTTCTATTGGGCATTGTAGGTCATGTGACCATATGTGTATGTACGTCATTAATGTAGATATTTTAGGTGTGTTTATTTCATTATACCATTGGGATCTGCTACATTTACTAATTCCTTTAGTATTGAGTAAAATAAGGATTTGGCTATTTTTTTCAAGCATTTGTATTCTGTTTTTCTTGCGCAGATTGGCTATTCTAAGATGTGTAAATATTAAGTTACCCTCTAACTTATAGCAAGATTTAAGATTTTGGTATGTTTTAATTTTGTTGCCATCAAATAAGTCATTGACATGTCCAAGACCTGCTACTACTAAAGATCTTACATTAATGTCCGGTATCTCTGACATTGTTAAAGGAATTCTAGGGGAGATAGTTATAGAGGCATGGTGAGGATGCTTCACATAATGTTCCCAAGCCATCAATGTTGTCTGAATAGAGGGTAAAACTGTTTTGGGTGGTTTGTAACCTAATAAAATACTGCATAAAGTGTTCCTTGTAGAAAATTTAAGACATGTTTGTTCAAGAGAGAACCACTTTTTATCTGAGGGGTTGGGCCACCATGTTTTAACAAAGTCCAAATTTGCAGCATAATAGGCCTCCATATTTGACAGTCTCATAACTCCATACTTTTTTGGTAATGTCATTGTTTCATATGCTACACCTTCCAAGAAAAAGAAAAAGCCATCCAGGGCAAAGTATAAATAATCAAAAATAAGAAATAAACACTGAATCGGATCTCCAATGAAATAATCCAAATCTTTATTACAACAAGCTAGGTAAATTAAAAACAGTTTAAAAAGTGAAAAAAAAACCCCAGAGGCTGCCATTTATAATGGTTAAAAACCCCCACTATGAATAATTAATAAATAGAAATTACAATACAGACTGAATCTATATCTTCCTGGTCACTACAGGCGCTCAACGTGACCAATACAGACCCCTAAAAGTGCTCAGAGTGCTAATAACAAAAGTGCCAGTGCTTCAAATAAATTAATACAGGAAGTACAGCAATCTTGTGTGCATGCCCACGCCCCCACAAAACCATGCGGGCGTGTGCATACACACATATGCGTGAATCAATACCTACACTACCATACCATCACTCAGTGATATATATACAAAAATACAAATAATAAAAAGGAAGAGCAAAGGGGCACATGTGTGCATGTCCACCCCAGCACAAAAAAGCTGGGCATGTGCATACACACCGGTCCCCAATTGCAAAAACCCCAACAATATGTGCAATATAAAAAAATCCCCAACACAAAATAAAAACGTTACAAGATGTGTGCAAAACTGCATATGTGCAAACAAAATCATTCACATATACTAAGAATCAATTAATCCCGCCCTACACTTTCAGTATCCAATAAATAATGTGCCATATACCTGTGAATCGCCTGCTTGCCAGTAGGAAGATGCGTAGGGAGCCCGGGGAGATGCCATGCGCGGCCGCTGCTTCTATTGTTGTGGTTTTTGCAATTGGGGACCGGTGTGTATGCACATGCCCAGTTTTTTTGTGCTGGGGTGGATATGCACACATGTGCCCCTTTGCTCTTCCTTTTTATTATTTGTATTTTTGTATATATATCACTGAGTGATGGTATGGTAGTGTAGGTATTGATTCACGCATATGTGTGTATGCACACGCCCGCATGGTTTTGTGGGGGCGTGGGCATGCACACAAGATTGCTGCACCTCCTGGGTATCGGTTGAAAAGGGCGCCTGAGCTGCCTGTATGAAAAGGGCGCCGCCATAGACATCAATGTTATTTCTGGAAATATGGGTTACAAGGTGTAGAAAAGGGCACTTGAGTTTTGATATGGGCTATGCCAGGCGCCTTTTTTTGTAGCCGAAGTTTATATGGGCTACACCAGGCGCCTTTTTTGTAGCCGAAGTTTATATGGGCTACACCAGGCGCCCTTTTTTGTAGCCGAAGTTTATATGGGCTACACCAGGCGCCTTTTTTTGTAGCCTAAGTTTTTATATGGGCTACAAGCGCTGGAAGCCGAATTATTTCATTCCCTCACAATCCATGGCGGCATGGAGGGGGAATAGTAATTAACACATCCCGGAGTTTTTTTGTAGCCAAAGTTTTTATATGGGCTACACCAGACGCCTTTTTTGTAGCCGAAGTTTATATGGGCTACACCAGGCGCCTTTTTTGTAGCCGAAGTTTATATGGGCTACACCAGGCGCCTTTTTTGTAGCCGAAATTGGTATATATGGGCTACACCAGGCGCCCTTTTCATATAAACCCACCTCCTGTATTAATTTATTTGAAGCACTGGCACTTTTGTTATTAGCACTCTGAGCACTTTTACGGGTCTTTATTGGTCACGGTGAGCGCCTGTAGTGACCAGGAAGATATAAATTCAGTCTGTATTGTAATTTCTATTTATTAATTATTTATAGTGGGGGGGGGGGGGGAGGTTAACAATCATTATAAATGGCAGCCTCTGGGGGGGTGGTAACTTTTTAAACTGTTTTTAATTTACCTAGCTTGTTGTAATAAAGATTTGGATTATTTCATTGGAGATCTGATTCAGTGTTTATTTCTTATTTTTGATTATTTATACTTTGCCCTGGATGGCTTGTTCTTTTTCTTGGAAGGTGAAGTGTATATATGAGTGATTGTCACAGGGCCCAATAGAGGTGCACATAGATGCAAAGATATGGTAGTGCTCATTTTTTGGTGTGTATTGTTTCATATGCTATTCTTGGATATCTCTCTTTACGTATAAATTTGCTTATTACTCTTTTGAGCTCTTTGAAGTACTTTTTTTTCAAGGGGATATTTAGGGTACGAAAATAATAGAATAATTTCGGAACAATATACATTTTGAAAGTGATCCTTCCTGACCATGACAATACGAACTTAGACATACTTTGACATTCTTTTTTGATCTGCTATCAAAAATTATTGCTGTTAATATTGGGACTTGTAAACCAAATGTGGATAAGGTGTTACATAGAAAACCCCGGTGTACTCTGCCGAATGCCTTCTCAGCATCCAAGGTTAGGAGCAGAGAAGGTGTCTGACAGAGCTCAGCAGACAACTGAAGTGACATGTGACATGATGAGATAGACAGGTGTATATACAGTGTCAAATACACAAATAACTAGGCTGTGTTCCTTTTTTTCTTTCTCTGCCTGAAAGAGTTAAAAATCAGGTATGCAAGTTTCTGTCCGGGTCAGACTGGGTCAGATTATAGCATAACCCTCACTGATAAGTAATTACAGCCATAAAACACTTTTCTGTCAGTAAATGGCTTCTGAGAGCAGGAAAGAGATAAAAAGGGTCAATAATTCTTAGATTTGAGCTCTGACATACTACAATGAAGGCATCATTGAGCAGAGACAATGAAACAGTAAAAACTTAAAAGCTAGATTTTAATATAAAATACAACTTTGGGATATCTAAAAAAAGTCATTTTTAGGAGACTGAGGATAGATACAATTGTTTTTCTCAACAGTTTATTTTCACCTCGGTTGTCCTTTAATGATATTAATCATGCCTCTGGTACCATCAGGCGCTTGTCTTCCCCTAGTGAATCCTACTTGGTCCTCAGAGTGTAAGTCAGGTGTAACCTGCATCAATCTATACTGGCTAAAAAATTTGCATATAGTTTGATGTCTGTGTTTAGCCAGGATATTGGCCTGTAATTGGAAGGGCATTTGGTAGCGTCAGCCTGTTTGGGAATGGCTGTAATCGTAGCTTCAAGAAATTCTTTCGGTATAGCAGCCCCTGTTCCTAAGGCATTAAATAACTGGCATAGATGTGGGGCTAGGGACTCTGCAAATGTCATGTACTATTCATTATTAAACCCACATGGTCCTGGTGCTTTATTCCTTTTGAGTGTCTTGATGGTTTTCAGAATTTCATTAAAGAGACTCTGCAACAAAATTTACATCCTTATTTTTTCTATCCTTTAAGTTTCTATACCTGTTCTAATGTGCTGTGTCTAACTGCAGCCTTTCCTATTTGCACAGTGGCTGTATTATCTCTGTTATATGATCTAATCTTCTCTCCTCTGTCGGCTCTGTCGGGCTGAGGCTGGAATGTGTGGAATGTGATGTGCTGCTTGTGATTGGCTAGAAGCTATACACACCCTTTCCAGGCCCCCTGCACACTCTGCATGACTCACACACTCGGCTCTTCTCAACGTATCACTTGCTTTGTCTTTTGTTTGTAAACACTGGATAAAAATGGCAATTACAAGCCAGGATTGCAGCAGGGGGAGGCAGACACAGCACAGAGGGGCCCAGGAGAACATAATTAATAGAATGGTATGCTTTTTATTGTAAGAATTTTAGAGTACAGATTCTCTTTAATTGGAGCATTATGTTTTTTTAATTGGGCAGGACTCACGCAGGGCAGGTCTATGCTTGCTAGTTATTCTTGTGTGGGTTATGACTCATATGCAATTCACTTTTCTCCTGAGTTTTCTCCTAAGTGATCATTGTTTAACTTCTTTTTCAAATAATTTTTCAGTACTTTGTAAATTCAACCAAAAAGTAGATAAAACATGCCATAAAAATTATTCTGAGCATTTTCTTGCATGCTGGTGGTTTTAAAAGCCTTTTATTTATTTAAGGTGTAAAACTATCACCTAGGACAACAAAAATTAGAAGACAAATTGAATTGGATTGTGTCCTTTGGCCCATATGCAATTCATTTTTTCTGCAGAGTTTCCTCCTAGGGGATCATTTTTCATCTTCTATTGAAAATAAATTTTCAGCACTTGGCAAATAAATAAAAGTACAAAAAAGTTGGCGAACAAGTACTATACAAATTATTTTGAGTATTTTGTTTGTAATTCATTTAAATTGCATTTTATTGACAAGATTTGATAATATTACCGAGCAGAAAACTCAGAAGTAGAGGTGAATTTCATATGGGCCTACGGCCTATATGAAATTCACCTTTTCTCCTGAGCTTTCTTCAAGTTGATATTTTCACAACTTGTCAACAAAAAACTTTTTAAAACACCAACAAGCAAAAAAAACACTCAAAATAATTGTGATAGTTCTTTTTCACTACTTTTTGGTACTTTTTCAATCAAAAAGTGCTGAAAAATAATTTTAAATACAAGATGAAAAATTATCTCCTAGGAGAAAACTCAGGAGAAAAAGTTAATTGCATATGGGCCCATGTGTTATTTTTCTAGGTGCATCCTTTCACTCAAGTTGATGTTATGGCAATTGAAAAGGTACCACAAAAGTAGGAGAAAAAGTACTATCAAAATTATTTTGAGTATTTTCTTACTTGCTGGTGATTTAATTTGTGTTTAACTGAAAAGTGTAAAAATACTGTGGCCCATATGCAATTCACTTTCTCACCTGATTTTCATCTAGGTGATATTTTCACACCTTGTCATAAAATGCCCTTTAACCCTCCTGGCGGTTTGCTAAAAAATCGCCAGGGGGCAGCAAATTTTGTTTTTTCATGTAGCGAGACAAAGTCTCGCTACATGATAGCCGCTGCTCAGCGGCATCCCCCCAGCCCCTTCGATCGCCTCCGGCGATCGGCGATCAGGAGATCCCGTTCAAAGAACGGGATCTCCTGGAGGGCTTCCCCCGTCGCCATGGCGACGGGGCGGGATGACGTCACCGACGTCATCGACGTCGTGACGTCAAAGGGGATTCCGATCCACCCCATAGAGCTGCCTGGCACTGATCGGCCAGGCAGCCCACGGGGTCTGGGGGGGGGGGCGGCTGCGGCACGACGGATAGCGGCGGATCGGCGGGTAGCGGCGGCGATCGGGCACTGCACGCAGCTAGCAAAGTGCTAGCTGCGTGCAGCAAAAAAAAAAATTATGCAAATCGGCCCAGCGGGGCCTGAGCGGTGCCTTCCGGCGGCATAGCCCGAGCTCAGCTCGGGCTTACCGCCAGGAAGGTTAAACCCCCTAGCAAACAAGAAAATACTCAAAAAAAATTGTTAGTACTTTTTCAACAACTTGTAGGTACTTTTTCAATTGTAAAATGTTTAAAAGTTATTTTAAAGAGAATATGAAAATTATCTCCAAGGAGAAAACTCAAGAGAAAAATTAAATTGCATACGGGCCCTAGTATGTCCATCTTTTTTTTTTTCTCTCTCCTATCAAATGGCTAACCTTAACCAATCAACCATAATGGAAACCCCCTTTTCAAAAGCCAGCACTGCACTTTCCCAATAAATTCTTATTCTTCCTAGTAGAACAAGTGCCCCAGTAAAAGATTAATCCCTCCTAGAATTCCTGTTTCTGTGGTCTGCCGGGTTATGTGCAAAATATGTGACAAAATATTTATTTTTATATATCTTTAAAGGAAATCATCTTTCATGAAAATCTTACAATTTTAAATACATGTAAACATATACAAAATAAGAAGTATATTTCTTCCAAAGTAAAATGAGCCATAAATTACTTTTCTCCTATGTTGCTGTCACTTAAGGTGGCCACTAATGATCCAATCTTTTTCCTCCAATCCTACCAGATCTATGTAGTAGAAGAGTAAACTGAGTGAATATATTGTATAGATACTATAGGCAGTCTCTTATATTACATAGAAATGGTAAGATTGGATGAAAAAGATTAGATTGTTAGTGGCCACCCTTACAGTAAGTAGTAGAAATCTGACATTACCGACAGATTTTGGACTAGCCCATCCTCTCATGGGGGGGGGGGGGGTTCTCAGGGTTTTTTTAATTTTATTTTTAAAAGCACTTAGTAAATGGCAGTTGCTCCGTCCATCTGCCAAAAAAGTGTGCAGCCAACACTGAGGCTAGAAAAAAATGGGCGTGGACAGAACCTGCGGCGCGTAGCGCCGCGGCAAAAAATGGGCGTGGCAATGACCGGATAAGGGTGGAGCTAACTGTAATTTAAAGTGATCCCGGGGTGAGAGTGATATAGAGGCTGCCATATTTATTTCCTTTTAAACAATACTAGTTGCCTGGCGGCCCTGCTGATCTATTTGGCTGCAGTAATAAACTGAATTACACCAGCAACAAGCATGCAGCTTAATCTTCTCAGTTCTGACAATATTGTCAGAAACCCCTGACCTGCTGCATGCTTGTTCAGGGTCTATGGTTGAAAGAATAAGAGGCAGAGGACCAGAACGGCAACCAGGCAACTGGTATTGCTTAAAAGGAGAGAAATATGGCAGCCTCAATATTATTCTCACCTCAGGTTCCCTTGAAAAGTGCAACGCAAAGACAGTGGGCCCAAGTTTTGGTGACCCTTTCCCCAGAAAATTCACATAATTGTGCAGGTTTTCTCAAGAAAATACACATAATGTGAGCAGATTTGCCCAGAAAATACATTCAATCATGTCGGCAGATTTGCCCAGAAAATACATTCAATCATGTCGGCAGATATGCCCAGAAAATACGTGCAATGATGTCGGCAGATATGCCCAGAAAATACGTGCAATGATGTCGGCAGATATGCCCAGAAAATACGTGCAATGATGTCGGCAGATATGCCCAGAAAATACGTGCAATGATGTCGGCAGATATGCCCAAAAAATACCTGCAATGATGTCGGCAGATATGCCCAGAAAATACGTGCAATGATGTCGGCAGATATGCCCAGAAAATACGTGCAATGATGTCGGCAGATATGCCCAGAAAATACGTGCAATGATGTCGGCAGATATGCCCAGAAAATACGTGCAATGATGTCGGCAGATATGCCCAGAAAATACGTGCAATGATGTCGGCAGATATGCCCAGAAAATACGTGCAATGATGTCGGCAGATATGCCCAGAAAATACCTGCAATCATGTCGGCAGATATGCCCAGAAAATACCTGCAATCATGTCGGCAGATATGCCCAGAAAATACCTGCAATCATGTCGGCAGATATGCCCAGAAAATACCTGCAATCATGTCGGCAGATATGCCCAGAAAATACGTGCAATCATGTCGGCAGATTTGCCCAGAAAACACATGCAATCATGTAGCAAATTTGCCCAGAACATACATGCAATCATGTGGCAGACCTGCCCAGAACATACACGCAATCATGTGGCAGACCTGCCCAGAACATACACCTGCTAAAATAAATAATAAAAAAAAACATTTACTCACCTGCAGCAGCAGACCTCCTGTCCCAGCCTCCATCCGGCGCGCAGCTCCCATGGGTGGTTGGGTGGATAGGTAGCCTGGTGGGTAGGTAGGTAGGCAGCCGGGTGGGTAGGTAGGTAGCCCTTAGCCGGGTGGGTAAGTAGCCTGGTGGGTGGCTGGGTAGCCGGGTGGGTAGCCTGGTGGGTGGCTGGGTAGGCGGGTGGGTAGGTAGCCTGGTGGGTGGGTAGGTGGGTGGTTAGGTAGCTGGGTGGGTGGGTAGGTAGCCTGGTGGGTTGGTAGGTAGCCGGGTGGGTAGGTAGGTAGGTAGCCTGGTGGGTAGGTAGCCGGATGGGTGTGTAGGTAGCCGGGTAGGTAGCCGGGTGGGTGGTTAGGTAGCCGGGTAGGTAGCCGGGTGGGTGGTTAGGTAGCCGGGTGGGTAGGTAGCCGGGTGGGTGGGTAGGTAGCCGGGTAGGTAGCCAGGTGGGTGTGTAGGTATCCGGGTGGGTAGGTAACCGGCAGGGTGGTTAGGTAGCCGGGTGGGTAGGTAGCCGGGTGGGTAGGTAGGTATCCGGGTGGGTAGGTAGCCGGGTGGGTGGTTAGGTAGCCGGGTGGGTGGTTAGGTATCCGGGTGGGTGGGTAGGTAGCCGGGTGGGTGTGTAGGTAGCCGGGTAGGTAGGTAGCCGGCAGGGTGGTTAGGTAGCCGGGTGGGTAGCTAGGTAGCCGGGTGGGTAGGTAGCCGGGTGGGTGGGTAGGTAGCCGGGTAGGTGGGTAGGTAGCCGGCAGGGTGGTAAGGTAGCCGGGTGGGTAGCTAGGTAGCCGGGTGGGTAGGTAGCCGGGTGGGTGGGTAGGTAGCCGGCAGGGTGGGTAGGTAGCCGGGTGGGTGGGTAGGTAGCCGGGTGGGTGGTTAGGTATCCGGGTGGGTGGGTAGGTAGCCGGGTGGGTGGGTAGGTAGCCGGGTGGGTGGGTAGGTAGCCGGCAGGGTGGTTAGGTAGCCGGGTGGGTAGCTAGGTAGCCGGGTGGGTAGGTAGCCGGGTGGGTGGGTAGGTAGCCGGCAGGGTGGTTAGGTAGCCGGCAGGGTGGTTAGGTAGCCGGGTGGGTGGTTAGGTAGCGGGGTAGGTTGCCGGGTGGGTGGGTAAGGTAGCCGGGTGGGTAGCTATCCGGGTGGGGGGCCCGACTCCTATCCTCCCTCACTCACCTCGGGGCCCCCCTCCCGGTATGCGCGGCGGCCGGCGGGAGAGCAGAAAATACAGGAAGTCTCCGGCCGGGGCTGCAGCAGACGCTAGAGGCAGCTGCTGCTTAGTTTCCGATATGTCTCCAAGTTGGAGACCAAGCGGCAGCTGCCGCCCCGGCCGGAGACTTCCTGTATTTTCCGCTCTCCCGCCGCATGAGGGGGGGGGGGGCCCGAGGTGAGGAGGGGGGGGGCCGAGGTGAGGGGGGAGGACAGGAGTCGGGGCCCCCCAGGTTAAAAAATAAAAGATAAAAAAAAAAAAAAAAAAAAACCTGCAATACTTAATGGGCCCCTGAAGCAGCGGAACTTCAGGGGCCCTCGTGCGGCGGCACGGCCTGCACGGCCGTATGTCCGCCACTGGTCAGATTTCTAATACTTACTGTAAATGACAGCAACATAGGAGAGAAGCAATTTATGGTTTGTTTTGCTCTGGAAGAAAATAACTTCTTAACTGTATATGTTTTAAATGTTAAGATTTATGCGGCAGTTCCTCTTTAAGCAGCTTCCATTTCTCTTTATTGAAGTGTCATCCTTTAATTTACATTGCACCTTATATTATCTTAGGTACCACAAGGCCGCTGTTCTGAACCTTGTCTCCCAGGGACCAGGAAAGCACTGAGGGAAGGATATCACATCTGTTGCTATGACTGCGTGCCATGTTCAGATGGAGAGATATCAGTCACTATAGGTATATGTCTGCATTTATTTATTTTTTCATTTGTTCGATGACATATTGATTAGATTGCTGCTATGCATGAACTTATTCTACTTCCAGTCTGTTACAGTAACACAATATAAGCAGTGGTGGTGGCTGGAAGATTAACGCTAATGGAACATGAAAGCCTCAGTGAATTTTCTAATACTTCTTTGACCAGCTAATAAGTTTATTGGAATGGCAACAGAAAACAGGAGTGGCAATGCACACCGATTTTATTAATCACAAACAGATACACAGGCAAGGTGCATGGCCTGGCAGTCGTTTTGCAAGTGACTCTCGCTTCTTCAGAGACCAACACCAATATTAAAATGGAGCACCAGTTTACAGGTTTAAATAGCCAAGAAAAGCAGAGGACTTATCCCTTGAAACCCGTCCCACTACCGGACGGAAAGTGCATAGTGAGCACCTCCCTGAGCCACCCGACACCCATCAAGAAAGGGGACCGCCCCTTCCAGGATCCATCCCACTGGGGTATCCCTGCCATAGACAGGCTCTCATTTAATCCCACCGTGATCTCCTCTGCACTTCCTGAGAAGGCAGTAGCAGTAGGAAGCAGTTGCATGTCAGCTTGGTTAAGGTAACAATAACTACACACCATCAAGCCAGAAATCCCCTGTATGGAAGGTACAAAGGCACACTTATAAAACAAAGCAGAACCACTGACTTTTACAGTTAAAAACAATAGAGATGACAACAATTAAACACATTCTCACTAAGCTGTCAATTATGAATTGTGCAGTAGTACAGAGGTGCCAGTAGTGTAAAATTCAATAAAAGTTTTAAAAATAGGGAGGTTAGTGGTGAACAGAGGCGCTTAGCTGATCTACCTAAAACACAAGTTGTTGTACTCCTCCCTATAGCCTGATGAAGTGGGATATGCCTACGAAACGTGTTGCACTATTTTGGAGTATGTGAATAAATTATTTTTGTTGAAAAAAAATCAACATTATCTTGTATCTGCATTGGGGAGGTAAGTCCACCACTAACCTCCCTATGTTTAGACCTTTTATTGATTTTTACACTACTGGTGCCTCTGTACTACTGTACAAAGTATTGAATCCACCCCTGGTGGAGGGGATTTGGACTACAGGGAGAAACTTCTTAATACTGAGTGGGGACAGGTCTAATATGCCCTACCTGCCTATACAGTGGTTACCTGGATGGTAACCCAGACTTGTGAGTATAATCTTATACTTACCTTTCATCTCCATAATTTCCAGTACATACTACACTATACCAGGCTCTCTGTGTCTCCCTCCCTTATCGGTGTAACAAACGGTGTCAGCAATAACAAGGTTCTGATTATTTGGTGATCTGCAGTATCACCAATAATGCAGATACTATATCTGATTATATGGTGATCTGCAGAATCACCAATAATACAAATATAGCAACACAGAGAATACCTTAGTCACACTTTATTGCACTGAGTGTAGTGATTGGTGCAAACAGTAAGTACTGATAGGTTTAGCAACACCTCACCAGAGGAGCTGGTGGGCACTAACAGTACTGAGCCCCTCACCAGAGACAAAGGTTCTCTGGTGAGAGTAGAGAGGTCAGACTAATCGATTCGGCAACAGACAGGCAGATAAGGTACAAAATCAGAAGGCAGATCGGAGTGAGGGTAAAGGTAGCCATACACTGGTCGATTTGCCATCAGATTTGACCAACAGATAGATCCCTCTCTGATCGAATCTGATCAGAGAGGGATCGTATGGCTACCTTTACTGCAAACAGATTGTGAACCGATTTTAGCCTGAAACCGTTCACAATCTGTTGTGGTGGCGGTGCTGCCGCCGCTCCCCCCCCCCCCCCCGCATACATTACCTGCTCCGCCGGTGCGACTGCCCCCGGTCACCGCTGCTCCGTCTCCGCTCTGGTCTCCAGGTCCGGCATGCTTTACTTCTTCCTGCCCGGCAGGAAGTTTAAACAGTAGAGCGCCCTCTACTGTTTAAACTTCCTGCCGGGCTAGAAGAAGTGTTGCGGGAACGATGTGACAGCAGATTTGATCCCAGTGGTCGAATCTGCTGTCGATCTGGTGGGAATCGGCCTAGTGTATGGCTAGCTTAAAGCAATAGTTGGCAACGATATCAGATAGGCGGAGGTACAGAATCAGGAGACAGACTCAGAGTAATGTTCAGGCAGAGGTCGGCAATAGAAATCAGATGACTGAGGTACAGAATCATAGAGCAGATAGAATGGTCAGAAACAAGCCAGAGTCATACACAGAAATACAATCGTAACAATAATTAAGCTATCAAACAGATCCTAAGCTTAGTGTGAATTCCCAGCTCCTGCCGGTTCTAACACACTAGGGAACTAACTAAGGTCTGAGCGCTAACACGAAGTATTCGCAACAGCAGACAAGGAGCATCTGACAGCCGGCCCCCTTTATGCTGAGGATCACTCAGCAGCGCCGCCCAGCCAATCAGCGGCGAGGCGCGTCCCCCGTGATGTCAGCCGACCCGCAGGTCAGCTGATGCGTCTACGGGACGCATAAAGGTCTCGCCGCTGGACGCGCGCATGCGTAGCTCTGATGCTGTGTGCGGGCGAGAGTCCCATGCACGGCGTGTGCAGCGGATCGGCGGGGATGGCGGTGGCGGTCAGGCTGCATTCCGAGACCGCCATATCCCCGCCACTCATAACAATCGGTCAATTATGAAGCACCAGGAGCAGTGAAGGGGGAGGAGCAGGAACAGCCCCCATCTGCAAAACCTTACATTAGAACTAGCAAGGGCAGAAGGAGGAGAAAAAAACAAAGAATAAGAAAAATGAGGGAAAGGAAGAAAGTCCCAGAAAGAAACCACAGAAAACAGAAGAAAAGAGAGTCCACACACAAAATAATCTGTGCTTCTTCCTTTAGAAGATACTGATCCCTGTTGCCTCCCCTATGAGTGGTAGCTACCTGTTTAAGGCCCATAAACCGAAGCACATTAGGATTGGCTGCATGATCTCCCCTAACATGAGCTATCAATCTCCCTGCTCCTTTCTCTGTTTCAATCGATTTGAAGTGGTCCTGAAAACTTGTACACCTCTGTCTTGTCATTTAACCAATGTAAAATCTCCCGCATGGACAGACAACCACATACAGTAGACCATGTAAGGTCTGCTGTGCCCAGTCAGCGACGAAATGCCGAGACCTGGGCTGCAGCTCAGACTTCCGAGTCTCGGCAAGCCGCTGACATCGGTGGAACGCAGGAGACCCCGCAGACCTCATTGGAAAGGTGGAGGATGCGCTCTCAGTACACGGTCCGCCGATGTAAACAGTGACACTCATGTGCATACTTGTGTGTCAGCTGATTAGCTGACACACTGAACTTATTGGTTTGCTTTCAATTCTGCCTTTTGTTTTTTTTATAATTTGTTTTTTTTGTAAAGTTTTCAAAACCATACAGAAATAGTAGCAACATTTGAACATATATGACCAGCTATTTCCAATACAGACATCTTAAACAGCGACTATGTTAATACAGAGTAAAAAGGTATTGTGGTATAGAAGGCATTGGGTTAATGTCAGCAATTGTTCATTATCATGGCCACTCTGGGCTGAACCATCGCTGAGTATAAGGGCCTTGGTGTTTCCAATGTCAGACAGTAAATTGGAAAAAAAAATCTGCCTTTTGTTGATTGGTTAGTCCTAGTATTTTAACCTGGTTTTTGCCCCCAGTCATCACCTGTGATAGTATTTAGCTTTGGCTTGTTGCTGAGTAGTGCTCACTGTCTTGCTTGCTTCCTGCTGCCGACTATTGCCTTGTACTTTTACCACGATTAACCTCTGCTTGATTCCTGTTGCCGACCACTACCTTGAACTGACACACACTATACCTGCTGGATTCCTGTAAAGGTCTCGCCGCTGGCCGCGCGCACGCGTAGCTCTGATGCTGTGCACGGGCGAGAGTCCCGTGCGCGGCATGCACAGCGGAGTGGCGGGGATGGCGGCGGCAGTCAGGCTGCACTCCGAGACCGCCGTATCCCCGCCACTCATAACTGTACCTCCCCCTTGAGGCGTTGACTCCGGAAACGTTTTACACGGTTTCTCCGGATGTAATTCATGAAAGCTATGTCTCAACTCCTCCGCATGAAGACGATGGCCCGGTACCCACGATCTCTCCTCAGGCCCATACCCCTTCCAGTGGACCAGATACTGCACTGAACTCCGAACCCAACGGGAATCGAGAATCTCCTCAATCTCGTATTCAGGCTCTCCATCAATTTAACAAAGACACATGAAAAGATTTTGTACCTCTCATACTAGCAGGCAGTGCAATCACATATGTCACATCATTGATTTTTTGGGAAACGGGGTACAGGCCTATAAATCTGGGGCCCAATTTGGCCGAGGGTTGTTTCAATGCTAGATGCCGGGTTGAAACCCACACCATGTCCCCAGGAACAAATTCCCATTCCACAGATCGCTTCTTATCAGCCTGTCTTTTCTGGGTTAAAAAGGCCTTTTCCAGATTTCTTTTAACCATAGACCAGATGTCCCTAAAAGATCTCTGCCAATCTTCCATTGCCGGAAGAGAAGAGGACACCACCGGTAACAGGGAAAATTTAGGAGATCTCCCCGAAACCACCTGGAAAGGAAAGAAGCCTGAAGAGGCACTTTTTAGATTGATTAGAACTCCGCATACGGCAAGAATTTTGCCCAATCCAACTGAGCATCGGCCACATAGCACCTAAGGAACTGTTCAAGTGACTGGTTGACCCTTTCGGTTTGTCCATTGGTCTGTGGGTGATAGCCGGAGGAGAATGACAAGTTCATTCCCAGATGATGACAAAACCCTCTCCAAAACCTGGACACGAATTGGACTCCCCTATCTGACACCACATTTTCCGGTATCCCATGCAACCGAAAAATGTGCTGGATGAAGAGATCTGCCAGTTTCTGTGCTGAGGGGAGTCCGTCCAGAGGGATAAAATGAGCCATTTTGCTGAACCTGTCGACTACCACCCAGATGACCGTTTTACCCTCAGATCTAGGAAGTTCGCCCACAAAATCCATGGACAGATGGGTCCATGGTTGCTCAGGCACCGGCAATGACTGGAGCATGCCCACCGGAGCCTGTCTGGAAGGTTTACTTCTGGCACAGACCGAACAATCTCTGATGAACTCCTTACAATCTGAGACCAGGGACGGCCACCAGACGCATCTAGTCAGCAAATCCTGCGTTCTAGCCACCCCAGGATGCCCTGCATTCTTATGTGCATGAAACAACTGAAGAAGTTGCAGGCGATAATGCAGTGGCACAAACAGAACCCCATCGGGTTTCCCTTCGGGAATGTCCTGTTGATAGGGACCCAAAGTAGACAACCAGTCCTCCCATGTGTTGGTGGCTGCTAAGACAACTTTCTCGGGCAGGATGGTCTCAGGGGTTGGTGGCTGTACTGTCTCAGGCTCAAAACATCTAGACAGGGTATCTGCCTTGATGTTTTTACTTCCTGGTTTGTAGGTAATGATGAATCTAAATCTTGAGAAAAATAAAGACCATCGAGCTTGTCGGGGGCTAAGTCTCTTGGCCCCCTCTATGTATTCTAAATTTTTGTGGTTGGTGTAGACCGTAATCGTATGTTCTGCCCCTTCGAGCCAATGGCGCCATTCCTCGAACGCGAGCTTGATGGCCAACAAGTCTCGGTTTCCAATATCATAATTTCTCTCGGCGGGAGAAAACTTCCGAGAGAAAAAGGCACATGGATGCAATCTGCCCTGAAGACCAGAGTGTTGAGACAGCACCGCCCCAACCCCAACCTCTGATGCATCCACCTCCACAATAAAAGGAAAAGTGACATCAACATGCCGCAGAATGGGGGCAGAACAAAACAACTCTTTTAACGATGAGAAGGCAGAATGCGCTTCAGCTGACCAATTATAAGTGTCTGCCCCCTTCTTGGTAAGTTCCGTGAGAGGTGACACCACAGAAGAAAATCCCTTGATAAATTTTCTATAATAATTGGCAAAGCCAAGGAACCCCTGGAGTGCCTTCAGCCCTAAAGGTTGTGGCCACTCCAGCACAGCAGATGCTTTTTTGGGGTCCATGGAAAGTCCGGCAGTAGAAATGATATATCCCAAAAAGGGAACCTCAGACACTTCAAAGAGACATTTCTCTAACTTGGCATATAAAGAGTTCTGCCTTAATTTCCTTAAGACGAACCTTACATGCTCCGTGTGTTCATTCAAATTGGGTGAGAATATAAGTATGTCGTCCAAGTAAACCAGGACAAACTGCCCTAAGACTTCTCTGAAGACCTCATTAATCAACTCCTGGAAGACGGCGGGAGCGTTACACAACCAGAAGGGCATGACCAGGTACTGGTAGTGCCCGTCGGGTGTGTTTAACGCCGTCTTCCATTCGTCACCCTCCCTTATGCGAACCAGGTTGTATGCTCCCCGTAGTTCGAGTTTGGAGAAGATACATGCATCAGTAACCTGGGAAAACAAGTCATCTATTAAAGAGAGTGAATGACGATTCTTTATAGTAATCTTGTTTAGCCCTCTGTAATCAATACATGGCCGGAGGCCACCATCCTTCTTCTTTACAAAAAAAAATCCTGCTCCGGCCGGAGACTTTGAAGGACGGATGAACCCCTTGGCCAAGTTTTCTTTAACCACTTAAGGACTGCAGTCATAAAACCCCTTAAGGACCAGAGCCTTTTTTTCCATTCGGACCACTGCAGCTTTCACGGTTTATTGCTCAGTCATACAACCCACCACCTAAATGAATTTTACCTCCTTTTCTTGTCACTAATACAGCTTTCTTTTGGTGCTATTTGATTGCTGCTGCGAGTTTTACTTTTTATTATATTCATCAAAAAAGACATGAATTTTGTAAAAAAAATGACTTTTTTAACTTTCTGTGCTGACATTTTTCAAATAAAGTAAAATTTCCTATACATTTGAGCGCAAAAGTTATTCTGCTACATGTCTTTGATAAAAAAAAAACATTCAGTGTATATTTATTGGATTGGGTAAAAGTTTTAGCGTTTACAAACTATGGTGCAAAAAGTGAATTTTCCCATTTTCAAGCATCTCTGACTTTTCTGCGCACCTGTCAGGTTTCATGAGGGGCTAAAATTCCAGGATAGTACAAATACCCCCCAAATGACCCCATTTTGGAAAGAAGACATCCCAAAGTATTCAGTGAGAGGCATGGTGAGTTCATTGAAGATTTTATTTTTTGTCACAAGTTAGCGGAAAATGACACTTTGTGACAGGAAAAAAAAAAAAAGTTTCCATTTCTTCTAACTTGCGACAAAAAAAAATGAAATCTGCCACGGACTCACTATGCTCCTCTCTGAATACCTTGAAGTGTCTACTTTCCAAAATGGGGTCATTTGTGGGGTGTGTTCACTGTCCTGGCATTTTGGGGGGTGCCTAATTGTAAGCACCCCTGTAAAGCCTAAAGATGCTCATTGGACTTTGGGCCCCTTAGCGCAGTTAGGCTGCAAAAAAGTGCCACACATGTGGTATTGCCGTACTCAGGAGAAGTAGTATAATGTGTTTTGGGGTGTATTTTTACACATACCCATGCTGGGTGGGAGAAATATCTCCATAAATGACAATTTTTTTTATTTTTTTTACACACAATTGTCAATTTATAGAGATATTTCTCCCACTCAGCATGGGTATGTGGAAAAATACACCCCAAAACACATTATACTACTTCTCCTGAGTACGGCAATACCACATGTGTGGCACTTTTTTGCACCCTAACTGCGCTAAGGGGCCCAAAGTCCAATGAGTACCTTTAGGATTTAACAGGTCATTTTGAGAAATTTCGTTTCAAGACTGCTCCTCACGGTTTAGGGCCCCTAAAATGCCAGGACAGTATAGGAATCCCACAAATTACCCCATTTTAGAAAGAAGACACCCCAAGGTATTCCATTAGGAGTATGGTGAGTTCTTAGAAGATTTTTTTTTTTTGTCACAAGTTAGCGGAAATTGATTTTAATTGTTTTTTTTCACAAAGTGTCATTTTCCGCTAACTTGTGACAAAAATAAAATCTTCTATGAACTCACCATACTCCTAACGGAATACCTTGGGGTGTCTTCTTTCTCAAATGGGGTCATTTGTGGGGTTCCTATACTGCCCTGGCATTTTAGGGGCCCTAAACCGTGAGGAGTAGTCTTGAAACCAAATGTCGCAAAATGACCTGTGAAATCCTAAAGGTACTCATTGGACTTTGGGCCCCTTAGCGCACTTAGGGTGCAAAAAGGTGCCACACATGTGGTACCGCCGTACTCAGGAGAAGTAGTATAATGTGTTTTGGGGTGTATTTTTACACATACAGATGCTAGGTGGGAGAAATATCTCTGTAAATGACAATTATTTGATTTTTTTTTACACACAATTGTCCATTTACAGAGAGATTTCTCCCACCCAGCATGGGTATGTATAAAAATACACCCCAAAACACATTATACTACTTCTTCTGAGTACGGCGATACCACATGTGTGACACTTTTTTGCAACCTAGGTGCGCTAAGGGGCCTAACGTCCTATTCACAGGTCATTTTGAGGCATTTGGATTCTAGACTACTCCTCACGGTTTAGGGCCCCTAAAATGCCAGGGCAGTATAGGAACCCCACAAGTGACCCCATTTTAGAAAGAAGACACCCCAAGGTATTCCGTTAGGGGTATGGTGAGTTCATAGAAGATTTTATTTTTTGTCACAAGTTAGTGAAAAATGACACTTTGTGAAAAAAACTATAAAAATCCAATTTCCGCTAACTTTTGACAAAAAATAAAATCTTCTATGAACTCATCATACACCTAACAGAATACCTTGGGGTGTCATCTTTCTAGAATAGGGTCATTTGTGGGGTTCCAATACTGCCCTGGCATTTTAGGGGCCCTAAACCGTGAGGAGTAGTCTTGAACCCAAATGTCTCAAAATGACCTGTGAAATCCTAAAGGTACTCATTGGACTTTGGGCCCCTTAGCACAGTTAGGCTGCAAAAAAGTGTCACACATGTGGTATTGCCGTACTCAGAAGAAGTAGTATAATGTGTTTTGTGGTGTATTTTTACATATAACCATGCTGGGTGGGAGAAATATCTCTGTAAATGACACATTTTTTATTTTTTTTTACACACAATTGTCCATTTACAGAGAGATTTCTCCCACCCAGCATGGGTATGTGTAAAAATACACCACAAAACACATTATACTACTTCTCCTGAGTATGGCGATACTACATGTGTGACACTTTTTTGCAGCCTAGGTGCGCTAAGGGGGCCAACGTCCTATTCACAGGTCATTTTGAGGCATTTGTTTTCTAGACTACTCCCCACGGTTTAGGGCCCCTAAAATGCCAGGGCAGTATAGGAACCCCACAAGTGACCCCATTTTAGAAAGAAGACACCCCAAGGTATTCCGTTAGGGGTATGGTGAGTTCATAGAAGATTTTATTTTTTGTCACAAGTTAGTGAAAAATGACACTTTGTGAAAAAAACAATAAAAATCCAATTTCCGCTAACTTTTGACAAAAAATAAAATCTTCTATGAACTCATCATACACCTAACAGAATACCTTGGGGTGTCTTCTTTCTAAAATGGGGTCACTTGTGGGGTTCCTATACTGCCCTGGCATTTTACGGGCCCAAAACTGTGAGTAGTCTGGAAACCAAATTTCTCAAAATGACTGTTCAGGGGTATAAGCATCTGCAAATTTTGATGACAGGTGGTCTATGAGGGGGCAAATTTTGTGGAAACGGTCATAAGCAGGGTGGCCTCTTAGATGACAGGATGTATTGGGCCTGATCTGATGGATAGGAGTGCTAGGGGGGTGACAGGAGGTGATTGATGGGTGTCTCAGGGGGCGGTTAGAGGGGAAAATAGATGTAATCAATGCACTGGGGAGGTGATCGGAAGGGGGTCTGAGGGGGATATGAGGGTTTGGCCGAGTGATCAGGAGCCCACATGGGGCAAATTAGGGCCTGATCTGATGGGTAGGTGTGCTAGGGGGTGACAGGAGGTGATTTATGGGTGTCTCAAGGTGTGATTAGAGGGGGGAAATAGATGCAAGCAATGCACTAGCGAGGTGATCAGGGCTGGGGTCTGAGGGCGTTCTGAGGTGTGGGCGGGTGATTGGGTGCCCGCAAGGGGCAGATTAGGGTCTAATCTGATGGGTAACAGTGACAGGTGGTGATAGGGGGTGATTGATGGGTAATTAGTGGGTGTTTAGAGGAGAGAAGAGATGTAAACACTGCACTTGGGAGGTGATCTGATGTCGGATCTGCGGGCGATCTATTGGTGTGGGTGGGTGATCAGATTGCCCGCAAGGGGCAGGTTAGGGGCTGATTGATGGGTGGCAGTGACAGGGGGTGATTGATGGGTGGCAGTGACAGGGGGTGATTGATGGGTGATTGACAGGTGATCAGTGGGTTATTACAGGGAATAACAGATGTAAATATTGCACTGGCGAATTGATAAGGCGGGGGTCTGAGGGCAATCTGAGCGTGTGGGCGGGTGATTGGGTGCCCGCAAGGGTCTAATCTGATGGGTAACAGTGACAGGTGGTGATAGGGGGTGATTGATGGGTGATTGATGGGTAATTAGTGGGTGTTTAGAGGAGAGAATAGATGTAAACAATGGATTTGGGAGGTGATCTGATGTCGGATCTGCGGGCGATCTATTGGTGTGGGTGGGTGATCAGATTGCCCGCAAGGGGCAGGTTAGGGGCTGATTGATGGGTGGCAGTGACAGGGGGTGATTGATGGGTGGCAGTGACAGGGGGTGATTGACAGGTGATCAGTGGGTTATTACAGGGAAGAACGGATGTAAATAATGCACTGGCGAATCGATAAGGGGGGGGTTTGAGGGCAATCTGAGCGTGTGGGCGGGTGATTGGGTGCCCGCAAGGGTCTAATCTGATGGGTAAAAGTGACAGGTGGTGATAGGGGGTGATTGATGGGTGATTGATGGGTAATTAGTGGGTGTTTAGAGGAGAGAATAGATGTAAACAATGGATTTGGGAGGTGATCTGATGTCGGATCTGCGGGCGATCTATTGGTGTGGGTGGGTGATCAGATTGCCCGCAAGGGGCAGGTTAGGGGCTGATTGATGGGTGGCAGTGACAGGGGGTGATTGACGGGTGATTGACAGGTGATTGACAGGTGATTGACAGGTGATTGACAGGTGATCAGGGGGATAGATGCATACAGTACACAGGGGGGGGAGGGTCTGGGGGGGTCTGGGGAGAATCTGAGGGGTGGGGGGGTGATCAGGAGGGAGCAGGGGGCAGTTTAGGGACTAAAAAAAAAATAGCGTTGACAGATAGTGACAGGGAGTGATTGATGGGTGATTAGGGGGGTGATTGTGTGCAAACGGTGGTCTGGGGGTGGGCAGGGGGGGGTCTGAGGGGTACTGTGGGCGATCAGAGGGGAAGGGGGGGCAGATCAGTGTGTTTGGGTGCAGACTAGGGTGGCTGCAGCCTGCCCTTGTGGTCCCTCGAACACTGGGACCACCAGGGCAGGAGGCAGCCTGTATAATACACTTTGTAAACATTACAAAGCGTATTATACGCTTCCTATCCGGCGATCGTCGGGTTAACAACCCGCCGGCGCTTCCGATTGGCCGGCGGGTTGACGTCGCGGGTGGGCGGAGCCTATTGCCGGCGGATGCGCGCGCATCCCAGCGCGCGATCCCCGGCCAGAGAGTGCCCCAGGACCTGACGCCAATCTGCGTTACGTGGTCCTGGGGCTGCCACTTTGCCGCCGCCAATATGAAGTAGGCGGTCGGCAAGTGGTTAATATAATCCTGCATAGCAAGCTTTTCAGGACCGGAAAGGTTATATAAATGGCCTCTAGGGGGCATACAACCTGGTCTCAACTCAATGGGACAGTCAAAACTTCTATGTGGAGGAAGTTTGTCTGCCGCTTTGGGACAAAAGACATCAGTAAACTCAGTATAAGTTGCGGGCAATCCTTGCATTTGAACCTTGGTAATGCACATGGTCACTTTCTCCAAACAATGATGATGACAGTAGGAGGACCAGCTTAAGAGCTGCCTGGAACTCCAGTCAATCTGAGGAGAATGCTTTTGCAACCATGGCATACCAAGGATCACGGTGGAAGTGGCCATCTTGAGCACAAAAAATTGTATTTGCTCCCTATGCAGCACCACCACCTGACATAACAATACAGGAGTTTGAGACAGAGGTTGTTTCCCCTGAAGTGGAGAGTCATCCACTGCAGTAACAAAAATCTGTCTGTCCAAAGAAACAAAGGGAACTCCCAACTTCATAGCAAAATCATAATCTATGAAATTGGCTGCTGAGCCCGAATCTATGAATGCCTGGGTGGACAAAACTCGATCCTCCCAGGTAATAGAACACGGGAGAAGTAAACGATTCTCATTTAGAGGTAACACAGGCTCGCCTAGGGTAGTACCTCTAGCTACACCTAGGCGGCAGAGTTTTCCGCCTTCTTGGGACAATTATGTACCACATGGCCCTTCTCTGCACAGTATAAGCAGAGCCTCTCTGTTCATCTCCGATTTTTCTCTACCTCATCCTCAGACAACTTGGATTGTCCGATCTGCAACAGCTCATCTGGAGGAAGAGAAGGAGATGGAGAAGATGAAGTGATAGGACCGGGTCTCCCCGCGAATTTACCTCGGGTTTGTCTTTGGTACCGAACCCGGCGATCTATTTTAACGGCTAATGAGATCGCATCATCAATAGTCTTGGGTTCCGGATGGCTTAACATAAGATCGGCCACTGCAAACGGTCCCCATCTAGCCGACACAGCTCACCTTCTAAATTTTGCAGGGTATGTCTCAACGTTGTTATGCCCCTGCCTGAGAGTTTTGAGTTTCCTCTGAGCCGTAACTGCCAAATCGGGATCGTCATATATAATCGCCATAGTTTTAAAAAATTCCTAAACAGACGTTAAAGCTTAATAACCAGTAGGGAGACTGTAAGCCCACGACTGTGAATCCCCAGATAATAGAGTTTTAATGAAAGTCACCCTCTGACCCTCAGACCCTGATGACGTAGTTCGTAACTCAAAATACGAAAGGCAATGGTTTCTGAAATTCTGAAAGTCAGACCTGTGCCCTGAAAACTTTTCAGGGAGAGGTATCCTGGGCTCCATAACAGGGGATGACACTGGTGCATTAGTTGCCTGAAGGGTGCGTACTACCTCAGACAACTGGTTGATCTGTGTCTGTTGAGCGTTAAGTTAGGCCGTTAACATTGGTTAGGTCGTTAACGGCCATGGTTAACAGTTCAACTTGACTGCACAGTGTCTCCATAGACATTTTTTGGTCTGCTGTTCTGTAACAAATGGTGTCAGCAATAACAAGGTTCTGATTATTTGGTGATCTGCAGTATCACCAATAATGCAGATACTATATCTGATTATATGGTGATCTGCAGAATCACCAATAATACAAATATAGCGACACAGAAAATATTGAGACCTTAGTCACACTTTATTGCACTGAGTGTAGTGATTGGTGCAAACAGTAAGTACTGATAGGTTTAGCAACACCTGACCAGAGGAGCTGGTGGGCACTAACAGTACTGAGCCCCTCACCAGAGACAAGGGCTCTCTGGTGAGAGTAGAGAGGTCAGACTAATCGATTCGGCAACAGACAGGCAGATAAGGTACAAAATCAGAAGGCAGATCGGAGTGAGGGTAAAACAATAGTCGGCAATGATATCAGATACAAGTACAGAATCAGGAGACAGACTCAGAGTAATGTTCAGGACGAGGTCGGCAATAGAAATCAGATGACTGAGGTACAGAATCATAGAGCAGATAGAATGGTCAGAAACAAGCCAGAGTTATACACAGAAATACAATCGTAATAATAATTAAGCTATCAAACAGATTCTAAGCTTAGTGTAAATTCCCAGCTCCTGCCGGTTCTAACACACTAGGGAACTGACTAAGGTCTGAGCGCCAACATGAAGTATTTGCAACAGCAGACAAGGAGCATCTGACAGCCGGCTCCCTTTATGCTGAGGATCACTCAGCAGCGCCGCCCAGCCAATCAGCGGCGAGGCGCGTCCCCCGTGACGTCAGCCGACCCGCAGGTCAGCTGATGCGTCTACGGGACGCGTAAAGGTCTCGCCGCTGGCCGCGTGCACGCGTAGCTCTGATGCTGTGCGCGGGCGAGAGTCCCATGCGCGGTGTGCGCAGCAGATCGGCGAGGATGGCGGCGGCGGTCAGGCTGCACTCCGAGACCGCCATATCCCCGCCACTCATAACAATCGGTCAATTATGAAGCACCAGGAGCAGTCAAGGGGGAGGAGTAGGAACAACCCCCATCTGTAAAACCTTACATTAGAACTAGCAAGGGCAGAAGGAGGAGAAAAAAATAAAAAATAAGAAAAATGAGGGAAAGGAAGAAAAAGTCCCAGAAAGAAATCACAGTAAAGCATCTAGAGAGAAGACAGGGAAAAAAGAAGAGAAAACAGGAGAAAAGAGAGTCCACACACAAAATCATCTGTGCTTCTTCCTTTAGAAGATACTGATCCCTGTTGCCTCCCCTATGAGGGGTAGCTACCTGTTTAAGGACCATAAACCTAAGCACATTAGGATTGGCTGCATGATCTCCCCTAACATGAGCTATCAATCTCCCTGCTCCTTTCCCTGTTTCAATTGATTTGAAGTGGTCCTGAAAACTTGTGCACCTCTGTCTTGTCATTTTACCAATGTAAAATCTCCCGCATGGACAAACAACCACATACAGTAGACCATGTAAGGTCTGCTGTGCCCAGTCAGCGACGAAATGCCGAGACCCTGGCTGCAGCTCAGACTTCCGAGTCTTGGCAAGCCGCTGACATTGGTGGAACGCAGGAGACCCCGCAGACCTCATTGGAAAGGTGGAGGATGCGCTCTCAGTACACGCTCCGCCGATGTAAACAGTGACACTCATGTGCATGCTTGTGTGTCAGCTGATTAGCTGACACGCTGAACTTCAATTGGTTTGCTTTCAATTTTGCTTTTTGTTTTTTTTATAATTTGTTTTTATTGTAAAGTTTTCAAAAACATACAGCAATAGTAGCAACATTTGAACATATATGACCAGCTATTTCCAATACAGACATCTTAAACAGCAACTATGTTAATACATAGTAAAAAGGTATTGTGGTATAGAAGGCATTGGGTTAATGTCATCAATTTTTCATTATCATGGCCACTCTGGGCTGAACCATCGCTGAGTATAAGGGCCTTGGTGTTTCCAATGTCAGACAGTAAATTGGAAAAAAAAATCTGCCTTTTGTTGATTGGTTAGTCCTAGTATTTAAACCTGTTTTTTGCCCCCAGTCATCACCTGTGATAGTATTTAGCTTTGGCTTGTTGCTGAGTAGCGCTCACTGTCTTGCTTGCTTCCTGCTGCCGACTATTGCCTTGTACTTTTACCACGATTAACCTCTGCTTGATTCCTGTTGCCGACCACTACCTTGAACTGACACACGCTATACCTGCTGGATTCCTGTTGCCAACCTTGCCTTGAACTTGGACTACACTTTGCTTGCTGCCTGAATTGACCCTTGCTTGGACACGGATTGCATGAACTTTTCCAGGACTGACTTTGGCCTGTCTTGACTACGATAACTCTTGAAAGCCCTGTCTTGGACCTGCTTACCGTTTCCTGGAGCTCCTGGCTTCCCTGCCTCTGGATTCACTCATCTGGATAGCCTTATTCATTAGGACTCAGATGACTGTCTTATATATACATATATACATCTTGTGTGCCCAAATTGCATTGCTAAAGTATTCAGGTTCTGTCTGGTAATTGGCTATCTGTCAGCCTGTATGCTACATCTGCCTGCAGGGTATTGTTAGTATTGTGTTAGGTAGGAGATTCCACAGGTGTTATGGGCTGGGCTCTGGGTCAGTCATACGGGCATACAGTCTGAACTGTGGTTATTGACAAGACTAACCTGACAGACCACATATTTTGATCTGCAATGCAAAAACTCCCTTATTGCAATCCTCTAGCCACCCAACTGTATTATTTTACTTAAGGGTAAATTGGTCACAGTTATTGCAATTGCGACATTTGAAATTGCCCATTGGACGTGATCTATCTTGTCAGTACAATGTACATGGTACCCTGAACTCACTACACACCCCCAGATCATCAATCATACGTGTTCAATTGAACAATATCAGTGGTTTCTCACTAACCACTGTTTTAAGTTTAGGGCTTTCCTTCAAGTGATTATTTGTCAGGTTTGTCTGGTCAACCACTATAGGTCAGGCCGTATGTCCATATGCCTGACCTATAACCCAGCCCTAACAACTGCAACAAACTCCTACCTAACATAAACTACAACACACCCTGAAGGTAGATGTGGCATACACAATGACATAAAGTGACTCACCAATAACACCTGAGACAGAGTAAGCAATGAGTACAGTACAATATAGGGTGATGTACAGTCACCTAAGGCCTAGTAGTGTGGGCAGTCCAGATGACTGAAGCAGGACAGGACTAGAGGTATAGAAGTCCAGATTAATCGTAGTCGTGGAAGTCAGTGCAATGTCCAGTAACAATCCGAGGTCAGCAACAGCTAATCAGGCAGAAGTGTGGTCAGGATAAGCCGAGGTTGGCACCAGATAATCAGGCAGTAGCGTGGTCAGGAATAAGCAGAGGTTAGCAGCAGGTAATCAAACAGAAGCGTTGTCAGGAACAAGCAGAAGTTGGCAACAAAGTTTCCAATATGAGAGTGCATACCCAGCAACAAGACAAAAGCAGAATGCTATCACGGGCGATGACAGGGGGCACTCTCAATGCTTAAATATATAAAGTAATCAATCAGAACTGAACAGAATACAAAAATCTGCTTCCAGTGTGTCAGCGATTAGCTGACACATGTGCATCATTGTAAACAGTTTACATCTGCAGAGTGCGTATTGAGAACCCATCCTCCGCGTGCCCAATGACATATAATGCGAGAATCACCCTGCGTTCCAATGACATCAGCCCCCCGTTGGGACCCGGAAGGCCGGGTATCGGCGTGCTGACGTCTTATAGCAACAGACCATACATTATTATTTAGCATTTATATAGCACTAACATCTTATGCAGCGCTGTACAGGATATATGTATATATATTGTCTTCTCTTGTCATTGACTGTCCCTCAAAGGAGCTCGCAATCTAATTCCTACCATAGTCATATGTGTATGAATGTATTATATGTATTATAGTCTAGGGTCCATTTAGGGGGAGCTAATTAACTTATTTGTATGCTTTTGGGATGTAGGAGGAAACCGGAGTGCCCCCACAGGAAACCCACGTAGACATAGGAAGAACATACAAAGTCCTTGCAGATAGTGCCCTGGCTGGGATTTGAACTGGGGACCTAGCGCTGCAAGGTGAGAGCGCTAACCACTACACCACCTTGCTGCCCACTACGCCACCATGCTGTCCATTAGACCAGTTGTCCAAAATGCTAGTTCTTTACCTGTCAGACTTCGGGGAGAAAGCAAAGATGAAGGGCGTATTTTGATTTTTACTTTGATTTTGGGCGACAGAACCTTCTCCCTTTTGATTTCTATCTTCTCCACCCTTCCTTTTTCAGAGAGACTTTCAAGGTCTGGCATTGGCCCTATTAAATGCATCTGCTAGGACAGATAAGGGGTACCCTCTTGCCATTAGTCTATACCCCAACTCATTGCTTTAAATTTCAAAGTGCCAAAGTGCTCCTGTCTACAATTATTTCAATACATGATGGGGGCGATTACTGGAGTAAGCAAGTATAAAATTGGTGGCCATGGACTTCCTAACCCACCTACTCAAAAGCTTATCATCCATGAGGAAGATGATCAGATCGAGGAATTCAAGGCGATCACCACCACACACCCATAAATCTCATGTTCAAATCATTTGCACAGAGCCATTGCACAAAACTCCTGAAAAAGTGCTTCCCCTCCTTTCCAGATCATAAGGGGAGGTCACAGAGGAATTGGCTGAGAGCCTGTCTATGGCGGGGTTACTCCTATGGGACAGACCCCGGAAGGGACGTTCCCCTTTCACCCTCAGTGTGGGTCAGACAGCTTGGGGCGGCACTCAGTATGCACCACTCGTCCGGAAGTGTGACAGGTTTCAAGAGATACGTCCCTGCTTTTCTTGGCTATTTAAACCTTTAAAATGGTGCACCTTTTTATTATCGGTGTTGGTCTCTGAAGGAGCAAGAGTCACCCACAAAATGGCTGCCATGCACCTTACCTGTGTATCTGTTTGTGATGAAGATGGACTAAAATCGGTGTGCATGCAACTCCTGATCCCCAATATCTGTTTTCTGTTGCCATTGGAATTGACTTTTTGTATGTCTGGAGAGACAGGAAGACATTGTTCCCTTAGTTAGCTGCCTTGTTACCATCTGGTTTCAACCCTTTTTTTTTTTTTTTTGCTACTTTTGTATTGTATTGAAAATAAGCTATTGTATAACTATAGGACCCTGTCCATGCTGCCTTAGAAGAAAATAGACTGGAAAATCTCCAATAGGGATGAGCGAGAATGCCTCATGAGAATTTTCTCGAGAACACTCAATGGTTACGCACATTTTTGACAAAATAGTTTAGCACATTACATTGATTACACTGATGTCAAAGAGACCAACGTTTTTAAGGGTTAAAAACAAAGCCTCAATACATCTTACAATCACCAAATGTTCTAGGTATGTTGGGGAAAATAGCAAAAGCAGTGAATGTGCAGCCAGTTTGGAGGGACCACCTAACCTGTTTATGGTATATGGAACTGGAATGAAACTGGAGTAACCATAAGAAAGTAATACACACATGGTTTGGAATGTACAAACTGTGGCATACAGATGGTATACATGAAGCATAACTTTTGTAACCCAAAAATATAAAAAAAAAAAAAACATAAAGAAAAAGATGGACAGGACAAGTGAATTGCTACCTTGAGGTTTGTTGATAGCATGAAAGTCAGTAAAAAAGGTTTTAGGTACATGAAGCTTTCAGGGCCGTAAGCATGACCTGAAATTGTGGTGGCGGTGGTGATAAGTAGTGTTGGGCGAACAGTGTTCGCCACTGTTCGGGTTCTGCAGAACATCACCCTGTTCGGGTGATGTTCGAGTTCGGCCGAACACCTGATGGTGTTCGGCCTTTTAAGTTCGGGTTCGCCCCGAACTACTGAATGGCCGCCGAACAGGGCCGAACAGGGCTCCTGTTCGGCCGAACAGGGCCCTGTTCGCCCGAACATGCCGCAATACGGCCCCCCTATGGGGTCGCAGGCATAAGGGGGGAGCATGCTCCGATCGCGGGGGGGGGGGGGGCGGAAATTCCCCCCACCCCCTCCGCTAGCGCTCCCCCCTCTGCCCGCTTCCTCATAAAAAAAGTTTAAGGCAAGTTAAATAGTACTTGGTGGCTGGCCTGGCACTGGCAGTGGAGTGAGGAGGAGTCCGAGTAGCAGAGTGACGCGTTGAGGGCGGGCAGTGGGCGGTTCAGCGATAGTACCCTTGTGGTACTTCCGCCCTTTCTCTGACCTCACGTCCTCTACGTGATGACGCATACGAGGGTACGCGTGATGCGTACCCTCGTATGCAGAGGACGTGAGGTCAGAGAAAGGGCGGAAGTACCACAAGGGTACTACCGCTGAACCGCCCGCTGCCCGGCCTCAATGCGTCACTCTGCTACTCGGACTCCTCCTCCTCCTCACTCCACTGCCAGTGCCAGGCCAGCCACCAAGTACTATTTAACTTGCCTTAGCTTTTTTTATGGGGAAGCGGGCAGAGGGGGGAGCGCTAGCGGAGGGGGTGGGGGGAATTTCCGCCCCCCCTCCCCCCCCCCGCGATCGGGGCATGCTCCCCCCTTATGCCTGCGACCCCATAGGGCCCCCAAAATGGGCATGTTCGGGGGTCCCATTGACTTCCATTGAGTTCGGCGTTCGGGCCGAACATGCCGAACATCTGGCCCATGTTCGGCCTGTTCGGCCCGAACCCGAACATCCAGGTGTTCGCCCAACACTAGTGATAAGTGTCAGCTCAGGACACTAGTAGCCGTGTGGGCCATAGAACCAACAGGAGACCACATTGGTAGATAACATCATGGACTGGATGAAATCAGGAATGTTACCCGTAAAGATGTATAAAAAAGTGGAAACTTTCAACCAAAAAAAAAGTGGACCTCAGAAAAAGTGTGTGAAAGAATAATGCAGTAGCAGTGTGGCCTCAAACAAGCTATTGCAAGGTAGACCACATTAACAGCAATGTTGAAAAATTAACTGCAACTTTTTTTAACTTTGGAAGTAAAAGTAGGAGAACACAGAACAGATGTACAGCATATGTCACACTCAATGACTACCATTTTTTTTGAAAACGGGGTAAAGCATTAAAGAGGAACTCCAGTGAAAATAATGTAATAAAAAGTGCTTCATTTTTACAATAATTATGTATAAAGGATTTAGTCAGTGTTTGCCCGTTGTAAAATCATTCCTCTCCCTGATTTACATTCTGACATTTATCACATGGTGACATTTTTACTGCTGGCAGGTGATGTCAGTGGAAGGAGATGCTGCTTGCTTTTTTGGCAGTTGGAAACCGCTGTAAATAGCTGTTATTTCCCACAATGCAACAAGACTCCCACAGTGTGATGTCAGAACAATGGTCCTGACATCACACTGTGGGAGGGGTTTCACCACAATATCAGCCATGCAGAGCCCTATGATGATCCATTTGTGAAAAGGAAAAGATTTCTCATTAGGTTAGGCCAGGCATGGGCAAACTCGGCCCTCCAGCTGTTATGGAACTACAAGTCCCACAATGCATTTGCCTTTATGAGTCATGACTGTGGCTGTCAGACTCCTGCAAAGCATTGTGGGACTTGTAGTTCCGTAACAGCTGGAGGGCCGAGTTTGCCCATGCCTGGGTTAGGCTATAGTAAAAGATTGGTAAAGATTACCAATTTCCAGTGCCCTTTTTATGGGGGCCTTTTTTACATGTACACGGATGGCATTGCAGTGGCACTGCACCCAGTATAACAAATGTTCTGTTGCTGCTAACTTAGACAATATGAATGATAATACACTCAAAAAACACAATTGGCCCACTGTGTGCATGTCAAGTGAAGCAGACATTACAATCCTTGTTTAACCATTTCTGCTGCTGGGAAATGAGCCTCGCCACCTTCATTTATAGTTTCAAACCAATTTATAAATGTAGTCCCTTTTTTTTTCATCTTTGTGTGGAGCGCAGTGCAGGTTACTTTCACTTGTAGTGCAAATCAGGGTGTGCCTACTCGCTGCAAAACTAAGGAGTGTGGTGAGAAGAGTTTTAAGACCCGCCCACAGAGGCTTTGGAGCCACTCACATTACAGATGTTAGTGGCTTAACATGATTGGCTGAATTTTTAAGAGCAGCTTCATTATTGGCTGAAGTGTGAGCAGAAAGTTTTGCAGGACACATGCTGCAATCCTGCTTGCAGACGTATCGGGGCCACGTACATGAAGCAAGTACCTTTATTCAGTGACAGCTGCAATTTTAACCACTTAACATCTCAGTCGTTTTCAGCTTATGCATCCGAGCAATGTTCACCTCCCATTCATTAGCCTATAACTTTATCACTACTAATCACAATGAACTGATCTATATCTTGTTTTTTCCGCCACCAATTAGGCTTTCTTTGGGGGGTACATTTTGCTAAGAGCCAATTTACTGTAAATGCATTTTAACAGGAAGAATAAGAAAAAAAATGAAAAAATTCATTATTTGTCAGTTTTCGGCCATTATAGTTTTAAAATAATACATGCCTCCATAATTAAAACCCACGTATTGTTATTGCCCATTTGTCACGGTTATTTCACCATTTAAATTATGTCCCTATCACAATGTATCGCGACAATATTTTATTTGGAAATAAAAGAGCATTTTTTCCGTTTTGCATACATCACTATTTACAAGCTTATAAAAAAAAAAATAGAGAGAAATATTTCATCTTTACATAGATATTTAAAAAGTTTAGACCCTTAGGTAAATATTTATGTTTTTTTTTTTTTATAGTAATGTTTTTTTTGTTTTTTTTTATTAAACATTTTATGTGGGCATTTTTGGGAGGGTGGGATATAAAAGTGTTTTATTTGGGGAAATATTGGTGTAGTGTAATGTTTTTGGGTATTTGCTTGTAGTTTTACTTTTTGGCCACAAGATGGCAATCTCGATTTTTTTTACATGACGTCACTCTAAGCGTACAATGTACGCTTAGAGGGACACAGCTTCAGAAAGAGCGAAGCTTCCGAGAGAAGCTGTCGCTTTTTCAGCGGGGGAGAGGAATCAATGATCGGGCTCCCCAGCCCGATACATTGATTCCGTGGCTACCAACTCCGCGGCCGGGAGTGCGCGTGCACGCGCGTGATCGGCCGCGGGAGCGCGCGGGAGCGCGCCTGTCCTCCTTGACGTTTTTATACGTCAAGGAGGACAAAGTGGTTAAGGAGCCCTGGATACTGTACCATCAATTTGTTCAGCCTGGCCTAAGATATACTTAACCTTGTAGTACACCATGGGCTTGATTCACAAAGCGGTGCTAACTGTTAGCACGCCTGTGAAAACCCCCTTAGCACGTCTAAACGAGCTTTTCGCGCGCAAAACTGTACGCGCGCAAAACTTTACGCGCGCACTGCACAGTGCCCATTAAAGCCTATGGGACTTAGTGTGCGCATAGGACTTTGCGCGCCTAAAACTTTGCGCGCAGTACTTAGTGCGCGATCTGATTGAGAAAACCGGTGCTAACCTACTTAGCACCCTGGTTAGCGCGCCTAAAGACTTTAGACATGCTAAGTAGGTTAGCACCGCATAGTGAATCAAGCCCCAAATGTGCTTGTACTGTATCTCCAATGGGAGGACAGAGTGGTCTTTTTGCAGCATGCTGGGCCATTTCTAGGGCATGCTGGGCCACTGCTAGGACATTTTCTGATAAAATAAACTTCTGGTAAAGTAAATCACTTTTCCAGGTCCCTTGCATTTACTCTAACGAGATTATACTGTATTTTACTTTTGGAAAGGACCACTATTTACAGAAAATGGGAGTGGCAAAGAGATCACTATTTGCACCACAGTATTCAAAATTATTTATTGCAGAAAGCAAAGAAGAATACCTTAATACATGTCAAATAAAACCAGGGCCTACTATTGTAATTATATGGTCTGCAAGTGAGGAGGATCTCCTATTCCTTTCATCCTACAATCAAACTGAAACTGAGTTACTCTCAAATGGAGATTTACTTTCTTGACACTTTCTTGAACCAAACACAAAGGCTATACAGCTGAAAGCTTGCTTACTTCTATTCTTTTTATATGACAATAAATGGTATCATCCTGATTCAAAACTTCTTGCTTTTCTTGACACCACCATTTACATTGGGTGGAAACCTACAAATGTCTATGCACCACAAACCACCAGACCGTCCCTCATACCTCAGGTAGGACAGTTTCCACCCCAAGCATTTAAAAAATTCCATAATTTACAACCAAACCATAAGATGCAATTGGATCTGTTCTGACAGGGGTGACAGAGATTAACACCTGAGCTACCCGAAGAAGAACTTTATTAAACAAGGGTACAATATTCTAATGGGGAAGCTCAAATCCAGAAGGTTAACATCACCCCTAGGATTCAGCTCCTGAAATACAAGCAAAACCAGGAAGAGATCCATATCACACTGGTGGCCACCTGCAACCCACACTTGGAAATATTAAGAAAGATTGGAAAAAAAATGTCACCCTCTTTTACACAAGGACCAGAGACTGAGAAAGATATTCCCTGAACTTACCTTCCTATTTTTATACAGCAAAAAGAAAAGGATCTCCCCAGATAATCAATACATTGACTGAATTGTGATGCATCCAAAACTAAGGTATAATAGTAATCTATATATATATATAATAGGCTAAGTGCCTCAACATTCAAGCAAGAAGAAGGCCGGTCCAAGCAAGAAGAAGAAGTAGCGCCCTGCTACTGCCCAGGGGTGGTCCTACAATTGCCGACGAGCTGGAGGGGTAGCGGGCAGGAAGGGGGTATTGGGCACAGCGGCGGTGAGGGGGGTCGGACCCCCCCTCCCTCACCTAGGTCCCCCATCTGCGCTCCCCCTCTGGCTTAAGTTCAGCAGCAGCTGCCACTATTAGTAAGAGGCAGTGGCCCGCCCACTGTGACGACAGTGGAACGCACGCTGGAACGCGGAAGAGGTGAGTCATCCCCGCCCGCTGCCTCTCACTAATAGCGGCGGCGGCTGCTGCTGAACTCAAGCTGGAGGGGGAGCGCAGATGGGGGACCCAGATGAGGGAGGGGGGCCCGACCCCCCTCCCCGCCGCTGTGCCAAATACCCCCTTCCTGCCTGCTACCCTCTTATGCGGCTTATGCTACACTGCGGGTCCACTAGTAATCTTTATTGGAACACTGAACTACAATAAAATAATTTAACTACTTGCCGACCGCTCCATGCCAATTGGCATGAATACAGCGGCAGCCCCAGGACAGCTCAACACCAACTACCATGAAGTCCTGGGGTGGGGTTTGCAGGAGATCACGCATGCCAATGCCCGCGCATCTCCGCTTGAATGTCTCTCAGCGGTGATCGCCACTAGGAGTCTGTTAGACGGCAAAACTGCCATCTATTTACATTGTACAGTGCTGCGATCTATGGCAGAGCTGTATTGGGGTCACACGGCTGTTCCCTGGGAGGCACAGGAGCGATTAGCTGTCATAAACTGATGCCTATGACAGCCGATCACTGTCATTAGCGGGTGGGGGGGATAAGAAAAAAAATATGAAAAAAAAATAGATATTTATTTAAAAAATAAATAAAAAACACAAATATATACAAAGAAAAATAAACAAACATTTTAGGAGTGATCAGAGCCCACCAACAGAAATCTCTGTTGGTGGGCAGAAAAAGGGGGTGGGGAAATCACTTGTGTTCTGATTTTTACAGCCCTGCAGAGAGTCCTTAAAGTGGATCCGAGATGAAAAACTAACTATAACAAGTAACTTGTCTATATATCTTATGTACAGTTTAGATGGTTTAAACAGCAAATCTGTCTGCATACTGCTTTAATAGAATATGATTATTTCTTCCTGTGATACAAGGGGCTTGATTCATAAAGCGGTGCTAACTGTTAGCACGGCCGTTTTCACGCGAATTTTCGCATTGCGCGCGATCGCGAATTTTCACGCGAAACGATAACGTTTTCGTGTGCAAACGTGAATTTTACCGCGAAATCAATATCATTTTCATGCGAAAATTTGCGTTTGCGCGCGAAAACTTTATCGTTTCGTGCGAAAATTCACGATCGCGCGCAATGCGAAAATTCGCGCAAAAACGGCCGTGCTAACAGTTAGCACTCTTTTGTGAATCAAGCCCAATGACAGCAGCCATGTTGTTTGTAAACATTACACAGAGGCAGGCTTATCTGCACCATCAGCACTCAGACTGAAAAAAACCTAATCCTTCCTCCTCCTCTCTCCTCCCCTCTGAAATCTCTGGCTAGTAATACCTCCCCCTCCTCCTTCCCAGGCTGAGCTCCCATGAGCCCTTGCTACTGCCAAGGCTCTCTGAAAACTGTGGGTGGGACTTATTTAGTTTATAGGGAATTAGAGTATTAAAACAAAAACAAAAAAGTATTTGGCTTGAGGAATGCCCTATAAACAATAGGAAAGGAACACAATTATGCAATGTGTAAAAGTTTATCTCGGATCCACTTTAAAGCTGCAGTGGCCTGAATTGTAAAAAAATAACCTGGTCACTAGGGGGGTGTAAGCCTATGGTCCTGAAGTGGTTAAAAACAAGGCATGGCCTGGCAGACTCCCTCAACCATAATGTAGTCACCACATATACAGACAAAATACAAATAGTATCAACCAGAGTCATTGCATATATTACAAATGATGTAGTCAATATGCAATATAAATATGATATTCAGGGATGAGCAGAAACGATGCCAGTGCGAATTTACGCATCGTAGTTTGCATCTATGCATCGTAGTTTGTAGGTGAAGTTGCAGAACTACGCTTACGAATTTACGCGTAGCGAAGTACCGCTACGCGTAGCTTACGCTTACTATGCGTAGTTAACATGTGTATTGCGTAGTGAACTACGTATACATTACTTGCGTCTATTTTTACGATTGTATGCATACAAATTTACGCATTGGAAAGGGGAATGTACGCATAGAAGAGTTCACGGGATAAGCAGCTAAAGAGGAATTAATGCGTAAAATTTTCTGCATACAGGCATAAGCATCTGTATACAATACGCTTCGCACTAGGCGTAATTGCGTATTTTCACGCGTATTCTACGAAATGCATACGAATCGAATATTTGATTTCGAAGCCGCAGTTTGGCGAAGTGTAATTGCGTAAAACTACGCGTAGTTCCAGCGTAGCAAAGTTGGCTGACTACGACCATCCCTGAATTGATATTGATGCTAAAAAATTATGTATATGTATATATATGTATACTATATAACCGATTTGGATAAAAAAAATGGGTGGCAAAAGGAGCTGAGCAATACAAAAGATTATAGTGTATAAATACATATAAAACCCCAAATGTACCATATTGATCAGGAAAATGAATATGGTCCCGACCATCATTAGATGTCAGAAAAATTGTAGCCGCATTTAATTAATGTATGTGGTACATTCATTGGGGTATTCATACAATCGAGGTTGATCTAATCACAATGCCACCAAATATACCGCAGTATATAATAAAGTGCAAATAGAAAACTATCATATATTTGATCTCACCTGGCACAAAATAAAAAGTGCAAAAAGTGCAAGTGCAATAAATATAGAAAGTGCTGTTGCATAATATAATGCTATCATTTTGGCATCAGCAGATGTGACTATAAGGTGCTAGTGCTTATAGTAAAATTGTAAAGGTAGATTCCACCACTGTCTAACAAATAAAACCCAAGGGTGCAAGAAAGTGAAGTGAAGTTAAAAGAAACCAAATGCCAAAAGCAAAAACCCGCAAACAATGTGAAGTGTAACAACCAATAAATCACCAGTAAGAAGTAAATACACCGTGCAAGCAGCAGTAGTAATGGAGAAGATGTCCAGAGGAGACATAAATATCAGCGCAAAAGAGTTAAAGAGGACCTCCAGTGAAAATAATGTAATAAAAAAAGTGCTTCATTTTTACAATAATTATGTATAAATTATTTAGTCAATGTTTGCCCATTGTAAAAGCTTTCCTCTCCCTGATTTACAATCAGACATTTATCACATGGTGACATTTTTACTGCTGGCAGGTGATGTCACTGGAAGTAGCTGCTGCTTCCTTTTTTTAGCAGCTGGAAACAGCTATACCCCACAATGCAATGAGTTTCACAGACAGGAAACTGCCAAGACCATGGTCCTCACAGTTTCCTGTGGCAGGGGTTTCACCACAATATCAGCCATACAGAGCTCCCTGATGATTTGTTTGTGAAAAGAAATAGATTTCTCATGTAAAAGGGGTATCAGCTACTGATTGGGATGAAGATCAATTCTTGGTTATGGTTTCTCTTTAAGATATTGCTGTTCGGTATCCAAGGTCATTTCTTGCCCACTATGGTGGAGGGGTCGAATCCGGCAGGCCACGCTGCGCTACTGTGTGGCCCAACTAGTTTTGCCGGAAGCTGCGTCAGTGGCTGATGTGCGTATATGTGTGTGTGTGTGTGTGTGTGTGTGTGTGTGTGTGTGTGTGTGCCTGTGTGCTTCTGCATGTGTGTGTGGGGTGTGTGTGTGTGTGTGTGTGTGTGTGTGTGTGTGTGTGTGTGTGTGTGTGTGTGTGTGTGTGTGTGTGTGTGTGAGTGTGTGTGTGTGTGTGTGTGTGTGTGTGTGTGTGTGTGTGCCTGTGTGCTTCTGCATGTGTGTGTGGGTGTGTGTGTTTAAATCACCTTTACTTTTTTTTTTTTTTAGACAGTGAGAGTTGCCAGGCATGTCTGGATGATGATTGGCCAAATGAAGCAAAAAATGTATGTGTTCCCAAACCTCAGGAATTTCTATCCTTTCAAGACAATGTGGCCATATTGTTTATTGTAAATTACCTAGTATTTTCTGTGGTATCAGTTTTGATAACTGGACTATTTGTTGTTTTCCGGGACACTCCCATAGTCACTGCTAACAATCGCAGCCTCAGTTTTGTTATTCTCCTGTGCCTTGTGCTGAGTATATCAAGCATATTTATTTTTCTTAGTCGTCCAGTGGATATGACCTGCTTGCTACGCCAAGTGTATTTTGGGATCTCTTTCACTATTGTTCTATCATCAGTCTTGGCCAAGACTATCATGGTTTGCATTGCCTTCAAAGCCACCAAACCCGAATCTGTCTGGAAGAAGTGTTTGGGAGTCAAATTTCCAATTACAGTGGTGTTAGTCTGCTCATCTGTTCAGGTGATCACTGGAATTACTTGGCTGTCAGTTTCTCCTCCATTTGTGGAGTACGACATGCACTCTTTTCCTGGGAAGACCATCGTTCAGTGTAATGAAGGCTCTGTTCTGGCTTTTTATATTATGTTGGGTTACATGGGACTTCTGGCTGCAGTGAGCTTTGTTCTGGCCTTCATGGTGAGGACATTACCTGACATATTTAATGAGGCCAAATACATCACCTTCAGCATGCTGGTGTTCTGCAGCGTGTGGATTGGTGCCATCCCGGCATACCTGAGCAGTAAGGGGAAACAAATGGTCATTGTGGAGATATTTGCTATACTGGCCTCAAGTATTGGAATATTAGGATGTATTTTTATCCCTAAATGCTACAAAATATTGCTGAGGCCTGCAATGAATCACAAAAGACATTTATTATATAAGCACTCTTTGTAGGTTAAGAAATTGCTCTTAACTATGTTCTTTAACCTCAGTGGTAGTGCATTTCTGTCTGAAATTAGGAGTCAAAAGCAGTACATCTTTTTCAACAATTTTAGGCCTCCAATTCCTAAGTCATAACGCATCAAAATATGTCAGAATAAAAGCCTGATAGATATTCTGCAGATAAATAAAATACTAGAACTCCAATCTGTTGAATTAATTACATTTATGAATAAACTGAAAAAAAAATGCTAAAACTGTACAAATAGTGCAGGCAGAGAGTAGTCAAAATCCAGGCAGAGGTCAGTGCAGGCGGCAGGCAGAAAGCAGACAAAATCCAGGCAAAGGTTGGTGCAGGTGGCAGGCAGAGAGTAGTCAAAATCCAGGCAGAGGTTGGTGCAGGTGGCAGGCAGAGAGTAGTCAAATTCCAGGCAGAGGTCAGTGCAGATGGCAGGCAGATAATAGACAAAATCCAGGCAGAGGTTGGTGCAGGCAGCAGGCAGAGAGTAGACTAAATCCAGGCAGAGGTTGGTGCAGGTGGTAGACAGATGGCAGGTTACCAATTGTACAAAGATTGAGAACCCTACCAATAACAGTGTAAGAATGGCTGCAGTTTACATTTTCCCAGTGAAATTTGTATTTGTCTTCACCCACTTATGGCCCGGCGTTGCCTGCTTATGTATTTGGCTGATGTTGACTTTGCCCACTTTTTCTAACACTAATACAGAATTAATCAATGACCATCAAGGGTGCTCGGATAACCCTTTTCAAAATCTAAATTGATATCTGGGTATCCGGATCCGGACCGGATATCTGAATCCGAACGTTCAGATATCCGCGTACCTGCGGATATCCGAATGCATTATCCGGGATATCTGTGCGGATTCGGATGTCTGCATAGAAAATTGGAAGTGGCCTTTAAATTACATTTAAAATGGTGTTTTTTTTAGGGTAAATGAGGCATGTAGCATCATGTTTTTTTTAAATGGAAACACTAATTGATAATGTGGGGACTTAAAATCCCCCCCCCTAAAAAAATGGCTGTCAATTAATATCAGGACTAGATTCCAGACAGCAGTCGTGCAGCCCACATTGTGTCCAAAGTCCAACAGCACAACTGGGACATGGCAGTTTTCAGCCCAGACACCTCCCAAAAATTACGCAGCAATTGTGTTTTGGGTAAAATATAGGTGGTATCAGCACAGCAGCAGTGGCCTGTGACACCCTTGCGGTGGGAGCAGCAAAGGCAGCAGAAGCAGGGCAATGCAGCAGGTGTAACGTCTGCCAGGAGCATGCCGGACGTGGCACTTGGCACGTGGCATTTGGCACTTTGCACTTGGCACTTTGCATTTGGCACTTGGCACTTTGCATTTGACACTTTGAACTTGGCCCTTTGCACTTTGCATTTGGCACTTGGCACTTTGTGCTTTGCATTTGGCACTTGACACTTGGCACTTTGCATTTGGCACTTGGCATTTGGCATTTGGCACTTGGCACTTTGCATTTGGCACTTTGCAAGTGCAAAGTTCCAAGTGCCGAGTGCAAAGTGCCAAATGCAAAGTGCCAAATGCCAAGTGCCAAATGCAAAGTGCAAAATGCAAAGTGCCAAGTGCCAAGCTCCAAGCGCCAAGTGCCAAATGCAAAGTGCAAAATGCAAAGTGCCAAATGCCAAGTGCCAAGTGCCAAGTGCAAAATGCAAAGTGCCAAATGCAAAGTGCCAAATGCAAAGTGCCAAGTGCCAAGCGCCAAGTGCCAAATGCAAAGTGCAAAATGCAAAGTGCCAAGCTCCAAGCGCCAACTGCCAAGTGCCAAGTGCCAAGCGCCAAGTGCCAAACGCCAAATGCAAAGTGCCAAGTGCCAAGCTCCAAGTGCCAAATGCAAAGTGCCAAGTTCAAAGTGCCAAATGCAAAGTGCAAAGTGCCAAGTGCAAAGTGCCAAGTGCCAAGTGCCAAATGCAAAGTGCCAAGTGCAAAGTGCCAAATGCAAAGTGCCAAATGCAAAGTGCCAAGTGCCAAATGCCAAGTGCCAAGTGCAAAGTGCCAAATGCAAAGTGCCAAATGCAAAGTGCCAAATGCAAAGTGCCAAGTGCCAAATGCCAAGTGCCAAGTGCAAAGTGCCAAATGCAAAGTGCCAAATGCAAAGTGCCAAGTGCAAAGTGCCAAATGCAAAGTGCCAAATGCAAAGTGCCAAATGCCAAGTGCCAAATGCAAAGCGCCAAATGCAAAGTGCCAAGTGCCAAGCTCCAAGTGCCAAGTGCCAAGTGCCAAATGCAAAGTGCAAAATGCAAAGTGCTACATGCAAAGTGCCAAGCTCCAAGCACCAACTGCCAATCGCCAACTGCCAAGTGCAAAGTGCCACGTGCCAAGCTCCAAGCGCCAAGTGCCAAACGCCAAGTGCCAAATGCAAAGTGCCAACTGCAAAGTGCCAAATGCAAAGTGCAAAGTGCAAAGTGCCAAATGCAAAGTGCAAAGTGTCAAATGCAAAGTGCCAAGTGCCAAATGTAAAGTGCCAAGCGCCAAGTGCCAAATGCAAAGTGCCAAGTCCAAAGTGCCAAATGCAAAGTGCAAAGTGCCAAATGCCAAGTGCCAAGTGCAAATTGCCAAGTGCAAAGGGCCAAATGCAAAGTGCCAAATGCAAAGTGCCAAGTGCAAAGTGCCAAATGCAAAGTGCAAAGTGCCAAATGCCATGTGACAAGTGCCATGTGCTGAGTGACAGTCAGACATCAGAGAAGAAGACACTAGTGCACACTAACTGTCACACTGGCACTGCTCAGCAGCACAGCAGTTCTGTAGTAAGCTAACACAGTAGTACTACTACTCTAACAACTAACTAGCACTGACTGCAGTACTACAGTACTAACTACACATTAACACAGTAATCCTATTCCCTAACCTAACCTACACTGTAGCTAAAGCTAGCAGGCCAGCAGGCAGCAGTTGGCCTGGTCTGTGCACAGCACACACAGAGACACATAGCAGCTGCAGCAGCCCTGCAGCACACACTCTGACTGTCACTGAATGAAATCAAGCTAGCTACCTAATTAAAAATACAATAGTGTAGCAGTGATAGTGAAGGCGTTAATCACTGAACAGCTTTAGGTTTATCACTGTATACAGCACTTGCTAGGCCAGCAGCACTGGAGCATGTCTCTCAGTGAGCAGTGACAAGCAAGGACAATATTTCTCATCATGGCAGCCCTCCTTATTATACAGGGGTGCCTGGCCAGGGTTCCTTTCTGTGATTGGGTGCTAGGGCTTAGGCTGGGAGCCCTGTGATTGGCTCAATGAGGTCAGGTGGGGCTGGCCAGGGCTCCCTTCTGTGATTGGTTGCTAGGGCTTCTGCTGGGAGCCCTCTGATTGGCTCAATTATGTAATCTCCTTAGTTACAGTATTCGGATTTGGATAATTTGTATTTGTCTCCGCCTACTTTTTGGTAATGGGAATAAAAAGTATCCTATATGTTATTCCAGGTAATGCAATTGTGTAATGTGTGTGCCAACTTTGTAACTCTGTTCAGCCATTTTTGGGTGATCGAGTAAAAAACGTCCAAACATCCGAAATCTCCCATTTATAATATTAGTAGAATATATAGTATGTATATATATATATATATATATATATATATATATTCCCCTGTGAGCGTGCATAACCACGCCCACCTCTAGCACAGTTAAGCATATAAATTAGCGGTGCTCATAGTTCAGTTAGTAGCTAGTAGAAGGTGAGGTGTTTTTAATTTCATTTCTCCCATTTAGCTGACCTCCGGGCTTTTGGTATGGTTCCCACTAGAATGCTGATAAAAACTAGCATTATATATATATATATATATATATATATATATATATATATATATATATATATATATATATATATATATATATATACATACTGTGTAGCCTACTAATATTATAAATGGGAAAGCTCGGATTTTTGGGATGTTTGGATGTTAGTTACTCGGTCACGCAAAAATGGCTGAATGTTTTTCAATAAAATTTGGCAAACACATGGAAAATTACCTGGAATAACATATAGGCTACTTTTTATTCCCATAACCAAAAAGTGGGCGGAGACAAATACAAATTTCACTGGGAAAATGTAAACTGCAGCTATTCATACACTGTTAACGGTAGGGTTCTCAAACTTTGCACAATTGGTCACTGGGTGACTAGTATTAATATTCAGAAATGTGGGTGGAGCCTATACAAGCCAATCAAACTTCACCTATTGCTTTTCAAGGGGAATATTTACATTGCTGGCATTTTTGCACGGTTAATGACACAAGCCTCAAATTTGGTACAGTTGATCATTGGGTGACTGGGGTTGCAATTCAGAAAAGGGGTGGAGCCACAAACACTTCATCAGATTTATTTTAACTGGTTCAGCACCGCAGTCTGGAAAACCTCATGCATCCGAGCAACGGTCACCTCCCATTCATTCGCCAATAACTTTATCACTACTTATCACAATTAATTGATCTATATCTTGTTTTTTCCGCCACTAATTAGGCTTTCTTTGGGTAGAACATTTTGCTAAGAATTATTTTTTTCTAAATCCATTTTAACAGGAAGCTTAAGAAAGAAATGAAAAAAATTCATTATTTCTCAGTTTTTGGCCATTATAGTTTGAAATCAATATATGCTACTGTAATTAAAACTCATGTATTTTATTTGTCCATCTGTCCTGGTTATTACACCATTTAAATGACGTCCCTATCACAATTTATGGTGCCGATATTTTATTTAGAAATAAAGGTGCATTTTTTCAATTTGCGTCCATCACTATTTATAAGCTTATAATTTTAAATAATATAATAACATGCTCTCTTGACATGCATATTTAAAAATTTCAGACCCTTGGGTAACTATTTATGTTGTTTTTGCTTTTTTTTTAATTGTATTTTTTTCTTTTTTTTTTATAAAAAATGTATGTGGGTAATTTTTGGTGTGGGAGGGAAACTGCTATTTTTAAATGTAAAATAATAGAATTGTTTAATTAAAAATGTATGTGGGTGCAGTTTACAAGATGGCCACAGTAAAAAAAGTCCTGGATGCGAGCGATCTCGCATCCAGGAACTTAAAAGAAGAGGAGAAGTTTCCTGGGGGCAGAAATACCGCGCTCTCTGAATAGAAAGCGTCGTTTTTTCTGCGGCAAAGTTAGATCGGTGAATGGGAATTATATTCACTGATCGGGGGGCTATCGGCGGGCAGCAGGAGCGTCCAGACGAGTAAGTGGCAGGAGCGTCTGGACGAGTAAGCTCGTCCAGATAGGCCGAACTGGTTAATTTCAATGCATATTAGTAATGCCAAAGACTGCAAAGATCACAAACTTGGTCATTGAGTAATTAATTAATTGTGTGTTAGGGTTAGAAAAAGTGACTGGGCAACAATGGGTCATCAGTGGGCGGAGACAAATACAAATTCCACTGGGAAAATGTAAACTGCAGCCATTCTTGTTAATGGTAGGGTTCTCAAACTTTGCACAATTGGTCACTGGGTGACTGGGATTATTATTCAGAAAAGTGGGTGGAGCCTACAAAAGCCAATCAAAATTCATCTTTTGATTTTCAAGGGGAATATGTAATTGCTGCCATTCTTGCACTGTTAATGGCACAAGCCTCAAACCTGGTACAGTTTGTCGTCAGGTGACTGGGGTTGAAATTGAGAAAGGGAGGGGGGTGGAGCCACAAACAGCCAACCAATCAGATTTGTTTCATTCCAATTCCAAATATTGATGCCAAACACCGCAAAGCTCACAAACTTGGTCATTGAGTAATTGTGTGTTAGGGTTAGAAAAAGAGGCCGCAGCCAACACCAGCCAAATAAATACCCGGGCAACGCTGGGTCATCAGTGGTTGGAGACAAATAAAATTTCACTGGTAAAATGTAAACTGCAGCCATTAAAACTTTGCACAGTTGGTCACTGGGTGGCTGGAATTAATATTCAGAAAAGTGGGTGGCCTACATAAGCCAATCAAAATCCACCTATTGATTTTCAAGGGGAAAATTTAGTTGCTGCCGTTCTTGCACTGCTATTGGCACAAGCCTCAAACCTGGTACATTTGGTCATTGGGTGACTGGTGTTCAAATTCAGAAAAGGAGGTAAAGCCACAAACAATCAGAGCAGAGCCAACACCAACCAAATACATTCCCGAGCAACGCCGGGCCATCAGCTAGGATATATATATATATATATATATATATACATATATATATATATATATATATATATACATATATATATATATATATATATATATATATATATATATCCTAGCTGATGGCCCGGCGTTGCTCGGGAATGTATTTGGTTAAACAGCAAATAGTGGCGATCGGCTGTCATAGGCTGTAGCCTATGAGAGCCGATAGCTCTTCTGTGTCCCAAGGGGACAGCTGTGTTACACGGCTTTCCCCAGTACAGTGCTGCTGTGGATGGCAGCGCTGTACTATGTTAATAGATGGCGGTCTAACAGTCTCCAAGCAGCGATCGCCGCTGGTAGACTGAAGGCGGAGCCCAGCAAGCGGAGATGTGCGTGCATTGGCATGCGCAATCTCCTGCAAAAGCCAGCCCCAGGACTTGACGCCAATTGGCGTTAGGCGGTCCTGGGTCTGCCGCCGCGGTCACACCCATTGGTGTGACGCGGTCTTTAGATAGTTAATAGGTAAAAGTCCTTCTTTAAAAACCTGTGCATTAATAGTAAAACAAAGATAAGTAAAATGTACAGTGGTTTTGTTCAGCGTCCTATTTGTGTTGATTTCATTTATTATATTTTACTTTTTCAGTTATGTTGTCGACTGTAAATTTATCTCCTTTGTCTTCATGCTATGACTGTCCCATTCTACATGATATAATCCCCTCTGCAGACAGGCAAAGGCTGTCACTGGCACTCCTGTCAGCAGACTGCAGCACAGCATCCTCTGTACAATGGTATTAGAGAGGAATCGAGACAAAGATACTGAAACCTCTATGATTCAAGAATTTCGAGACTTCTCCAGCAGTTTGCTCTCCATAGTATTCTGGCTGCTGATCCTGTGTGTCTCTCCGGCCTCATCTAAGCTGCAGAGCTCTGCTGAGCAGTGTCATCTCTCCATGAAAAATTACACATTTGAGTATAAATATTCCCAGAATGGTGATATCATTATTGGGGGGATTTTCACTGTAAACACTGGTGTGTCAGAGTGGTACAGTGGTAAACTCACTGAATATATATTCCCAAATAATATGTGTTCTGCGTAAGTCATACTTGTTACAGATGTGCTTATTTTTTTTATTATTATTATTATTATTATTGTTTTTTGTTATTATTATTATTTCTAGGAAGCAAAATAAGTAACATATCTAGTGACTAAGTAATCAAAATTGCAAGCAATTACAAAAAAAAATCTTCTTCTATACATCTCGAGTTCTTTAAAGGGAACCAGAGATGTTGGGGGAAGGCTTTTATACATACCTGGGGCTTCCTCCAGCCCCATACGCACGGATCTCTCCCACACCGCCGTCCTCTGCTGCCTGGATCCACCGGTACCGGGTCCCATCATTACCACCAGTCGGCCGGCAGACGCGGCCAATTGTCCGCATCACACGGGGCTCCCTCCATATACGTACGCGTGAGGCTGCCTACTGTGCAGCCGCATGCGTACGGGTATGGAGGGAGACCCTGTGATGCGGACAATTGGCCGCGTCTGCCGGAAGTGACGGGACCCGGGACCGCCGATACAGGAAGCGGAGGATGGCGGCGTGGGAGCGATCCAGGCTTATGGGGCTGGAAGAAGCCCCAGGTATGTATAAAAGCTTTTTCTATTTTTTATGTACGTTCCTCTCTGGTTCCCTTTAAAGAGACTCAGAGACTAAATAGGAGAATAGATTGATACATACCTGCGGTTTCTTCTAGCCCCATCCACACGGATCACTCCAGCGCCGCTGTCCTCAGCCTTTTCTATCGCCAGTACCGAGTCCCGTAACTTTAGCAAGTCGCGGCCAGTTTTACGCATGCGAAGTGACTCCCTCTGTCTCTCCGGCGCCTGCCTTATGCATGCACCTGCGCAGTATGGAGGAAGTGCACTGCACTTGCGTCGACTGGCCCTGACTGGCCAAAGTTACGGGACCCGGTACTGGCGACAGAGAACGCTGAGGATGGCGACGTGGGTGCGATCCATGCGGATGGGGCTGGAGGAAGCATGGGGTATGTACAAATCTAGTATCTTATTTCATCTCTGAGTCTCCTCCTTGGCGGTTACCCCAAGTCAGGCTCGGGTCAGAAATCTGTAGCTCAGAGTGGTAATCCCAAGTTGGATCCATGAAAGGTGTGTAATGTGCAGGGCTGTCACAGATCTATCTAGCAGTATGATTTTTGGGAGTCAAAAAGTTTGTGAAAAAATTGCACCGCTGTTAAATAATACAATATGGAAAAAATCATACCGTCAGGGAAATTAAGCCATATTTAACCTTTTTCCCCTCTCCTCCCCGCTTCTTGCTCTGCCCAACTTGAGTAAAGTTAGAAAACAAAAAGTGTGTCCCAAATAAAATAAAATTGACGCTCAGCAGCAGAAGTTCTTGTATCTTAAAAAAGTCTGAAATATAAATTTGCCCTTTTTTTGCATCCAATGGTAAGGATTGCCCTTTGACTTGCAAATATGCTGCATGATTAGGTCAGGGCTCTTTCACGCGTTTTCTACGGTTTGACGCAAAGTCAATACTTTGCGTTAACCAAGGTAAGATGAAAGTCCATAGACTTTCATTTTACTTTCACATGCGACGCTGCGTTTTGGTGCATTGCGGTTGGACGCACACTGGAGCTTTTAATCGTCGGTTGCCGGGGTTTTCCCGTCGGGTGAATTAATAGCTACTGCCGCTGACTGCGTCGCACTGCATCATCCCGACGACATGCCACAGGCCATAATGCATGCAGGAGAAAGGCTCCTGTGTTGTTAGATGTGAAAGAGCCCTAAACATGCAAAGATTTCGTGTCTCATTTTCAGCACATATAGGGGAACAAAAACCCTAAGGCCACGTTCACCGTGAGATGTTGCATTATGTGCCCTGTATAACAGGAACCCAACGGAATGAAAAAAGGCATACTGCACCTTACAGCCTGTTTGCATTGTATACAGTGAAGCATATAGTTAATTAAAAGTATATTTTACTGTACCTGATAATAGGCCCACTTAAAGGTAACACATTTCATGCAGTGCATTACCATATTTCCATACTGAGAGCATTGGGGTAGTGCTGTGTGACAAGCAGCATTACAAAGCAGCTGTTATGCCACACCACAGCACAACACTGTGAACAAGGCAAAAATTGCTGTAAAATCCCGTTTATAAATACAAAACAGGATGTCCATGGTTTAAAATGTTTTATCACATAAGTACACCTGACCTGAAATGGATATGGAGGCTGCCATATTTATTTCCTTTTAACCTCTTAAGAACTAGGTTAATTGAAATCTACGCCCTGTTTTGATGGTTACCTGGCTGGCAGGGCATAGATTTCAATTACCTCCGCAGTGCGCATCCGCCGTTTCTGTAGCTACCGCTGATCTCGCCGCTGAATCCCTGCCGTGTCCCCTTCGCAGCTCACTTGCCCTGTCTGCCATTATGACGGCAGAGCCCTATGAGCCGGTCTGGAGCTGATTTTGTTGGCTCCTGGCCATGTCTATCAATGTAAGCAACTCCCATAGGTTTACATTGATAGACACGGTCAGGAGCCAATGAAAGCGGCTCCTGACTGGCTCACATGACTCTGCCGTCATAGAGACAGCAGAGTGTATGTCCTCGGGCTCCCAGCGTTGATGGCGGTTGCGGCGGGTATGTGTGGCGATTCATCTGAATTTCCCCGTTATTGTACCAGGGGTCTCTGGTCTCTAAGGGGGCAGAGACTGCTGGTACTTAAAGAGGAACTGTAATGATCAGTAACAGCTCTAACAGCACGAAAATCAGTACTTTATTCAGAGTGTGATCACACGTGTATTCAGTGCACAGTAACACAGGAGTACTCCTATGTGATAGCCCTTAGCTGTAGGAACTATCACTAGGTAGAGTGGTCATACAGGCAATATCAGTAACAAAGAGGTCAGGAGGCAGTACAAAGTCGTCAGGCAAAAGCGTAGTCAATAGAACAGGAAAAGGTCGGTAACAGATCAGATGAGCGAAGGTACAGAATCAGGAGGCAATATCTGAGTCAGGGTCGGCAACAATCAGATAGGCAGAGTACAGAATCGAGAGGCAGAGAGCAGAGTCAAGGGTTCAGGCAAGAGTCATACACAGATAATCAATACAATGATAATGATAATTATTTTTTACAAGCATCAATAATTCCTAACTATGTGTGAATCCCCGGGGTCCTGCCGCCTCAAACACACTGGGAACTGACTAAGGTCTGAGAGCTTAACTGTAAAGTATCAGCAACAGCAGACAATGAGCTACTGAAGGCTCGGGTCTTAAATACAGACAGGTAATCCCGCAGTTCTGCCCAGCACACTTCAGCCAATCAGGAGCGGTGATTGGTCCTGCCATGTCAGCTGACCGGCTGGTCAGCTGACCCGTCTCCTCAAAGCATAAAGGTCCTGTCGCCTGGCGCGCGCGTGCGCTGCTCTACTGAGATGTATCCTGGAGAGACCTGTCCTGCCTGACGGAAATGAATGAGAAGATTCGGCGAGATCCGCGGTCGCGTCAGACGCGGAAGCGGCAGCCTCACCGCTCCCTTCTGCAGAGGTAACTACCAAACTCCTAACAGGAACTGTCGCAAAAATTTTAAAATTTAAAACACATACAAATAAGAAGTACATTTCTCCCAGAGTAAAATGAGCCATAAATGACTTCTCTCCTATGTTGTTGTCACTCACAGTAGGTAGTAGAAATCTGACATTACCGACAGGTTTTGGGCTAGTCCATCTCTCCACAGGGGATTCTCACCATGGTCTTTATTCTTTATAAAGACATTCTCTGAAAAAGATTTATACAAATTTGCTGACCAGCCTCCTGTCCCTGCTTGCTGCACACTTTTTTGGCAGTTGGACGGAGCAACTGCCATTCATTAAGTGCTTTCAAAAATAAAGAAAACCCTTAGAACCCCTCTATGAGAAGATGGGCTAGTCCAAAATCTGTCGGTAATGACAGATTTCTACTTCTTATTGTAAGTGAGAGGAACATAGGAGAAAAGTAATCTATGGCTCATTTTACTCTGGGAGAAATGTACTTCTTATTTGTATGTGTTGTAAATTTTACGATTTTCGCAACAGTTCCTCTTTAAGTGAATACCAGTTACCTGTCATCCTCATGATTTGTTTGGCAATAGTAGTGTCTGAATCACACATCTAAAATGAACATGCAACTAATCCAGTCAGACTTCAGTCAGAAACACTTGAACTGCATGCTTGTTCAGGGTCTATGGCTAAACGTATTGGAGGCAGAGGATGAACAGAACAGTATGGCAGTTTGCATTAATTAAAATGAAAAAAATGTCAGTCTCCATATCTCTTTCAGTTCAGATGTGCTTTAAAGGACAATTTTCACACACACAAAAAAAAAATGAAATGGTTTTAATGTATGAGTTTGTTGTACATTGTTTCCATACTATAAATGTGTTTTTGCCCATATAGCTGTCACTTACAGTTGATAATAAACATTTGATAAATCTGACAGGTTTGGAACTAGTCCATCTCTTCATGGGTAATTCTCAATGTTTTGTTTATTCTTTTTAAGAAGGAAGTAAGAAGTAGTTTTTTTTTCCCCCATATATTTAGCTTCCTATGTTCGGCATATTGACTTAATTTTTTTACCAGTCATTTTTCACATTTAAATTTGTGCTTTTGCCTGACCTGAACCCTTCTTCTCAAAAAATAAAATTATTTTTTTAAATAATACACATTTTTGTGTAAATGAGAACTTTCTCAAAAATGTATTTTCTAATGTCAGCTGACTTCAATGCATTTGCTGAAACTGTGCTTTGGTGCGCATGTCCATACATGTCTGCACATATTCCCATCCCTGAAAAATATGGTTTCCGACAAACGTCACATCTCAGTTTTCTTCAAACCCAGAGAAGAATCATTGAGGGAAAAAAAACTACTAAAACCTCCAGATCCAACCCCTAAACACAAAGTAACTTTGTGTATGTATTCCAGTGTACTGAGGAGTGCATGTGTTTGTACATTGGCCCAATACCTGAAAACTAAACAAGTAAGCTGAAGTAATGATAGTAATTATACCTTGCTAATTCTTCCAAATCCACTGCCCTCCCAGTTAATCTTTTCCCACACACGCTGAAATTGTTAGAAGAAGCAAATTTTGACTCTACTTGGTGTAAATCTAAATTTAAATATCTTGGCATGTATCTTACCCCTCGATATTGCAACCTGTATGAGGCCAACTTTCCCTCTACTCTTTAGCTGATTTGCCAACTTTTAAAAAACTGGTCCTCATATAAGGTCTCTTGGCTAGGTAGGTAGATGTTTGGCTAGAAAATGACCATAATCTATTGTATTTATTTTGCGTGCTTCCTATTACTCTCAGGAAATGCTCTCTGTCAGGCCTGCTTTCTCAGCTGAACAGATTTGTTTGGAATAATAAACCGGCCAGGGTTCTCACGTAATATATAAACATTCGCTACAGGGTGGTGTGGGCCTTCCTAGTCTGTGGCACTACTATTTGGCAGCTAAATTGGGTCAGATATTGGATTGGGGCCTAGAATCTACACTTCCTCTATGTCTATGGTATCATTTTAAAGCGTCATCTATTTTCCCTTTTTACTTGCCCTCTTTAGTCACAGTGGTAACTGGTTGTGACATACGCGATGGACGTATGTCTCTCGATGGACGTATATCTTTTTTCAACCCAAATAACTGTGTAACTATGTAACATAGTTTCCCTTTCCCACAAAAACAGTAGTATCATCATTAGATAAACTTTGGATGTCTATAGCCCCTCAATTTGATTTGATATCCCCTCCTTCCTCTAGGTTATCCTTTTTGGGGAACCCTTAATTTTCCCCTGCTTTTAATAGTACTCAGGTATTCTCCTGGTTGAGAGAACGGGGGTTAACCTCAGCTAATAAATTTTGATTGGGAGGGAAATGTATTTCTTTTTCTGTGTTCAGATTTGGTAGAGATGCCCTCTTTAGTGAAACATTGCGGTATTGCCAACTTCGATATTTTTTTTCTTCCCAATTCCCTTCCACTCCCAATAATGAACTAAAAACATTTGAATCTCTTTATTTTGGGTCTTCTAGATGTAAGGGTCTCATTTCACTACTCTACGCTCTGCTTCTTGGACATAATCCTTATGAGAAGATGCTATATATAAGAGCTTGGGAACGTGAATTGGGAATTCAGATTTCATTATCAGACTGGTCAGTTTCATGGGGCTTAATTTCTAAGGTAGTAAAATCTAATATTAAAGGACTTACGAGGCCAAAATATAAAAAAAAAAAAAAGTAAAAAAAGTTAAGTACATGCATCTCTTTAAAAGTCACGGAGGACGCCATCCGCGCCCTCCGTGTCGTTCCACCAGGTCCCCGCTGCTCAATAGCCCCCCTGGCCGGTCTCTTGCCTCTGCCAATATGGCCGCCGGAGCTGACCATGGCTGCGCAGTCCGCACAGCCGCTAATGCGGCTGCGCAGCTCTAGGGCCCAACCCCCCGATCCACGCTACTGTAGCGTGGATCGGGGGGTTGGCCCGAGAGCTGCGCAGCCGCACTCGTGGCTGTGCGGACTGCGCAGCCGCGGCCAGCTCCGGCTGCCATATTGGCAGAGGCTGGAGAGCCCGACCCGGGCCGTGTGGTCGTGACCATCCGGGGGGGCTATTGAGCGGCGGGGACCTGGCAGAACGACACGGAGGGCGCGGATGGCATCCTCCTTGACTTTTAAAGAGATGCAGGTATTTAACTTTTTTAACTTTTTTTTTTATATTTTGGCCTCGTAAGCCTTTTAAAGACACAACTGTTAAGCTTCTTTTCCGATGGTACTACACCGCAGCCAAATTACATAAATTCTATCCTTCTGTGTCTTCTCACTGCTTTTGTGGATGTGGATCTGATGGCAGCACGCTTATACACATTTTTTAGGCATGCCCCGAGGCTTTTAAATTCTCGGATAAATGGAAATCTATGGCCCGCCAGGTTTTTGGATTTCTGATTTTTTTTGACAGTTTCTCAAGCTCTCTTATATATTACCAATGACAATGTACCTGGTATTCTTTGCATCCTGTATATATACAGGATCTTTTCAAAAAATTTGCATATTGTGATAAGGTTCATTATTTTCTGTAATGAACTGATAAACATTAGACTTTCATATATTTTAGATTCAAATACACACAACTGAAATAGTTCAAGCCTTTTATTGTTTTAATATTGATGATTTTGGCATACAGCTCACGAAAACCCAAAATTCCTATCTCAAAATATTAGCATATTTCATCCGACCAATAAAAGAAAAGTGTTTTTAAAACAAAAAAAAGTCAACCTTCAAATAATTATGTTCAGTTATGCACTCAATACTTGGTCGGCAATCCTTTTGCAGAAATTACTGCTTCAATGTGGCTTGGCATGGAGGCAATTAGCCTGTGGCACTGCTCAGGTGTTATGGAGGCCCAGGATGCTTCACTAGCAGCCATAAGCTCATCCAGAGTGTTGGGTCTTGCGTCTCTCAACTTTCTCTTCACAATATCCCACAGATTCTCTATGGGGTTCAGGTCAGGAGAGTTGGCAGGCCAATTGAGCACAGTAATACCATGCTCAGTAAACCATTTACCACTGGTTTTGGCACTGTGAGCAGGTGCCAGGTCATGCTGAAAAATGAAATCTTCATCTCCATAAAGCTTTTCAGCAGATGGAAGCATGAACCAACTTTTGAACCAGAAACAGCGGCAGAAGCGCCTGACCTGGGCTACAGAGAAGCAGCACTGGACTGTTGCTCAGTGGCCCAAAGTACTTTTTTCGGATGAAAGCAACTTTTACATGTCATTCGGAAATCAAGGTGCCAGAGTCTGGAGGAAGACTGGGGAGAGGGAAATGCCAAAATGCCTGAAGTCCAGTGTCAAGTATTCACAGTCAGTGATGGTCTGGGGTGCTATGTCAGCTGCTGGTGTTGTTCCACTGTGTTTTATCAAGGGCAGGGTCAATGCAGCTAGCTATCAGGAGATTTTGGAGCACTTCATGCTTCCATCTGCTGAAAAGCTTTATGGAGATGAAGATTTCATTTTTCAGCATGACCTGGCACCTGCTCACAGTGCCAAAACCACTGATAAATGGTTTACTGACCATGGTATTACTGTGCTCAATTGGCCTGCCAACTCTCCTGACCTGAACCCCATAGAGAATCTGTGAGATATTGTTAAGAGAAAGTTGAGAGACGCAAGACCCAACACTCTGGATGAGCTTAAGGCCGGTATCGAAGCATCCTGGGCCTCCATAACACCTGAGCAGTGCCACAGGCCAATTGCCTCCATGCCATGCCGCATTGAAGCAGTCATTTCTGCAAAAGGATTCCCGACCAAGTATTGAGTGCATAACTGAACATAATTATTTGAAGATTGACTTTTTTTGTTTTAAAAACACTTTTCTTTTATTGGTCGGATGAAATATGCTAATTTTTTGAGATAGGAATTTTGGGTTTTCATGAGCTGTATGCCAAAATCATCAATATTAAAACAATAAAAGGCTTGAACTACTTCAGTTGTGTGTATTTGAATCTAAAATATATGAAAGTCTAATGTTTATCAGTACATTACAGAAAATAATGAACTTTATCACAATATGCTAATTTTTTGAGAAGATCCTGTATATATGCTTCTCGCTGCTCAGTGGAGTATTGCCTTCAAATGGAAATCCTCTACCCTTGATATCTCTTTGGTTGCTCAGAGATTGAACATGATTATGTTAATGGATAGAATGTATTATTATAGTATAGAGAATCTAACTAAATTTGATCTTATCTGGGAAAACTGGAAACACTACACAATTATAATGGGCCTACATGATTATCTTATTATAGATATTTCACATCCCCTAGATTCTCTCTTTTTTATGTATTTTAAACCCTTCCTTGGTTATCAGGACCCATATTTGATGCTACTTGACGTGACATGGTTTGTCTTTTTTTGTAGTGTTTGTTTTTTCTTTTTGCTTTTCTTTTAAATACAGGTTCGGTGAGCTTACGGACTATATTGGACTTTACTGTATGTTTGAGATGATCCCTGGAATCTCAGAAGGGTGGTTTTAGTACCCATTTTCCAGGTGGATCAGATTTGTACTTTACTTAAGTTGTATGTGTATGCTCTACGTTTTTTTTTTTTTTTTTTTGTTCAATATTGTACTGTTAATTGTTAGTCTGTTTGTATATCGACTTTCTTTTTTTATGCTTCAATTAAGCTTCCCTTAATAAATAAAAATCAGCATTTAATGTAAACGGTATATCAGACATATAAAGTAAATGTCAATACTAGCTATACACCATATGTTTATACGAAATTAATGCAACATCAATTCATATTATTATTTCGTATTTATATAGCACTGACATCTTCCACAGTGTTGTGCAGAGCATATATTGTCATGTCACTTAACTGTCCTTCAGAGGGGCTCACAATCTAATCCCTACCATAGTCATATGTCTATGTATGTATTGTGAAGTGTATGTATCATTGTCTATGGCCAATTTAGGGGGAAGCCAATTGACTGATCTGTATGTTTTTGAGATGTGGGAGGAAACCGGAGTGCCCGAAGTAAACCCACTCAGACACGGCAAAACCATACAAACTCTGTGCAGATAGTGCCCTAGCTGGTATACAAGTAGGGCCAGCATCAGGTCTCTCCCTAATCTCTTCAACCCCAAGCTAATAGTGATCACCTGGGGCCCCTGTAGAGCAGTGGCAGTAGAGCGTATGCACCTCTCCAGCCAAAAAGCCCCTTCCTTTCTCTGTCATGCTGTCTTCATCTTCACTGGTGGCCATTCTGCATGGCACATGTGTATAGTATACACAAGTGTGATGTGGTGGATATTTAGTTTTCACTGCCAATTAAATCTGAAATATTGTTATATTGTTTCCCGAACAGTTTTAAGATAGCCACCCGCACGTGTGAACTCATGGGAATTTTAACCAGTTTTAACTAGTTAAAATCCTGCATGTCTGGCAGAAAGCACAGCTCATCCTGGTGCAACTTCCTCCCTCTAGCCAATCACAGAGCATGGGAGAGGCTAGAGGGTGTGTGTGGGTGTGTGTGGGTGTGTGTGTTTAAATCACCTTTACTTTTTTTTTAAGACAGTGAGAGTTGCCAGGCATGTCTGGATGATGATTTACAGTGTGTGGCATGTGTGTGTATGTGTGCCTGTGTGTGTGTGTGGGTGTGTGTGTGGCATGTGTGTGTATGTGTGCCTGTGTGCTTGTGCATGAGTGTGTGGGTATGTGTGTGTGCATGTGTGTGTATGTGTGCCTGTGTGCTTGTGCATGAGTGTGTGGGTATGTGTGTGTGCATGTGTGTGTATGTGTGCCTGTGTGCTTGTGCGTATGTGCGTGTGTGTGTGGGTGGCATGTGTGTGTATGTGTGCCTGTGTGCTTGTGCATGTGTGTGTGGGTGTGTGTGTGGCAAGTGTGTGTATGTGTGCCTGTGTGCTTGTGCGTGTGTGTGTGTGTGTGTGGGGCAAGTGTGTGTATGTGTGCCTGTGTGCTTGTGCGTGTGTGTGTGTGTGTGTGTGTGTACAGTGTGTGTGTGTGTGTGTGTGTGTGTATGTGTGTGTGTGTGTGTGTGTGTGTGTGTGTGTGTGTGTGTGTGTGTGTGTGTGTGTGTGTACAGTGTGTGTGTGTGTGGCATGTGTGTGTATGTGTGCCTGTGTGCTTGTGCATGCGTGTGTGGGTATGTGTGTGTGGGTGTGTTTAAATCATCTTTTCATTTTTTTAGACAGTGAAAGTTGCCAGACATGGCCATATTGTTTATTGTAAGTTACCTAGTATTTCCTGTGGTATCAGTTTTGATAACTGGACTATTTGTTGTTTTCCGGGACACTCCCATAGTCACTGCTAACAATCGGAACCTCAGTTTTGTTATTCTCCTGTGCCTTGTGCTGAGTATATCAAGCATATTTCTTTTTCTTAGTCATCCAGTGGATTTGACCTGCTTGTTACGTCAAGTTTATTTTGGGATCTCCTTCACTATTGTTCTATCATCAGTCTTGGCCAAGACTATCATGGTTTGCATTGCCTTCAAAGCCACCAAACCTGGTTTGGTCTGGAGGAAGTGTTTGGGAGTCAAATTTCCAATTACAGTGGTGTTAGTCTGCTCATCTGTTCAGGTGATCACTGGAATTACTTGGCTGTCAGTTTCTCCTCCATTTGTGGAGTACGACATGCACTATTTTCCTGGGAAGACCATCGTTCAGTGTAATGAAGGCTCTGTTCTGGCTTTCTATATTATGTTGGGTTACATGGGACTTCTGGCTGCAGTGAGCTTTGTTCTGGCCTTCATGGTGAGGACATTACCTGACATATTTAATGAGGCCAAATACATCACCTTCAGCATGCTGGTGTTCTGCAGCGTGTGGATTGGTGCCATCCCAGCCTACCTGAGCAGTAAGGGGAAACAAATGGTCATTGTGGAGATATTTGCTATACTGGCCTCAAGTATTGGAATATTAGGATGTATTTTTATCCCTAAATGCTACAAAATATTGCTGAGGCCTGCAATGAATCACAAAAGACATTTATTATATAAGCACTCTTTGTAGGTTAAGAAATTGCTCTTAACTATGTTCTTTAACCTCAGTGGTAGTGCATTTCTGTTTGAAATTAGGAGTCAAAAGCAGTACATCTTTTTCAACAATTTTAGGCCTCCAATTCTTAAGTCATAACGCATCAAAATATGTCAGAATAAAAGCCTGATAGATATTCTGCAGATAAATAAAATACTAGAACTCCAATCTGTTGAATTAATTACATTTATGAATAAATAAACCCCCCCCCCCCAAAAAAAATGGCTGTCATTTAAAATATCAGGACTAGGTTCCAGACAGCGGTCGTGCATCCCACATTGTGTCCAAAGTCCAACCGCACAACTGGGGCATGGCAGTTTTCAGCCCAGACACCTCCCAAAAATGATGCAGCAATTGTTTTTTGGGTTAAATATAGGTGGTATCAGCAAAGCAGCAGTGGCCTGTGGCGCCCTGGCGGTGGGAGCAGCAAAGGCAGCAGAAGCAGGGCAATGCAGAAGCAGCAGGTGTAACGTCTGCCAGGAGCATGCCGGACGCGGCACTTGGTAATGGCACGTGGCACTTTGCATTTGGCACTTTGCACTTGGCACTTGGCATTTGGCACTTTGCACTTGGCACTTTGCATTTGGCACTTGGCACTTTGCACTTTGCATTTGGCACTTTGCATTTGGCATTTGGCACTTGGCACTTGGCACTTTGCATTTGCCAAGTGCCACGTGCCAAGTGCCACGTGCCAAGTGCCACGTGCTAAGTGCAAAGGGCCAAGTGCCAAATGCCAAATTCCAAGTGCCAAGTGCCAAGTGCCAAATGCAAAGTGCCAAGTGCAAAGTGTCAAATGCCAAGTGCCAAGCGCCAAGTGCCAAGCGCCAAGTGCCAAATGCAAAGTGCCAAGTGCAAAGTGTCAAATGCAAGATGCCAAGTGCCAAATGCCAAGTGCCAAGCTCCAAACGCCAAGTGCCAAGCGCCAAGTGCCAAATGCAAAGTGCCAAGCTCCAAGTGTCGAGTGCCGAGCGCCAAGTGCAAAGTGCCAAATGCAAAGTGCAAAGTGCCAAGCTCCAAGTGCCAAGCGTCAAGTGCTAAGCGTCAAGTGCCAAATGCAAAGTGCCAATTGCAAAGTGCCAAATGCAAAGTCCAAAGTGCCAAGGGCCAAATGCCAAGTGCCAAATGCTAAGTGCCAAGCTCCAAGCGCCAACTGCCAAGCGCCAAGTGACAAATGCAAAGTGCCAAGAGCAAAGTGCCAAATGCAAAGTGCCAAATGCAAAGTGAAAAGTGCCAAGTGCCAAGCGCCAAGTGCCAAGTTACAAATGCAAAATGCCAAGCTCCAAGTGCCAAGCGCCAAGTGCCAAGTGCAAAGTGCCAAATGCAAAGTGCAAAGTGCAAAGTGCCAAGTGCCAAGCTCCAAGTGCCAGGCGTCAAGTGCCAAATGCAAAGTGCCAAATGCCAAGTGCAAAGTGCCAAATGCAAAGTGCAAAGTGCAAAGTGTCAAATGCAAAGTGCCAAGTGCCAAGCGCCAAGTGCCAAGCTCCAAGTGCTAAGCGTCAAGTGCCAAATGCAAAGTGCAAAGTGCCAAGTGCAAAGTGCCAAATGCAAAGCGCAAAGTGCAAAGTGTCAAATGCAAAGTGCCAAATGCAAAGTGCCAAGTGTCAAATGCAAAGTGCCAAGTGCCAAGCGCCATGTGCCAAATGCAAAGTGCCAAGTGCAAAGTGTCAAATGCAAAGTGCCAAGTGCCAAATGCCAAGTGCCAAGTGCCAAGCTCCAAGCGCCAAGTGCCAAGTGCCAAGTGCAAAGTGCCAAATGCAAAGTGCAAAGTGCCAAGCTCCAAGTGCCAAGCTCCAAGTGCTAAGCGTAAAGTGCCAAATGCAAAGTGCAAAGTGCCAAGTGCAAAGTGCCAAATGTAAAGTGCAAAGTGCAAAGTGTCAAATGCAAAGTGCAAAGTGCCAAGGGTCAAATGCCAAGCTCCAAGTGCCAACTGCCAAGCGCCAACTGACAAATGCAAAGTGCCAAGTGCAAAGTGCCAAATGCAAAGTGCAAAGTGTCACATGCAAAGTGCCAAATGCAAAGTGCAAAGTGTCAAGGGTCCAATGCCAAGTGCCAAATGCTAAGTGCCAAGCTCCAAGTGCCAACTGCCAAGCGCCAAGTGACAAATGCAAAGTGCCAAGTGCAAAGTGTCAAATGCAAAGTGCCAAGTGCCAAGTGCCAACTGCCAAGCTCCAAGTGCCAAGTGCCAAGTGCCAAGCGCCAAGTGCCAAGTTCCAAATGCAAAATGCCAAGCTCCAAGCGCCAAGTGCCATACCCGTGGATATCCGGGTATGCGACCAAATATCCGCATAGGGCTATTCAGATTTCAGCCCAGACATCCGGAATCCGAATCCGGTCGGATAGTTGAAAAAAGTTTGGATATCCGGGTTACCGGGTTTTATTCTGCTGGCGCCTCTGTAACTACCACAAATATCATTATCCACCTGGTGGATGGGTGTGTACTAGTGTTGGGCGAACAGTGTTCGCCACTGTTCGGGTTCTGCAGAACATCACCCTGTTCGGGTGATGTTCGAGTTCGGCCGAACACCTCATGGTGTTCAGCCTTTTTAGTTCGGGTTCGCCCGAACAGCTCAATGCCCAGCCGAACAGGACGAACAGGGCCCCTGTTCGGCCGAACAGGGCCCTGTTCGCCCGAATACTGCCCCCCTATGGGGTCGCAGGCATAAGGGGGGAGCATGCCCCGGTCGCGGGGGGGGGGTCGGAAATTCCCCCCACCCCCTCCGCTAGCGCTCCCCCCTCTGCCCGCTTCCCCATACAAAAAATTTCCGTAAAGTTCAATAGTACCTTCAGTGGCTGGCCTGGCTGGCACTGTGGTGTGTTGTGAGTGAGGAGGAGGAGGAGTCCGAGTAGGACGCGTTGAGGCCAGGCAGCGGGCAGTTCAGCGGTAGTACCCTTGTGGTACTTCCGCCCTTTCTCTGACCCCACGTCCTCTGCATACGAGGGTACGCGTGACGTGTACCCTCGTATGCGTCATCACGTAGAGGACGTGAGGTCAGAGAAAGGGCGGAAGTACCACAAGGGTACTACCGCTGAACTGCCCGCTGCCTGGCCTCAACGCGTCCTACTCGGACTCCTCCTCCTCCTCACTCACAACACACCACAGTGCCAGCCAGGCCAGCCACTGAAGGTACTATTGAACTTTACGGAAAATTTTTGTATGGGGAAGCGGGCAGAGGGGGAAGCGCTAGCGGAGGGGGTGGGGGGAATTTCCGACCCCCCCGCGACCGGGGCATGCTCCCCCCTTATGCCTGCGACCCCATAGGGCCCCCAAAAGTGGGATGTTCGGGGAGTTCGGGGTTCGGGCCGAACATGCCGAACATCTGGCCCATGTTCGGCGAACGGACCCGAACCCGAACATCCAGGTGTTCACCCAACACTAGTGTATTTTTCTTCTTCGGAGAGCAAGTTTTTAACCTGAGTGGGGACAGGCTTAATATCCCCATATGCGATTGGAGTGGTTGCCTGAGGTCGGCAACCCAGACTTGTGAGTATTTCCATATCTGCTGTACAAATGGAAGGTTACCTTATATCAACAATAATACACTAAGAACGGCAGTAATTAAAAATAATAAATAATAAAGTATCCTATATGTTATTCCAGATAATCCAATTGTGTAATGTGTGTGCCAACTTTGTAACTCTGTTCAGCCATTTTTGTGTGATCGAGTACAAAACGTCCAAACATCCAAACATCCTAAATCTCCCATTTATAATATTAGTAGAATATACAGAGTATATATATATATATATATATATATATATATATATATATATATATATGTATATACTGTATAGCCTACTAATATTATAAATGGGAAAGTTCGGATGTTTGGATGTTTGGATACTCGGTCACGCAAAAATGGCTAAATCTTTTTGAATAAAATTTGGCAAACACATAGAACATTACCTGGAATAAAGTATAGGATACTTTTTATTCCCATAACCAAAAAGTAGGTGGAGACAAATACACATTTCACTGGGAAAATGTATACTGCAGCCATTCTAAAGGCCCATACACACGTCGGATTTTTGCGAACGACCCGTCGTTTGAACGTTCTGTCGTTCCGTCGTTCGCACGTCAAATCCGGCGTGTGTACAGACTATCGTTCGGGTGATAAGACTGGTTTTCAGCGATCCGCCCGGCGGATCGCTGAAAACCAGTCTTACCACCCGAACGATAGTCTGTACATACGCCGGATTTGACGTGCGAACGACGGAACGACGGAATGTTCAAACGACGGGTCGTTCACAAAAATCCGACGTGTGTATGGGCCTTTACACTGTTAATGGTAGGGTTCTTAAACTTTGCACAATTGGTCGCTGGGTGACTAGTATTAATATTCAGAAATGTGGGTGGAGCCTATACAAGCCAATCAAAATTCACCTACTGCTTTTCAAGGGAAATATTTACATTGCTGCCATTTTTTGCACTGTTAATGACACAAGCCTCAAACCTGGTACAGTTGATCATTGGGTGACTGGGGTTACAATTCAGAAAAGGGGTAGAGCCACAAACACGTAATCAGATTTTTATTTCAATGCATATTATTAATGCCAAAAGACTGCAAAGATCACAAACTTGGTCATTAAGTAATTATTTAATTGGGTGTTAGGGTTAGAAAAAGTGACCGGGCAACAATGAGTCATCAGTGGGCGGAGACAAATACAAATTCCACTGGGAAAATGTAAACTGCAGCCATTCTTACACTGTTAATGGTAGGGTTCTCAAACTTTGCACAGTTGGTCACTGGCACTGCATGACTAGGATTAATATTTAGAAAACTGTGTGGAGCCTACAAAAGCCAATCAAAATTCATCTATTGATTTTCAAGGGGAATATATCATTGCTGCCATCCTTTCATTGTTAATGGAACAAGCCTCAAACCTGGTACAGTTCATCATTAGGTGACTGGGGTTGAAATTGAGAAGGGGGGGGGGGGGGGGGTTTGAACCACAAACAGCCAATCAGATTTGTTTCATTCCAATTCAAATTATTGATGCCAAACACCACAAAGCTCACAAACTTGGTCATTGAGTAATTGTGTGCAAGGGTTAGAAAAAGTAGGTGGAGCCAACACCAGCCAAATACATACCCGGGCAACGCTAAGTCATCAGTGGTTGGAGACAAATAAAATTTCACTGAGAAAATGTAAACTGCAGCCATTAAAACTTTGCACAGTTGGTCACTGAGTGGCTGGAATTAACATTCAGAAAAGTGGGTGGCCTACATAAGCCAATCAAAATTCACCTATTAATTTTCAAGGGGATATGTAATTGCTGCCATTCTTGCCCTGTTATTGGCACAAGCCTCAAACCAGGTACATTTGGTCATTGGGTGATTGGGGTTCAAATTCAGGAAAGGAGGTGGAGCCACAAACAATCAATCAGATTTGTTTCATTTCAATGCAATTTTTTGATTCCAAAGACTGCAAAGCTCACAAACTAGGTCCCTGAGTAATTGAGTAATTGTGTGTTAGGGCTAGAAAAAGGGGGCGGAGCCAACACCAACCAAATGCATACCTGGGAAATGCCGGCCCATCAGCTAGGATATATATATATATATCTTAGCTGATGGCCCGGCGTTGCCCAGGTATGTATTTGGTTAAACAGCAAATAGTGGCGATTGGCTGTCATAGGCTGTAGCCTATGAGAGCCGATAGCTCTTCTGTGTCCCAGGGGGACAGCCATGTTACACGGCATTTCCCAGCACAATGCTGCTGTAGATGGCAGTGCTGTACTATCAGGGCCGAGCCTGGGCGGGTGCTGCGGGTGCAAGGCACCCAGGCGCCTGCCTCTTAGAGGCGCCGCCCGGCCGCCGCTCTCCCCCTGTGGCCGCTCGCTCGCTCGCTCCCTCCCTCCCTCTAGCCGCCGGCGCCGCGTCAGACCTCGATCAGGCGGGCGGGCGCTAGGACCTAGCACGCCGCACTGATATGCGGAAGTGACATCACTTCCGCATATAGAGCGGGTGCGCCTGGCGCCTTCTTACTGGTCGGGTCGCCCGCTGATTGAGGTCTGAAGCTGCTGCAAGGTGAGGGGGGAGCGGCGGCGGCAGAGGCAGCAGCGGCGGGAGGGGAGGGTTGGGTGCGCTCCTGTCACTACCTAAACGGGGACCCTATACCCCCTGGCTACCTATCCTGGGCACATATTACCCCCTGGCTACCTATCCTGGGCACATATTACCCCTGGCTACCTATCCTGGGCACATATTACCCCCTGGCTACCTATCCTGGGCACATATTACCCCCTGGCTACCTATCCTGGGCACATATTACCCCCTGGCTACCTATCCTGGGCACATATTACCCCCTGGCTACCTATCCTGGGCACATATTACCCCCTGGCTACCTATCCTGGGCACATAATACCCCCTGGCTACCTATCCTGGGCACATATACCCCCTGGCTACCTATCCTGGGCACATATTACCCCCTGGCTACCTATCCTGGGCACATATTACCCCCTGGCTACCTATCCTGGGCACATATTACCCCCTGGCTACCTATCCTGGGCACATATTACCCTCTGGCTACCTATCCTGGGCACATATTACCCTCTGGCTACCTATCCTGGGCACATATTACCCCCTGGCTACCTATCCTGGGCACATAATACCCCCTGGCTACCTATCCTGGGCACATAATACCCCCTGGCTACCTATCCTGGGCACATAATACCCCCTGGCTACCTATCCTGGGCACATATACCCCCTGGCTACCTATCCTGGGCACATATACCCCCTGGCTACCTATCCTGGGCACATATACCCCCTGGCTACCTATCCTGGGCACATATACCCCCTGGCTACCTATCCTGGGCACATATACCCCCTGGCTACCTATCCTGGGCACATATACCCCCTGGCTACCTATCCTGGGCACATATACCCCCTGGCTACCTATCCTGGGCACATATACCCCCTGGCTACCTATCCTGGGCACATATACCCCCTGGCTACCTATCCTGGGCACATATACCCCCTGGCTACCTATCCTGGGCACATATACCCCCTGGCTACCTATCCTGGGCACATATACCCCCTGGCTACCTATCCTGGGCACATATACCCCCTGGCTACCTATCCTGGGCACATATACCCCCTGGCTACCTATCCTGGGCACATATACCCCCTGGCTACCTATCCTGGGCACATATACCCCCTGGCTACCTATCCTGGGCACATATACCCCCTGGCTACCTATCCTGGGCACATATACCCCCTGGCTACCTATCCTGGGCACATATACCCCCTGGCTACCTATCCCGGGCACATATACCCCCTGGCTACATATCCCGGGGACACTGGCTGTTTGTCATTATGTGCATTTGCTGGTGAAAAGCAGTCTCTTGTTATGTGCATTTGCTGGTGAAAAGCAGTCTCTTGTTATGTGCATTTGCTGGTGAAAAGCAGTCTCTTGTTATGTGCATTTGCTGGTGAAAAGCAGTCTCTTGTTATGTGCATTTGCTGGTGAAAAGCAGTCTCTTGTTATGTGCATTTGCTGGTGAAAAGCAGTCTCTTGTTATGTGCATTTGCTGGTGAAAAGCAGTCTCTTGTTATGTGCATTTGCTGGTGAAAAGCAGTCTCTTGTTATGTGCATTTGCTGGTGAAAAGCAGTCTCTTGTTATGTGCATTTGCTGGTGAAAAGCAGTCTCTTGTTATGTGCATTTGCTGGTGAAAAGCAGTCTCTTGTTATATGCATTTGCTGGTGAAAAGCAGTCTCTTGTTATGTGCATTTGCTGGTGAAAATCAGTCTCTTGTTATGTGCATTTGCTGGTGAAAAGCAGTCTCTTGTTATGTGCATTTGCTGGTGAAAAGCAGTCTCTCGTTATGTGCATTTACATGGGGAAAAGCAGTCTCTCGTTATGTGCATTTACATGGGGAAAAGCAGTCTCTCGTTATGTGCATTTACATGGGGAAAAGCTGTCTCTCGTTATGTGCATTTACATGGGGAAAAGCTGTCTCTTATGTGCATTTAGTGGGGAATTTTTGTCAGTAAAAATAATCTTTTGTCAGTAAATTTTTAGGTATTTGTAAGTAAAAAATAACGTGAAAGGTTGGCAACACTGGCAGGCTGTGTGGCGCAACGGGAAAGATACAGGCAGCCCACCTTGGGCTTGGCAGGGGGGAGGAGCCGACATCAGCGAGTGAGAGTAGGGTGGCCGCAGGCAGACATAAATACGCAGTGTGTGACTGCGTCGCACTCGCAGAGCCTCTCAGCCTGAGTCAGTCCAGAGACTAGCAGACTCGCAGGAAGCCAAAGCCAGCCAGGAGCAAGCCCATGGAAGAGGGGTAGGAATGGGGTATCACATGCATGCGTAAAGAGGTGGAAGGTGTGGGTGTGATTAGGAAGGACATGGGTGTGGTTATGTGGTTGGGCGCGGTTAATTTAACCACTCCCATAGGCGCCAGAGAAAATCTTGCACCCAGGTGCCAGGCACCCCAGGCTCACCCATGTGTACTATGTTAATAGATGGCGGTTTCACCATCTAACAGTCTCCAAGCAGCGATCGACCCCGGAAGACCGAAGGCGGAGCCCAGCAAGTGGAGATGTGCGTGCATTGGCTTGCGCTAACTCCTGCAAAAGCCAGCCCCAGGACTTGACGCCAATTGGTGTTAGGCGGTTCCGGGTCTGCCGCCGCGGTCACGCCCATTGGTGTGACGCGGTCTTTAGATAGTTAATAGGTAAAAGTCCTTCTTTAAAAGCCTGTGCATTAATAGTAAAACAAAGATAAGTAAAATGTACAGTGGTTTTGTTCAGCATCCTATTTGTGTTGATTTCATTTATTATATTTTACTTTTTCAGTTATGTTGTTCACTGTAAATTTATCTCCTTTGTCTTCATGCTATGACTGTCCCATTCTACATGATATAATCCCCTCTGCAGACAGGCAGAGGCTGTCACTGGCACTCCTGTCAGCAGACTGCAGCACAGCATCCTCCGTACAATGGTATTAGAAAGGATTAGAGACAAAGACACTGACACCTCTATGATTCAAGAATTTCAAGACGTCTCCAGCAGTTTGCTCTCCACATTATTCTGGCTGCTGATCCTGTGTGTCTCTCCGGCCTCATCTAAGCTGCAGAGCTCTGCTGAGCAGTGTCATCTCTCCATGAAGGATTACACATTTGAGTACAAATATTCCCAGGATGGAGATATCATTATTGGGGGGATTTTCACCGTAAACACTGGTGTGTCAGAGTGGTACAGTGGTAAACTCAGTGAATATATATTCCCAAATAATATGTGTTCTGCGTAAGTCAAACTTGTTACAGATGCACTTTATTTTATTTTTTTAATTATTATTATTTTTTATTATTATTATTTCTAGAAAGCAAAGTAAGTAAAAACAAAATAAATCTTCTATACAACTCGCGTTCTTTAACCACTTACTCCACTGCTACAGTATATCTACATCAGCTGTGGCACCCTCTAAGCCACAATGACGTAGATATACTGACTTGTTTGCAGCCCTGCTGTGCACGATCGGTTGCGCTTCAGAGTGCCCCCCCCCCGGCACTGTCAGCTGCATTACTAATTGGCGAAAGGTACATGTTCCCTTATAGCCAATTAGTCCACCCCCCTCCCATGAACGATCGCTGGAATAGTCAACTGCAGGGATCCTTCATCTGTCTCCCTCCCCCTCCGTGCAGCAAGCAGCCTGACTGCAGAGCGAGGATCGGAGGCTCGGGCTACAGAATAGTCGCAGGAATGAGGTAAGGTGAGTGAGGCTGCTTACTGGAGGATTTTTTTTAACTATTTATGCACGGAGGGGGCTGCCTGATGGGGGGGGGGGGCATCTGGCTATCAATCCTGGGGGAGGGGAGGGGGTATTTAAAAGGAGGGGATGTTAAGATCACTGGGGGACATCTAGCTAACTGGGGGGGGGGGGGTGTCTAATAGTAAGGCACATCTGGTTACCCTGGGGGGGATAATCTAATACCGGGGGCACATTTAGCTATGATGGGAGCCGGTGCTAATCCTGGGGGCATATCTGGCTAAAATGGGGGAATTCTGATCCTAGGGGCACATCTGGCTATAATTAGTGGCACTATTCTTAGGGACGCATCTGACGATCTATGCTGGGGGTGGCAAATGCAGGGGACACATCTGACTATACTGGGGGGGCTTATATTGGGGACATATCTGACTATCCTGGGGGGCTGATACTGGGGGACACATCTCGCTATCTATTCTGGGGGACATAATACTATTGGCATGGTTTTTATGACAGTAACACTTTTTATTTTTATGCTGGAACCAATAAAACTGAGAAATCATGCATTTTTAATTTATTTTCTCTTTTTTTCCCATTAAAATAATAGAAAACAACTATTTTCTTAGTACAAAATACCCCCCCTATGAAAGCCTAGTTTGTCTTGAAAAAAAAAGTTAAAGTTATTGCTGATTAACTAGGGTCATGGCTAAAATATCAAAACGGCTCTGGTCCATAAGGAGGAAACAAGGTCTGGATGCGAAGTGGTTAAAGAGACTCAGAGACTAAATAGGAGAATAGATTGATACATACCTGGAGCTTCCTCTAGCCCCATCCGCATGGATCGCTTCCACGCCACCATCTTCAGCCTTCTCTATCGCCAGTACTGAGTCCCGTAACTTTGGAAAGTTGCGGCCAGTTTTACACATGCGGAGTGACTCCCTCTATCTCTCCGGCGCCTGCCTCATGCATGCACCTGCACAGTACGGAGGGAGCACACTGCACTTGCGTTGACTGGCCCTGACTGGCCAAAGTTACAGGACCCGGTACCGGCGAAAGAGAAGGCTGAGGGCGGCGGCGTGGGATCGATCCATGTGGATGGGGCTGGAGGAAGCCCGGGTATGTACAAATCCAGTATCGTATTTCATCTCTGAGTCTCCTCCTTGGCGGTAACCCTAAGTCAGGCTCAGGACAGAAATCGGTAGCTCAGAGTGGTAATCCCAAGTTGGATCCATGAAAGGTGTGTAATGTGCAGGGCTGTCACAGATCTATCTAGCAGTATGATTGTTGGGGTCAAAAAGTTTGTGAAAAAATTGCACCACTTTTAAATAATACAATATGGAAAAAATCATACCACCAGGGAAGTTAAGCCATGTTTAACCTTTTTTTCCCTCTCCTCCCCGCTTCTTGCTCTGCACAACTTGAGTAAAGTTAGAAAACAAAAAGTGTGTCCCAAATAAAATAAAATTAATGCTCAGCAGCAGAAGTTCTTGTATCTTAAAAAAGTCTGAAATATAAATCTGCCCTTTTTTTTTGCATCCAATGGTAAGGATTTCCCTTTGACTGGCAAATATGCTGCATGATTAGGTCAGGGCTCTTTCACGCGTTTTCTACGGTTTAACGCAAAGTCAATACTTTGCGTTAACCAAGGTAAAATGAAAGTCCATAGACTTTCATTTTACTTTCACATGCGACGCTGCGTTTTGGTGCATTGCGGTTGGATGCACCCTGGAGCTTTTAATCGTCGATTGCCGGGGTTTTCCCGTCGGGTGAATTAACCTCTTGACGACCAGCTAACGCCGATTGGCGTAAACTGGTCGTCTGCGGGTTTCCATGGAAACGGCCGCTCGTTCGAGTGGTCTTTCCATGTCCGTTCACGGAGGCTGTCTCCGTGAACAGCCGGAGAGCTGCCGATCACAGCTCGCCGGCAAAATGTAAACACGTGGGGAAGAAATCCCCGCTGTTTACATCATACGGCGCTGCTGCGCAGCAGCGCCGTAAGGCAGATCGGCGATCCCCGGCCTCTGAAGCCTATCCTACAATGCGCAGGACGGATATCCGTCCTGCGCAGCTCAGAGGGGAAGGGAGAGGGAGGGAGAGGGATGGAGCTCCGAAAACGCTGCGGAAGGGGGCTTTAAAGAGCCCCCCCGCAAAGCACAGAGAGCCGGCAGCGATCAGACCCCTCCAGCAGGACATCCCCCTAGTGGGGAAAAAAGGGGGTAAGTCTAATCGCCCTGGCATAATCCTGATCTGTGCTGCGGGCTGGAGAGCTCACGCAGCACAGATCAGACAGAAATCCACTGGTCGTCAAGTGGTTAATAGCTACTGCCGCTGACTGCATCGCACAGAAACATCCAGACGACATGCCACAGGCCATAATGCATGCAGGAGGCTCCTGCGTTGTTAGATGTGAAAGAGCCCTAAACATGCATAGATTTTGTGTCTCATTTTCAGCACATATAGGGGAACAAAAAACCTCTTAGGCCACGTTCACCGTGGGATGTTGCATTATGTGCCCTGTATAACAGGAACACAACGGAATGAAAAAAGGCATACTGCACTTTACAGCCTGTTTGCATTGTATACAGTGAAGCATATAGTTAATTAAAAGTATATTTTACTGTACCTGATAATAGGCCCACTTAAAGGTAACACATTGCATGCAGTGCATTACCATATTTCCATACTGAGAGCATTGCTATAGGTGGGGTAGTGCTGTGCGGCAAGCAGCGTTACAAAGCGGGTGTTATGCTACACCACCACACACCACTGTGAACAAGGCAAAAATTGCTGTAAAATCATGTTTATAAATACAAAACAGGATGTCCATGGTTTAAAATGTTTTATCACATAAGTACACCTGACCTGAAAGGGATATGGAGGCTGCCATATTTATTTCCTTTTAACCACTTAAAGAGATACTGAAGCGAGAATAAATCTCGCTTCAGACCTCAGAGTTAGCAGGGGCATGTGTGCCCCTGCTAAAACGCCGCTATAGCACGGCTTAACAGGGGTCCCTTCACCCCCAAATCCCCCTCCGTAATGCGGGGGAGCGCTTCCTGGTTGGGGCAGGGCTAACCGCCGCAGCCCTGCCCCACGCGCGTCTGTCAGCGCGTATCTCCGCCTCTCCCCCGCCCCTCTCAGTCTTCCTTCACTGAGAGGGGCGGGGGAGAGGCGGCGATGCGCCGCTGACAGACGCGACTGGAGGCAGGGCTGCAGCCGTTAGCCCTGCCTCCAGGAGCGACCAAGTCTGCGACCAAGTGTCGCAGTGGGGGGTTTGAGGGTCAAGGGACCCCCGTTTAGCGGCGCTATTGCGGCGGTTTAGCAGGGACACACATGCCCCTGCTAACTATGAGCTCTGAAGCGAGATTTATTCTCGCTTCAGAGTCTCTTTAAGAACTAGGTTAATTGAAATCTACGCCCTGTTTTGATGGTTACCTGGCTGGCAGGGCGTAGATTTCAATTACCTCCGCAGTGCGCATCCGCCGTTTCTGTAGCTACCGCTGATCTCGCCGCTGAATCCCCGCCGCTGAATCCCCTTGGCAGCTCACTTGCTCTGCCTGCCACTATGACGGCAGAGCCCTATGAGCCGGTGTGGAGCTGATTTCGTTGGCTCCTGTCTATCAATGTAAGCAACTCCCATGGGCTTACATTGCTAGACACGGTCAGGAGCCAATGAAAGTGGCTCCTGACCGACTCACATGACTCTGCCGTCATAGAGACAGCAGAGTGGATGTCCTCGGGATCCCAGCGTGCGGCGGCGACGGCGGTTGCGGTGGGTATGTGTGGCGATTCGTCGGGATTCCCCGTTATTGTATCAGGGGTCTCTGGTCTTTAAGGGGGCAGAGACCGCTGGTACTTAAAGAGGAACTGTCGCAAAACTCTTAAAATTTAAAACACGTACAAATAAGAAGTACATTTCTCCCAGAGTAAAATGAGCCATAAATTACTTCTTTCCTATGTTGCTGTCACTCACAGTAGGTAGTAGAAATTTGACATTACCGACAGGTTTTGGGCTAGTCCATCTCTCCACAGGGGATTCTCACCATGGCCTTTATTCTTTATAAAGACATTCCCTGAAAAAGATTTATACAAATATGCTGACCAGCCTCCTGTTCCTGCTTGCTGTACACTATTTTGGCAGTTGGACGGAGCCATTCATTAAGTGCTTTTATAAATAAATAAAACCCTTAGAACCCCCCTATGAGAAGATGGGCTAGTCCAAAATCTGTCGGTAATGACAGATTTCTACTTCTTGTTGTAAGTGAGAGGAACATAGGAGAAAAGTAATTTATGGCTCATTTTACTCTGGGAGAAATGTACTTCTTATGTGTATGTGTTGTTAATTGTACGATTTTATGTGTAAGTTCCTCTTTAACCCTCTGGGCGATACAATTATATCGCCCAGGAGGTGGCGAAGCACTATTTTTTTAAAATTTTTTATTTTTTAAATAATGTAGCGAGCCCAGGGCTACATGATAGCCGCAGCGCAGCGGCATCCCCCCACCCACTCCGATCGTCTTCGGCGATCAGAGTAAGCAGGAAATCCCGTTCAGCACGGGATTTCCTGCTGGGCTTCCCCGGTCGCCATGGCGACGGGGCGGGATGACGTCACCGACGTCATGGACGTCGTGACGTCAGAGGGAGTTCCGATCCACCCCTCAGCGCTGCCTGGCACTGATTGGCCAGGCTGCGCAAGGGGGCGGGGAGGGGGGGCTGCGCGGCACGGCGGGTAGCGGCGGATCGCGGCGAGCGCCGGCGATCGGAAGTTACACGCAGCTAGCAAAGTGCTAGCTGCATGTAACAAAAAAAATTATGCAAATCGGACCACCAGGGCCTGAGAACTCCTCCTGCGCGACATACCCCGAGCTCAGCTCGGGATTATCGCTCAGGAGGTTGAGTGATTACCAGTTACCTGGCATCCTGGTGATTTGTTTGGCAATAGTAGTGTCTGAATCACACGTCTAAAATGAACATGCAACTAATCCAGTCAGACTTCAGTCAGAAACACTTGAACTGCATGCTTGTTCAGGGTCTATGGCTAAATGTATTGGAGGCAGAGGGTGAACAGAACAGTATGGCAGTTTGTATTAATTAAAATGAAAAAAATGTCAGTCTCCATATCCCTTTCAGTTCAGATGTGCTTTAAAGGATAACTTTCACACAAACAAATTAATGGTTTAATGTATGAGTTTGTTGTACATTGTTTCCATACTATAAATGTGTTTTTGCCCATATAGCTTTCACTTACAGTTGCTAATAAAAATCTGATAAATCTGACAGGTTTGGAACTAGTCCATCTCTTCATGGGGGATTCTTAATGTTTTCTTTATTCTTTTTAAGAAGGAAGTAAGAACTAGTTTGTTTTTTTTCCCATAGATTTATCTTCCTATGTTCGGCATATTAACTTAATTTTTTACCAGTCATTTTTTACATTTAAATTTGCACTTTCGCCTGAACTGAACCCTTCTTCTCAAAAAAATAAATTAATTTTTTTAAATAATACACATTTTTGTGTAAATGACAACTTTCTCAAAAATGTGTTTTCTCATGTCGGCTGACTTCAAGGCATTTGCTGAAAATGTGCTTTGGTGCGCATGTCCATACATGTCTGCACATATTCCCATCCCTGAAAAATATGGTTCCTACAAACTTCACATTTCAGTTTTCTTCAAACCCAGAGAAGAATCATTGAGTAAAAAAAAAAAACTACTAAAACCTCCAGATCCAACCCCTAAACGCAAACAGAGTAACTTTGTGTATGCATTCCAGTGTACTGAGGAGTGCATGTGTTTGTACATTGGCCCAATACCTGAAAACTAAACAAGTACGCTGAAATAATGATAGTAATTATACCTTGCTAATTCTTCCAAATCCACTGCCCTCCCAGTTAATCTTTTCCTACACACGCTGAAATTGTTAGAAGCAAATTTTGACTTTACTTGGTGTAACTCTAAATTTAAATATTTTGGCATGTATCTTACCCCTCGATATTGCAGCCTGTATGAGGCCAACTTTCCCTCTACTCTTAAAGAGACGTAACAAAAATTGCATCCTGTTTTTTATCATCCTACTAGTTCCAAAAGCTATTCTAATGTGTTCTGGCTTACTGCAGCACTTTCTGCTATCACTATTTCTGTAATAAATCAATGTATCTTTCCCCTGTCAGACTTGTTGGCCTGTGTCTGGAAGGCTGCCAAGTTCTTCAGTGTTGTGGTTCTGCTATGAACTCACCCTTTCAGGCCCCTTTATGCACACTGCCTGTGTGTTATTTAGGATTAGAGCAGCTTCTCTCTTCTCTCTTATCTTTTACAAGCTGGATACATCATCCTCTGAGCTGGCTGGGCTTTCACATACTGAAGAATTACAGACAAGGGCAAAGCTGTTTGCAGGAGAAAAACAAGCAGCCTGAAACTTCAGTGCATGAGAACTGCAGGGGGAAAGAAACACACAATGATCTCTTGAGATTCAAAAGGAAGGGTGTATACAGCCTGCTTGTGTATGGATGTATTTTCTATGTGTGGACATACTGTACATCAACCTACTTCCTGTTTTGGTGGCCATTTTGTTTGTTTATAAACAAACTTTTTAAAACTGTTTTTAACCACTTTTAATGCGGCGGGGAGCGGCAAAATTGTGACAGAGGGTAATAGGAGATGTCCCCTAACGCACTGGTATGTTTACTTTTGTGCGATTTTAACAATACAGATTCTCTTTAAAGTGGATCCAAGGTGAACTTTTACTCATTGCATAATTGTGTTCCTTTCCTATTGTTTATATTGCATTCCTCAAGCCAAATAATTTATTGTTTTTGTTTTAATACTCTAATTCCCTATAAACTAAATAAACCACGCCCACGGGTTTTCAGAGAGCCTTGGCAGTAGCAAGGGATCATGGGGGCTCAGTCTGGGCAGGAGGAAGAGGAGGTGTTACTAGCCATTGATTTCAGAGGCAGAGGGAAGGAGGGAGGAGGGGGGATTAGGTTTTTTTTTCACAGGCTGAGTGCTCAAGATACAGATAAGCCTGCCTCTGTGTAATGTTTACAAGCAACATGGCTGCTGTCATTGCATCACAGGAAGAAATAATCATTTTCTATTAAAGCTGTTTGCAGCTAGATTTGCTGTGTAAACTATCTAAACTTTAGATAAGATATAAACAGTAGATAAATTACTTGTTATAGTTAGTTTTTCATCTCGGATCCACTTTAAGCTGATTTGCCAACTTTTAAAAAGCTGGTCCACATATAAGCTCTCTTAGCTAGGCAGATGTTTGGCTTGGAAAATGACCATACTCCCTAAGCTATTGTATTTACAGTATTTTGCACGCTTCCTATTACTCTCACGAAATGCTCTCTGTCAGGCCTGCAGTCTCAGTTGAACAGATTTGTTTGGAAAAATAAACCAGCCAGGGTTAGGTCTCACGTAATGTACAAACATCCGCTACAGGGTGGTGTGGGCCTTCCTAGTCTGTGGCACTACTATTTGGCAGCTAAATTGGGTCAGATATTGGATTGGGGCCTAGAATCTACTCTTTCTCTATGGTATCATTTTAAAGCGTCATCTATTTTCCCTTTTTACTTGCCCTCTTTAGTCACAGTGGTAACTGGTTGTGACATACTCGATAGACGTATATCTTTTTTCAACCCAAATAACTGTGTAACTATATAACAAAGTTTCCCTTTCCCACAAAAACAGTAGTATCATCATTAGATAAACTTTGGATGTCTATAGCCCCTCAATTTGATTTGATATCGCCTCATTCCTCTAGGTTATCCTTTTTGGGGAACCCTCAATTTTCCCCTGCTTTTAATAGTACTCAGGCATTCTCCTGGTTGAGAGAACGGGGGTTAACCTCAGCTAATACATTTTGATTGGGAGGGAAATGTATTTCTTTTTCTGTGTTCAGATTTGGTAGAGATGCCCTCTTTAGTGAAACATTGCGGTATTGCCAACTTCGATATTTGTTTTGTTCCCAATTCCCTTCCACTCCCAATAATGAACTAAAAACATTTGAATCTCTTTATTTTGGGTCTTCTAGATGTAAGGGTCTCATTTCACTACTCTACGCTCTGCTTCTTGGACATAATCCTTATGAGAAGATGCTATATATGAGAGCTTGGGAACGTGAATTGGGAATTCAGATTTCATTATCAGACTGGTCAGTTTCATGGGGCTTAATTTCTAAGGTAGTAAAATCTAATATTAAAGGACTTACGAGGCCAAAATATATAAAAAAAAAAAAAGTTAAAAAAGTTAAGTACATGCATCTCTTTAAAAGTCACGGAGGACGCCATCCGCGCCCTCCGTGTCGTTCCGCCAGGTCCCCGCTGCTCAATAGCCCCCCTGGCCGGTCTCCAGCCTCTGCCAATATGGCCGCCGGAGCTGACCGTGGCTGCGCAGTCCGCACAGCCGCTAATGCGGCTGCGCAGCTCTAGGGCCCAACCCCCCGATCCACGCTACTGTAGCGTGGATCGGGGGGTTGGCCCTAGAGCTGCGCAGCCGCACTCGTGGCTGTGCGGACTGCGCAGCCGCGGCCAGCTCCAGCTGCCATATTGGCAGAGGCTGGAGAGCCCGACCCGGGCCGTGTGGTCGTGACCATCCGGGGGGGCTATTGAGCGGCGGGGACCTGGCGGAACGACACGGAGGGAGCGGATGGCTTTTAAAGAGATGCATGTACTTAACGTTTTTAACTGTTTTTTTTTTTTATATTTTGGCCTCGTAAGTCCTTTAAAGACACAGCTGTTAAGCTTCTTTTCCGATGGTACTACACCGCAGCCAAATTACATAAATTCTATCCTTCTGTGTCTTCTCACTGCTTTTGTGGATGTGGATCTGATGGCAGCACGCTTATACACATTTTTTGGGCATGCCCCGAGGCTCTTAAATTCTCGGATAAATGGAAATCTATGGCCCGCCAGGTTTTTGGATCTCTGATTTTTTTTGACAGTTTCTCAGGCTCTCTTATATATTCCCAATGACAATGTACCTGGTATTTTTTGCATCCTGTATATATATATATATGCTTCTCGCTGCTCAGTGGAGTATTGCCTTCCAATGGAAATCCTCTACCCTTGATATCTCTTTGGTTGCTCAGAGATTGGATATGATTATGTTAATGGATAGAATGTAATATTATAGTATAGAGAATCTAACTAAATTTGATCTTATCTGGGAAAACTAGAAACACTACATAATTATAATGGGCCTACATGATTATCTTATTATAGATATTTCACATCCCCTAGATTCTCTCTTTTTTATGTATTTTAAACCCTTCCTTGGTTATCAGGACCCATATTTGATGCTACTTGACATGACATGGTTTGTCTTATTTTGTAGTGTTTGTTTTTTCTTTTTGCTTTTCTTTTAAATACAGGTTCAGTGAGCTTACGGACTATATTGGACTTTACTGTATGTTTGAGATGATCCCTGGAATCTCAGAAGGGTGGTTTTAGTACCCATTTTCCAGGTACATCAGATTTGTACTTTACTTAAGTTGTATGTGTATGCTCCCCCTGTTTTTTTTTTGTTTTTGTTAAATATTGTACTGTTCATTGTTAGTCTGTTTGTATATCGACTTTCTTGTTTTATGCTTCAATTAAGCTTCCCTTAATAAATAAAACTCAGCATTTAATGTAAACGGTATATCAGACATATAAAGTAAATGTCAATACTAGCTATACACCATATGTTTATACGAAATTAATGCAACATCAATTCATATTATTATTTTGTATTTATATAGCACTGACATCTTCCACAGTGTTGTGCAGAGCATATATTGTCATGTCACTTAACTGTCCTTCAGAGGGGCTCACAATCTAAACCCTACCATAGTCATATGTCTATGTATGTATTGTGAAGTGTATGTATCATTGTCTATGTCCAATTTAGGGGGAAGCCAATTGACTGATCTGTATGTTTTTGAGATGTGGGAGGAAACCGGAGTGCCTGAAGTAAACCCACTCAGACACGGCAAAACCATACAAACTCTGTGCAGATAGTGCCCTAGCTGGTATACAAGTAGGGCCAGCATCAGGTCTCTCCCTAATCTCTTCAACCCCAAGCTAATAGTGATCACCTGGGGCCCCTGTAGAGCAGTGGCAGTAGAGCGTATGCACCTCTCCAGCCAAAAAGCCCCTTCCTTTCTCTGTCATGCTGTCTTCATCTTCACTGGTGGCCATTCTGCATGGCACATGTGTATAGTATACACAAGTGTGATGTGGTGGATATTTAGTTTTCACTGCCAATTAAATCTGTTATATTGTTTCCCGAACAGTTTTAAGATAGCCACCCGCACGTGTGAACTCATGGGAATTTTAACCAGTTTTAACTAGTTAAAATCCTGCATGTCTGGCAGAAAGCACAGCTCATCCTGGTGCAACTTCCTCCCTCTAGCCAATCATAGAGCATGGGAGAGGGTGGGACTTAGGAGGTATATAAAGAGTAGCAGCCATTGTGTTGCTCTCTTCTGTCATAAAATGCCAAGCTGTGAGGACTTGAAAAGACCTGTGCTGTTGGAGCCATTGAGTTCCTTTTATTTTATGAGAAGACTGGACATTGGAAAGTGTTACTTTTTGTTCAAATTATACAGTATGTAGATAGCAAAGTGCATATGCCTCACTAATATTATAAGTGCAAAAGTTTGGATGTTTGTTACTCGATTACGCAGCAATGGCTGATCGAATTTGAATGAAATTTGGCACACAAATAGTACATTACCTGGAATAAAGTATAGGATACTTTTTATCCCGATAATCAAAAAGTGGGCGGAGACAAATACAAATTTCAGTGGGAAATGTAAACTGCAGCCATTCTTACACTGTTATTGGTAGGGTTCTCAAACTTTGCACAGTTGGTCACAGGCTGACTGAGATTATTATTCAGAAAAGTAGGTGGAGCCTACAAAAGCCAATCAAATTTCACCTTTTGATTTTCAAGGGGAATATTTAATTGCTGCCATTCTTGCACTATTAATGGCACAAGCCTCAAACCTGGTACAGTTGGTGCATTGGGTGATTGGGGTTCAAATTCAGAAAAGGGTGTGGAGCCACAGCCAATCAGATTTGTTTCATTTCAATGCAAAATATTGATGCCAAAAATGGCAAAGCTCACAAACTAGGTCATTGAGCAACTGAGTTATTGTGGGTTAGCTTTAGAAAAAGTGAATGGAGCCAACACCAGCCAAATTCATACCCAGGCAACGCCGGGCCATCAGCTAGTATATATATATATATATATATATATATATATATATATATATACTCTTTTATTAGCTGATTAAACACATTACTGTGAATCTTAAAAACTGCTCATCTTCAAACGAAATGTCACTGCTACCTATCAACAGAGTTAACTATTGCAAACCTCAGGTGAGAGATAACAATACAACATGTTACTGGGTCATGGAGAGGGGGCACCAGCAAGGATGAAGATATAATCCAGGCTTGCTATCAGGGATAATAGTGATCACAGGTACGCGTGAATCACGACCATTTTTCTGCATCACGGCCCATGATCCACATGCCGTGATCCGCATGGATCATGGCTATGCGTCAAATCCGGATCACGGGTTTCATACAAAAATCCAGATCACGGCCCGTAATCATGGCCGTGATCGGGAAAATGTAGTGATGACGTCACTGGGCCAATCAGAGGCCCCTAGCGCAGGCTATAGCAACCAATCACAGGAGGGGAGGCTATGCCCTCCCCTCCTGTATAAAACCCGCGGCCATGATGAGAAACTCTGTCCTTGCTGACTGAGTGACTGAGAGAGTATCTCCAGCCATTGTGTCACAAAGCAAGGGCAATTAGTGTTGAAAACACAGCGTTTTAGCTCATTTCTGTACTGTTATACTGCTGTTATTGCTTTTATTTAGCTAGCCAGTGATATAATAGTCATTTAGTTAGTAAAGTCAGTGTAGTTCAAAGTGTACTGTGCTGTCAGTGTCTGCTGCTGTTGGGTGCTTAGTGCAGGCCAGGCAGGCACTGTGTGTGCACAAACTGCACACTGATTTCTATACTGTACTGCATTTAGCTAGCCAGTTAGCCACTAGCCACTGTAGCCAGTGGTTTATTGTCAGTGTAGTTTAGAGTGTAATGTGCTGCGAGTGTCTGCTGTTGGGTGCTTATTACTAGTACTACTAGTGCAGGCCAGGCAGGCACTGCAGTCAGTGCACACAGATTTCTATACTGTACTGTATTTAGCTAGCTAGTAGCCCCTAGCCATCCAGTAATTTATTGTAGACTAGAGTGTACTGTGCTGCTAGTGCCTGCTGTTGTGCTTATTTCATGCAGGCACTGCACACAGATTTCTGTGCTGTAAAAGTAGTTACTTGACGTCAGTCAGTGACCGTCCGCTGCCTGCTAGTCTGACTGGATCCAGTTAATTGGCACTAGTGCCCAATAGTAGTGACTGCCAGTAAAGTTTCAGTGTCCAGTAGTGACTAACTGCTGTTGCAAATTGCGATTAGTCACATCACAAAGTGTGTGTCAGTGACTGACCGTGTAGCATCGTGCTGCTAGTCTGTACTGCAGACAGTTAATTCCCCAGTGCAGTCAGTTTCTACTGTTTACAAAAAGTGTACAAACAAACAATGTCTGGAAGGGCACAAGGGCGACCCAAGAAGAGAGGGAGTGGCATTGCCCTTGCGTCTGTGACTGTTCCACGGCCAGGGAGATTGCACTCAGCTATAGAGGCACATGCGGATGAAGCAGAGAGGCGTCCAGCAGCATCATCACAGCGGACGCCGATAATGATGGCATCCATTTTCAGCACCGTTGGTCGCCGTGGGCCCATTCTGGAGAGGCAGTCAGAGGCAGTGGTGGAGATGATAACAATGGATGAGGAGCCTGATATTTCCCAGACCTCTGTGACCAGCACCTTCAGCAGCAGCTGCAGCAGCAGTCAACGCCCCTCGCTTGCTGTTATATCTACCCCGCCAGCAGTCAGTAAATGATCAGTCCTCCTTGGTCGACAGCATTCCACCCTTGAGTCCGGAGAGTGAGAACGTTTTGATGGATGCCTTAAATGATGATGCGATGATGGTGCCTATTGTGCAGGATGTTGTGCTTGGGAGAGAAGTAGAACAAGCAGAATATAGTGATGACGAGGAGGAGAGGTCTGGGGTTATTGTGGAAGAGGTGTTGGGGAGGTCAGGAGATGAGTTTTCAGGTGTCGACGATGAGGAACATCAACCTTATGTGCCTGTCTCTGAAAGCAGCTCAGAGAATGAGCCACAGGAGCATGGGCATCACATGTCAGGCACGAGCAGGTCCAGAAGTGGGCGTGGAAGGCAGGAGCCACAGCCCGCTGCTTCAGCTGGCACCACCATCAGAAGCAGCAGCAGCACCACCACGCAACGAAGAGCTGCCACACCCTCCTCGAGCCAGAAGGGGAAGTTTACTTCCCTCATCTGGAATTATTTTTATGTGTCACCCAGAGACGAAAGCTTTGCAGTGTGTAACACCTGCAAAAAGTCTTAAAGGGATACTGTAGGGGGGTCGGGGGAAAATGAGTTAAACTTACCCGGGGCTTCTAATGGTCATCCTGTGCCCGCGCAGCCACTTATCGATGCTCCGGCCCCGCCTCCAGTTCACTTCTGGAATTTCCGACTTCAATGTCAGAAAACCACTGCGCCTGCGTTGCCGTGTCCTCACTCCCGCTGATGTCACCAGGAGCGTACGGCGCAGGCCCAGTATGGTCTGTGCCTGCGCCGTACGCTCCTGGTGACATCAGAGGGAGCGAGGACACGGCAACGCAAGCGCAGTGGTTTTCAGACTTTAAAGTCTGAAATTCTAGAAGTGAACCGGAGGCGGGGCCGGAGAATCGGCGAGCGGCTGCGCGGGCACAGGATGTCTGCGGGGGACCATTAGAAGCCCCGGGTAAGTTCAACTCATTTTCCCCCGACCCCCCTACAGTATCCCTTTAAGTCATGAGAAAAACCCTTCTAAGATGGGTACTTCATCCCTCCAGACCCACCTGCAGAGGAAGCACAAACGGGATCATGATGTGTTTAAGAGGCTGCAGGAAGAGAAAGCGGGTGTTGATGGTGAGAGCATAGGACCCACCGTGCAGCATTCAGGAGGAGCAGCAGCATCATCCCTCCCTCATGGTCGTCCTCAACCCCAAAAAAGATCCTCCTCTCTTTCCAGTGCGGTCTTGTCAGCTCATCATGATGCCACAGATATTGAGGCTGGTGGGGCCAGCCAGTCCTCATTGTTCTCCTCTCCTCTTTCCACTGCTCACTCCTCGGCAGGGCTTCCGCAGACCCTGTTGAGCGACAATTTTGGGCGTACAAGTAAGCCCAAAATTGGCGCATCCGCAAGCTGAATGGCCTGCTGGCCCGGGCCATGTGTTCACAACTACTGCCATACTCCCTGGTCAAGAAAGGGAGTGACATGCGTGCTTTGCTCCAGTTTGGGGTCCCAGAATGGGAAATCCCCAGCCGGCATTATTTTTCAAGAACAGCCATCCCAGCACTGCATGCTTTTGTGGTGGAAAATGTGGCCCGTTCACTCGACCACGCCGTGGGCGAGCGGGTCCACATTACAATGGATTCCTGGACCAGCAGATTTGGCACGGGCCACTACCTGTCCATTACCGCCCACTGGGTGACATTAGTGGAAGTAGGTGAGAACCCTGCAGCAGCAGGCCAGTTGATGGTGCCACCACGATTGTTGAAGTGGGATGCAGCAGGCTCCTGGGATCCCATTCCTTCCACACCCCGCAAGAAAGCCCGCCTCAGCAGCAGCAGCATAAAGCCGCAGTAGTGCCAAGCACTCCTAAAATTAGTCAGCCTGGGGAAAGGAGAAGCTGACTGGAAAATATATCCTCGAGACCCTCAAGGAGCAGGAGAAGAGTTGGCTGATCCCCAGAGGACTAAAACTGGGGTACGTGGCGTCGGACAACGGGTCCAACCTGCTGGCCGCCCTCCGCCTTGTAGAACTGGAGCACATCCCCTGCTTGGCCCACGTCCTCAATTTGGTGGTGCAGCGCTTCCTGCGCACCTACCCAGGGATGGAAGAGCTGCTGGAAACTGCACGCAAGGTGGTGCGCCATGTTCGCAAATCCGCAACTGCCTCTGCAACCCTTGCCAACCTGCAGCAAGACAAGGGCCTGACAGCACACTGCCTCATTATCGACTTACCAACTCATTGGAATTCGACCCTGGCAATGCTGCAGCGTCTGTTGCAGCATAGGGAGGCTGTAGATAAATATATCTACGATGCTTATTACAAAAGGACCGCCGGTTCGCAGAGCTCCTCCTCCAACAGGTTGCCGGTGATATTCGTTAATCAGTAGACACAAATGCAACAAGTGTGTCTGATCTTGCTTCCCTTCCTGCAGGGAACCCAGATGGTGAGCCGAGATCGGGCATTGGTTTGCGAATGGGTGCCCCTGATTTGCATGCTTGAGAGGGCGGTGGATAATTTGCTGGAAGCAGGAGAGGAAGCCGTGAACCAGCTGGAAGGGGAGCAGCTAGCAGCACTGTCCACCGCAGAGGAGGAGGAAGAGGAGGACCATGACCTTCAGGCAATGGGGGTGGAGTTGGAGGTCCCAAATTTAGACAATGACGGGGAGCTGCAGAGCGCCGCTTCCGTTGTGCAGGGTTGGTGGCTTCAGGAGGACAGTGCGCAGGAAAAAGAGGTCACTAATAATGTTATTTAGGAAGCAGACGACCCAAATTTATCTGACAAAGCCTGCCTCTTCCCCATGGCTGCCCACATGTTGCGATGCCTTCGCAGGGACCCCCGGGTGATCCAGATGCAGGAAAGGGAGGACATCTGGACATCTGGATCTCCTTGAGTCTAAAGGGGAAGCTGGGACAGTTTATGGCGCCATCTACCACCGCAAACCGCACAAAGGAGTTGCAGGAAGCCCTCGTGTGAAGACTGCAGGAAGCTTTTCCCCAGCCTTCCACCTTCCACTGTTGCTGTTCCACCATCTCAGCAACAGATGCCTGCATCCACCACCACAAGTATCAGCATATGCCTTGGAGACCTGCTAAGCCTAACCAAGACTCTATATGCTGTGTAGCTGCCCAGAGCAGAGGTCCCAGCCACAGAATCCTCCGCCAACCAGGAGCAGCGACTTTCCCGCATGGTGTCTGAGTACATGGGGTCATTCACCGCCCTTGACGACACCAACAGCCCCATGGACCCCATGGAGTACTGGGTCAGGAGACTGTCGATCTGGAGGGAGCTTGCCCAGTACACCCTCGAAGTCCTGGCCTGCCCCCCTTCGAGTGTCCTCTCCGAGAGGTGCTTCAGCGTGGCTGGTGGCGTGGTCACCGAGAAGCGCTCTCGGCTGTCCACCGACTCTGTGGACAAACTTACCTTCCTCAAAATTAACCAGGCTTGGGTGGAAGGTGAGTTCCTGGCCCCTCCTGTCGGCGATAGGGGGAAATGAAGTGGCTGCCTGCCTGGGAATTTAAATTGTGCGTTACTTACAGTTACCACTCTTAATATTGTCTTGGTTCTTTTGATTTTTTTAATACTAATTAAAGGATATATGCAGCAAAAAAACTGAAGAAACTTGAGGAGTTTATATGCAAAAATACAAAAGATTTTTATTGAAGACAACACTTGTGCAAAAATATTTATAAAAAGTATCCGTCAGGAAACACTTTCTATAGCAGAGAATGCCAAAAATGCATCGGTCGTTAACATCAAGATTAGTGCAGTTGTGCAAAATGAGGCGACAACAATGTCCACTTGTTTCGGGATAGACCCTTCATCAGGCCTCCACAAATAGAGACAAATCTGTATAGTTAACACATGTTCTTAATAAACAACTGGATAAGTTCAATATGAAGCCAGGTATATAACCACTCATCCAATTTTCAAACACGGGAACCGCACAAGGCAGGAGCTGGAGAAGAATGGCCATTATACCTCACTTAGCCAGTGAATGGCCATTCTTCTCCAGCTTTTGCCTTGTGCGGTTCCCGTGTTTGAAAATTGGATGAGTGGTTATATACCTGGCTTCATGTTGTCCAGATGTTTATTAAGAAGAACATGTGCTGTTAACTATAGATATTTGTCTCTATTTGTGGAGGCCTGAGTGATGAAGGGTCTATCCCGAAACAAGTTGACGTTGTCGCCTCATTTTGCACAACTGCACTAATCTTGATGTTAACAACTGATGCATTTTTGGCATTCTCTGCTATGGAAAATTTTTCCTGACGGATACTTTTTATAAATATTTTTGCACAAGTGTTGTCTTCAACAAAAATCTTGTGTATTTTTGCATATAAACTCCTCAAGTTTCTTCAGTTTTTTTGCTGCATATATCCTTTTGTTCTCAGTATAAAGTCTATGCAGGTGTTGTGGCACACCTGAAAGGATATTATTACTTTTTTGTTTCCCTGTATACGGAATATCTTCAGATTTTTTGCCCGTGGTTCCACCTGTCAGGTCCAATGGCCTCACATATGCTGCTAATGATTGCTGAACATTTTCTTCTACTCAAGTCTGTGTTACCCGCCGGACACCGCCAGGGTCCACCCCACACACAGATTCCTCCTCAATTTTTTTAGGAAGATTTACAACCATGCTGTGGTACCGTCAAAGGTTCCACAGTTCACCCTTCTGCCGCATTTTCTCCTACTCAAGTCTGTGTTACCCGCCGGACAACGTCAGGGTCCACCCCACACACAGATTCCTCCTTAATTTTTTAAGGCAGATTTACAACCATGCTGTGGTACCGCAAAGGTGCCACAGTTCACCCTTCTGCCGCCTTTTCTCCTACTCAAGTCTGAACACTACAGAGGTGTTTGAGATAAGCAGCTAGGCAGGGAAATACACGGAAGAGGAGGAATATATTGGATAAAAAGAACCCCCAGCATGCAACTGAATGGCAATGGTTATTAAAGGGCCAGTGTTCCTAATGTATGTGATAATAACCCCACACCATAACAGCAGAAAAAGTTTTGAAACTTTTGAATGCAGGATTAGCATCAATACACTCAGACCAGAAATTTGATTTTTATGGTGACAATACCGCTTTAAAGGTTACTAGCCGACTTGCGGCGTAGCATACGCCGCATAAGAGGGTAGAGGGCAGGAAGGGGGTATTGGGCACAGCGGCGGGGAGGGGGGTTGGACCCCCCTCAACTGGGTCCCCCATGTGCGCTCCCCCTCCAGCTTAAGCTCAGCAGGACCCCCCCCCCTAGGTCCCCCATGTGCGCTCCCCCCACCCCTCACCTGGGTCCCCCATGTGCGCTCCCCCTCCTGCTTAAGCACAGTAGCAGCCGCCACTATTAGTAAGAGGCAGCGGGTGGGGATGACTCACCTCTTCTGTGTTCCAGCGTGCGTTCCACTGTCGTCACTTCCTGCAATGCCGCACACTGTATTGGTGTAATTTGCCTTTTTAAAAGAGAAGGAAATCTGCAATAATTCAGCTATAAGTGAACATTTGTGGTTACCCACAATGCACTGCTACTAAATATGCAAATGACCCCTTTTCCCCCTTGGTAAGCCAAGCAAGCATCCAGAGCCGCTGGTGTATAGCAAGCATATAGCTTTACATTTTACACAGTCATATCCAGAGCCAGCCTTTGGGGGTGGCAAGTGGGCCCCGCACCCTCTGCAGCTGTGGGGAGAGCGGGCATAGTATAGGGTGACCATATTTTGATTTCCAAAAAAGAGGACGATCACAACAGCATGTGGGAGTGGTCATGGGTGGGGCCAAATATACAAGACCTTAGCAGTGTGCTGTCCAACTTCGCAAGCATGGAGGGCCATTTTTTTTTCCATACCACATGGTGGTGGAGGGCCAGCCGACCACAAAATGCGATCAGATTCGCAGAAGATTTCCCCACAAAATGCAATAAAATCACACAGGCAGGTGACAAATGACAATCATGGTGAGAACTCCAGAGAAGACTGTAAAAACCATGCTAGTTAAGCACAATGATTTAGTATTCTGGCAGAACTGGATGGCTGTATGTCTTCTGTTCAACCTAAAACTGTAACTGCTGAGAAAAGACAAGGTATACATGCTGTACTGAACGTTTTGCCATTCATTTGCCCATACTGAAAGCTGGATATCTCAGTGATTTAAGTGAACACTTTGGGGTTAATTTAAGCTGACAAAGGTGTTTGTGATGAAGTGCAGGAAAACAGGAGGCCCTGCCAGTCTCTCACACAAGTCTGAAAGCAGCCCTCCTGGAGTCTAGGGACTGTCAAAAACTTTTCAACTTTTTTAACGCCTTATCCACAGATGCAGTCATTATAATAATGGGGAGAGACCAGACAGATATTTGCCTAGGGACCCTCCAGGCAAGCCTGGAGGGAGATTGCCCCCCTTCCCCCCTGGCCAGTCTGTGCCTGACTCACACACTGAACAAAGTGGTTCTTCTGCAGCTGGCTCGCTCTGTGTTCATCTCTCTTCACCCGGACATTTCAAAAATCCGGGAGGATGGCCCGGACAGGTCATAAAAAGTGGACCTGTCCGGGCAAAAGAGGACGCCTGGTCAGCCTAGCATAGTAGTTAAAACTCACGTGTCTTCCTCCGATCCTCACAGCTACCATCTATTTCCTCTCCCAGCATCTGTGTATTGGTAACAGCACCCCCTATGATGACGTGACCGCATGTCACCACAGGGGGAGCTGTTACCAATACGCAGATGCTGAGAGAGGAAATAGATGGTAGCTGTGAGGATCGGAGGAAGACACGTGAGTTTTAACTACTATGCCCGCTCTTCCCACCGCTGCAGCCACCTTCATATCTAACCTGTACTGCAGGGCACCTACCTATCTAATCTATACTGCAGGCACCTATCTAATCTATACTGCAGGCACCTTCCTATCTAATCTATACTGCAAGCTGGCACCTATCTAATCTATACTGCAGGCTGGCACCTATCTATCTAATTTATACTGCAGGCACCTATCTAATCTATACTGCAGGCACCTATCTAATCTATGCTGCAGGCACCTACCTATCTAATCTATACTGCAGGCACCTATCTAATCTATACTGCAGGCACCTATCTAATCTATACTGCAGGCACCTTCCTATCTAATCTATACTGCAGGTACCTATCTAATCTATACTGCAGGTACCTACCTATCTAATCTATACTGCAGGCACCTATCTAATATATACTGTAGGCACCTATCTAATCTATATTGCAGGCTGGCAGCTATCTATCTAATTTATACTGCAGGCACCTATCTAATCTGTACTGCAGGGCACCTACCTATCTAATCTATACTGCAGGCACCTATCTAATCTATACTGCAGGCTGGCACCTACCTATCTAATCTATACTGCAGCCACCTTCCTATCTAATCTATACTGCAGGCTGGCACCTATCTATCTAATTTATACTGCAGACATCTATCTAATCTGTACTGCAGGGCACCTACCTGTCTAATCTATACTGCAGGCACCTTCCTATCTAATCTATACTGCAGGGCGCCTACCTATCTAATCTATACTGCAGGCTGGCACCTATCTATCTGATCTATACTGCAGGCACCTATCTAATCTATACTGCAGGCTGGCACCTACCTATCTAATCTATACTGCAGCCACCTTCCTATCTAATCTATACTGCAGGCACCTATCTAATCTATACTGCAGGCTGGCACCTATCTATCTAAGTTATACTTCAGGCACCTATCTAATCTGTACTGCAGGGCACCTACCTATCTAATCTATACTGAAGGCACCTATCTAATATATACTGCGGGGTACCTACCTAACTAATCTATACTACAGGGTACCTACCAACCTATCTAATCTGTACTGCACGGCACCTACCTGTCTAATCTATACTGCAGGGCACCTACCTACCTATCTAATCTATACTGCAGGGCACCTACCTACCTATCTAATCTATACTGCAGGGCACCTACTTATCTAATCTATACTGCGGGGCACCTACCTATCTAACCTATACTGGAGGCACCTACTTATCTAACCTATACAGAGTGTGTGCTTCCACAGCGTGTGTGTGTGTGTGTATCCACAGCATTTGTCTCTAAGCCCCGCATATGACACTCGCCCCAGGCCCCGCGTACTCTAAGGCCACCTCTGGTCATATCAAACCCACATGTAGACAGCCTGTTTCAGACTTTTGGTCCTCATCAGTACATAGCAGGGATTGATACAGCTGTATGAGATAGGGCTTTGACCAGTACAACAGAGTAACCAAGCAGCTCAGGGTAACCCAAACCACTCAGAATGTATAGGTGGATAAAAGGGACCAAAAAGCCCTCCTACTAAAAAAAGCAAAGCTTGGTGTAATTTGCCTTCCTAAAACAGAAGGAAATATGCAATAATTCAGCTATAAGTGAACATTTGTGGTTACCCACAATGCACTGCTACTGAATATGCAAATAACTCCTTTTCACCCTTAGTAAGCCAAGCAAGCATCCAGAACCGCTGGTGTATAGCAAGCCTATAGCATTACATTTTACACAGTCATATCTAACCCACATGTGACAGCCTGTTTCAGACTTTTGGTCCTCATCAGTACATAGCAGGGATTGATAAGGCTGTATGAGATAGGGCTTGGACCAGTACAACAGAGTAACCAAGCAGCTCAGAGTGACCCAAACTACTAAGAATGTATAGGGGGATAAAAGAGACCAAAAATCCCTCCTACTAAAAAAAGCAAAGATTGGTGTAATTTTCCTTCTTAAAACAGAAGCAAATCTGCAATAATTCAGCTATAAGTGAACATTTGTGGTTACCCACAATGCACTGCTACTGAATATGTAAATTATCCCTCTTTGCCCTTGGTTTGATATGACACTACTTCTTCTTCTTGCTTGGACCAGCCCCTTTTTCTTGCTTGGACCGGCCCTGGGGGCAGGGCGCTACTTCTTCTTGCTTGAAGGTTGAGGCACTTACTCTATTATATATATAGATAGATTCATTATACAGTGCAAGATTTTTACCATATTGCAGGCTTCCAGCACGCCTCCTGGCCACTTGTTCACTGTGGTGAGACGGGCCAGGAGAGGATGACCGGGAGCTGGGTTTGGCTGCTCTGGCAGCGCGGCGCGGCTGTGGGTCCTGGGGTGTTGCATTTCCAGCTGTAATAAAGAAAAGTAAATAATGTAATCTGAACTAAATATGTCATAAAATGGGTAAAAAAGTATTAACTTTTTACTCAAACGACAATTATTTTGATTTGTATTTGAAAATAATGTTTCAAAAACCCCTATTTAAAGTGAACCTTAAACGTGACAAAAAAAAAAAAATACTTACCTGGGGCTTTTAACAGCCTCCTGAAAATGACCTGTGCCTGCGCAGGACAGTGACGGGTGCAAGGACGCCCAGTGGCTCGACAACAACACTCAGACGTGGCAGGGGACTAAAGGTTTGTCAAGTACTGGGCCGCCACCGTACGTCTTCAAGAGGTCGTTAGAAGCTCCAGTTAAGTGAATATTTTTTAGTGGCGCCACAGTAAAAATTCACTTTAAAGGGAAACCAGAGGTTAAATAAACTAAAAGATTTACACACACATGGGGCTTCCTCCAGCTCCATTGGGGACAGATCGCTTCCACAATACGCCATCCTCAGTCTTCTGCACCTGGTCCAGTTACTTGGGCCCGTCACGGAAAGTCTGCCGTAGGACAAGTGCACTCTTGGCGTATTTCTGGGGAGATACGAAGTGGGCGCAGTTGACTTGTACGAAGTAACGGGACCCGGTGCAGAAGATGGAGAAGACAAAGGATGGTGGCGTGAGAGCGATCCGTGCCCATGGGGCTGTAGGAAGCCACAGGTGTGTCTAAATCCACACAGCAAATATATCAAAGGAGTGGCTTTGAGACAACTCTGTGTATGCCCTTGAGTGGCCCAGCAAGAGCATAAGCATCAATAAAACTGAATAACTGGCGAGATCTTAAAATGGCTGTGCACCAGAACCAAATCATCCACAAGGCAAACCTAGGCAATTGCATAGGGCCTGGAGAAGATCTAGGGTCCTGATGGATGATAGCACCTATCAAATCTTTCTAAAAAAAGCCTGGTGATTGATCATCAGTGGTTATCAAAAACTAACAATTAGCAAATACTGCACAAATATCATCACTATGCCCACACAGGAGCACAAAAAATAATTTAGGTAACCCATTTTGGGATAAGTCCATAACAATAAAAAAATGTGGGAAAAGTGATGCGCTGTGATAATGAATACCTTACTGATCCTTTTACTGTATATACTACACAACTCTACTATTCACACAGACCATGACATTTTTATAGGATAAATAGATGCAGCATATTAAGCCCAAGATACATGTACATAAACCAATAGTCTGCTGACTTACATCTTATTTCCTCCGTGACACGCCTGATGAGGTTCTGGTCCCTCCTCTTCATATCCGACCACAGCATCTGGACCTGCCGGGTGGATAGGACCCTGTTATATTGGGTCTGCAGGATCCCCTAGACCCTGTGGACTATGTCCCTCTTGGCAGGCCCAGTGCTGAGGTCGTAATTTCCAATCCCAGAGTTCTGTAAAAGAAATATTAAAGTATTAAAGGGATTCCGAATTCAACTTACAATAAAACATTTCATTTTACCTGGGGCTTCTTACAGCCCATCATAGGCCACGAGGTCCCCCGGCATCCTCATGGCTTCTCTTTGGGTCCTGCTGTCGACTAGGGAAACCGACGACACTCGGGACTACTGTCGTCGGGACAGTTAATTCCTGGTCTGAGGCGTGCGCGGTTTTTCTAACTGTAAACCGTGCAGAGTGTCAGGCCGCCAACCACTATGACGTGTCGTGTACTAGTGGCCAGCGTCCTCAGACCAGGAAGTAACCATCCCGGTTACCGCAGCCGCCTGCGGGACATGAAGAGGAGCCAGGATGACGTCGGGGGACCTCCAGGCCTATGGTGGGCTGTACAAAGCCCCAGGTATGGCACACATGATACATTACACCAAGTTCAAAATGACAGTTATCATTACCAGTGAACTCCCCGCTGAAACTTGAGTGAATATGCATTGGTTGGTACTGATATCACCCTACTTTCTCTGGTGCCCCATCCTTTGGCCAAATGTCATTTCCACACACTGTCATCATCCCAGTCACAGAGGCCAGAGTGAGAGGAGAGGCGAGCCGCAGGAGAGGGCCCCTATGGGTCATGTGACGTCACCAACTCTTAAAGGGGCCCACCGGACTTAAAGGGGCACTATGGTGAAAAATTGTGAAATTTAAAATATGTGCAAACATATACAAATAAGACGTACAGTTTTTCCAGAGTAAAATGAGCTATAAATTACTTTTCTACTATGTCGCTGTCACTTACGGTAAGTAGTAGAAATCTGACAGAAGCGACAGGTTTTGGACTAGTCCATCTCTTCATAGGGGATTCTCAGCAAGGCTTTTATTCTTTATAAAGATATTCCCTAAAAGGATTTAAACAATGATGATGGCCAGCTTCCCTGTTCGCTACACAGTTTTTTTGGCAGTTGGACAGAGCAACTGACATTCACTGAGTGTTTTAGAAAATAAATAAATTCCAGAGAATCCCCCATGAAGAGATGGACTAGTCCAAAACCTGTTGCTTCTGTCAGATTTCTACTACCTACTATAAGTGACAGCGACATAGGAGAAAAGTAATTTATGGCTCATTTTACTCTGGAAAAACTGTACTTCTTATTTGTATATGTTTGCACATATTTTAAATTTCACAATTTTTCGCTCTAGTGCCCCTTTAATGACGGTGGTCCGCTGGGCCTGTCCGACGCTGGTACCATTACAATATAACTGCATCATATATAATATCATCACTATCACTCTGCAATAAGCACCTATTGCTACGCCCCTGCCACTCCCAAAGTTAACAGTACCATTACAATATTACTGCATCATATATCACTTTCAATAACACTCTGCAATATGTATTTTGTTAATATCGATTACTTACAACAATCATCAGTCTTTTGATCTCAGGGGGGATCTTGGGAGCCATCCTTCCGTCTGTCTGGGGGTCTCTGCAAGTCCTGGGGCACCTACTTGCTTCCCTGCTAAAACTTCCAGACAGTTCTACGCATGCCCAGCACACATAAGTACACGTACGTTTTTACGTGTACGAGTCGCAGTTACGCATGGGCATGCGCATTCAGTGAGTCAGGGCAGGTTCAAGTAACAATTGGGCCCTAGGGCAAAAATAGCCTGGAGGCCCCCCAACAGACATCCCCCGACCAAAAAGCGTCATTAGAGGCCCTTTGTTGCAGCCAAACTTCCCTCCTGGGCCCCTGAGCTGGCTGCTGACCCTCCCCCAATCACCTCCCAACTTAACAGACTCGGCAGAGTCCCTGGGGAGCAACAGTTAAGATGGAGAGGGGCAACTTGGGGGCCCCTACAGGCTCTGGGGCCCTGGGGCAATTGTCTATTTTTTCCTATGGTAGCTCCGGCCCTGCAGTGAGTACTGATACTAAACCGCCGTTACGCAATGAACACTACGACACGTACGTACATGCGTATTTTTATGTACGTGTGAACTACGGATACGCATGCGCATGCGCAATCTGAGCTGTCAATACATACATTTCTATGCATGGGGGCATGGCGATACGCATGGGAAAATATGGTTCACGGCCCGTCATTGCAGATTTTTATATTACTAAACACGGGAAAACATGGGTAGAGCCGGTTGCGGCAAAATATACGGGACGCGATCACGGGTTGATCCGGGTGCGGCTCCAATAATAACGGCCGCATTCGGATCCGTGATTAAGGGGTATCCGAGCAACCCTGATAGAATCACACAGCTTGACGGAGTAGTCTACCAGCCAGAAAGATCAGTGTGCCCTGCTGCCACTACTCTGCATGGGTCCCATTGAATACTATTAGCTTTGGGAGAGACAGGTTGAGGGCAGAAGCTCCAGAAGAAGTCTCTGTACTCTGAAGATGTCCCTGGCTTAGAATATTGATAGTCAGGTTTTCCTCCTCAAACCTAGGTGCATGTTATGGTCAAGTGTGTCTAATGGAGCTCAAAATACGGTAGTATTCCTTCCTCAGAGTTTTGGACCTCAGTAATAACTATAGTCGCATGGTCTCTGTATGTCGTTGTATGATGTTACATTAGTAATTGCTCTATGCCTATGGTGTTGACTTGAATTGACTATACAATATTTGATTCAGTTGGGTCCTTTTTAAGACGTTGTTTTATTATTGTGTCAATTTTTGGTTCACCCTAAAAATCTCCAGGACTTATATTTTTGTCACAATTCCTGTATACGGTATGAGGATATCTATTTAACAGATCTTTACAATTTATGGTAGGACTTATAGTAGTATTCATTAAATAAGCCATTGATTTATATTTTCTTTACATCCTGTAGAATCATACAACTAGTATGACAGTATGATATTTTTTAGTGTCAGCAGGAAAGAATACAGATATCTCCTTGCATTTATATTTGCCATTGATGAGCTGAACAGGAACCCGGATATTCTGCCCAATATGACTCTGGGATATCATGTGTATGATTCCTGTGGAAGTGTGAATAAAGCTATAAAAGATGTTCTGCAGATCCTGTCTGGACACAAGATGACGGCTCCTAATTACTCCTGTATGGAACATGGAACAGTGGCTGGATTTATTGGTGATCTCCAATCTGCTACAACTCTACGCATAGCACAGTTACTGAATTCATATAAATATACACTGGTAAGGGCAACTTGGCATCTTTAGCGGAACCATTAGAATCTCCCACACAGAACTTTCTCCAGAGTTGAACGAATGAGTCTTATAGCTGCACTGAAAAAAGTGAAACAATGGAGCTAATTCACATAGGATTGCAAAATGAATATACAGTATGATATAATGTGGCATACATATAATTAAGCCGCTGGAAAAAAAAAATAAATAAATAAATATATCTATATATATAAAATCGGGTGTGTGTGTGTGTGTGTGTGTGTGTGTGTGTGTGTGTGTGTGTGTGTGTGTGTGTGTGTGTGTGTGTACAGTGTGTGTGTGTGTGTGTGTGTGTGTGTGTGTGTGTGTGTGTCTACAGTGTGTGTGTGTGTGTGTGTGTGTGTGTGTGTGTGTGTACAGTGTGTGTGTGTGTGTGTGTGTGTGTGTGTGTGTGTGTGTGTGTGTGTGTGTGTGTGTGTGTACAGTGTGTGTGTGTGTGTGTGTGTGTGTGTGTGTGTGTGCGTGTGTGCGTGTGTGCGTGTGTGCGTGTGTGCGTGTGTGTGTGTGTGTGTGTGTGTGTGTGTGTACAGTGTGTGTGTGTGTGTGTGCGTGCGTGCGTGCGTGCGTGTGTGTGTGTGTATGTGCCGCGATCACGCGAAAACGGCTTGACCGATTTGAACGAAACTTGGTACACAGATCCCTTACTACCTGAGATGATATGTTCTGGGGGTCTTGCGGCCCCCCTGCACACCTGGGCGGAGCTACAAACAGCAAATCAGATTTCACCCATTCAAGTCAATGGAAAAAATGTAAAAGGCTGCCATTCTCACAGTAATCAAGCCAGAGTCCCCACACATGGCACAGTTGGTCACTTGGTGACCGAGGTTACAAATCCAGGAAAAGTGAGCGGAGCATAAAACTGCCAATCAAATTTCAGCCATTCATTTAAATGGGAAAATGTAAACTGCAGCCATTCTTAGACTGTTAATTGCAGGGTTGTCAAACTTGGCACACTTGGTCAATGGGTGAATACGATTACGATTCAAGAAAATGGGTGGAGCCTACAACAGCCAATCAAAATTCACCTATTGATTTTCAAGGGGAATATTTAAACTGCTGCCATTCTTACACTGTTAGTGGCAGAGGCTTCAAACTTGCTACAGTCGGTCATTGGGTGACTGGGGTCCAAATTCACTAAAGGGGCGGGGCCACATACAGCCAATCAGATTTCCTTGGTGAATAAACTGCTTTCATTCACATATTTTTATATGCCAGGAACATGACATCTCATAAACTTGGTCATTGAGTGACTGTGTGTCAAGGTTACAAAAAGTGGGCGGAGCCAAAACAACTTTTATTGGGAAAATATAAACTGCAGCCATTTTTACCCTGTTAATGGCAGGGTTCTCAAACTTTGCACAGTTGGTCACTGGGTGACTGAGATTAAGATTTTGGAAGGTGGGTGGAGCCTACAACAGCCAATAAAAATTCACCTTTTGATTTTCAAAGGGAATATTTCATCTGCTACCATTCTCTTATACTGTGAAAAGCAGATTCCTCAAACCTGGTACAGTTGGTCGCTGGGTGACTGGGGTCCAAATTCGGAAAGGGAGCGGAGCCACAAACAGCCAGATTTGTTTATTTTTCAATGGGAATATACAAAGTATTGATACCAAGGACCCCAAAGCCGATAAACTTGATAACTGAGTGACTGTATGTCAAGGTTAGAAAAAGTGGGTGGTGCCAACAACTACATTTTTAACATGGCAGGGTTCCCAAACTTTACACAATTGGCCACTGGGTGACTGGGATGAATATTCAGAAATGTGGGTGGAGCCTACAACAGCCAATCAAAATGTACCTATTGATTTTCAAGGTGAATATTCACATTGCTACCATTCTCACACTGATATTGGCAGAGGCCTCAAACCTGATACAGTCAGTCATTGAGTGACTAGGGTCCAAATTCACTAAAGGGGTGGAGCCACAAACAGCCAATCAGATTTGTTAGATTGATTTCAGCCATTCTGTTATTGGCAGGGTTCTCAAACGTGACACAGTTGGCCACTGGGTGACTGGGACTAATATTCAGAAAAGTGGGTGGAGCCTACAGCAGCCAATCAAAATTCACCTTTTGATTTTTAAGGGGAATATTTACATTGCTGCCATTCATGCACTCTTAATGGCAGAGGCCTAACATCTGCTACAGTCAGTCACTGGGAGACTGGGGTTTAAATTCTGAAGGGATCAGGCCAAAAACAGCCAATTAGATTTGTTTAATTTCAATGGTAAAATGCAAAAATGTTCAAATTCAGTAAAGGTGCGGAGCCAAAAACAGCCAGATTTCTTTGCTGGATAAACTGCTTCCATTAGCACAATTTTGATGCCACGAACCCAAAAGCTCACAAACTTGGTCATTGAGTAGTGACTGTGTGTCCAGGTTAAAAAAAGTGGGTGGAATTAAAAACAGATTTTTGCTGGGAAATTGTAAACTGCAGCCCTTCTTCACTGTTAATGGCAGGGTTCTTAAATTTAGCATAGCTGGTTACTGGGTGACTGGGATTAATATTCAGAAAGGTGGGAGGAGCCTAAAAATGGCAATCAAAAATCACATGTCACTTTTCAAGGAGAATATTAAAATTGCTGCCATTCTTGCACTTATGGCACAAGCCTCAAACCTGGTACAGTTGGTCATTGGGTCACTGGGGTTCAAATTCAGAAACGGGGACAGAGCCACAAACGGTGAATCAGATCTGTTTCATTTCATGGGAAAATACAAATTATTGATGCCAAGGACCCCAGAGCTCACAAACTTGGTCATTGAGTAGTGACTTTGTGTCCAGGTTACAAAAAGTGGGCGGAGCCCAAAACACATTTCACTGGGATGTAAACTGCAGCTCTTCTTACACTGTTTATGGCAGGGTTCACAAACTTTGCCCAGATGGTCACTGAGTGACTGAGATTAATATTCAGGGAAGTGGGTGGAGCCTATAATGGCCAATCAAAATTCACCTGTTGATTTTCAAGTGGAATATTTAAATTGCTGCCATTTTTACACTATTAATAGCAGATGCCTCAAACCTGCTACAGTTGATCATTGGGTGACTGGGGTTCAAATGCTGGAGAGGGGCGGAGCCACAAATGGCCTATCTGATTTGTTTAATTTCTATGGGAATATACAAATTATTGATGCCAAGGACCCCAAATCTCACAAACTTAGTCATTGAGTGTTTGTGCGTTAGGGTTAGAAAGTGGGCGGAGCCCACACCAGTCAAATACATACCCGGGCAACGCCGGGTCATCAGTGGGTGGAGACAAATACAAATTTCACTGGGAAAATGTAAACTGCAGCCATTCTTACATTGTTAATGGCAGGGTTTTTAAACTTTGTACAGTTGGTCACTGGGTGACTGGGATTAATATTTAGAAAAGTGGGTGGAGTCTACAAAATTAGGCTCCACCTATTGCTTTTCAAGGGGAATATTTAATTGCTACCATTCTTGAACTGTTAATGGCACAGGCCTCAAACCTGGTACAGTTGGTTATTGGGTGATTGGGGTTCAAATTCAGAAAAGGGTGTGGAGCCACAAACAGCCAATCTGATTTTTTCATTTCAATGCAAATTATTGATACCAAAGACAGCAAAGCTCACAAACTTGGTCATTAAGTAATTGTGTGTTAGGGTTAGAAAAAGTATGCAGAGCCAACACCAGCCAAATACATACCCGGGCAACGCCGGGCAATCAGCTAGTATATATATATATATATATATATATATATGCTCACTCTGCTCCTGCAAAAGTCCCAGCAACATTAAAGAGACTCTGTAACAAATTTTTCAGCCTTAGTTCTTCTATCCTATAAGTTCCTATGCCTGTTCTAATGTGCTCTGGCTTACTGCAGCCTTTCCTAATTGCACTGTCTCTGTAATTAATCTTATCTCCTTTCCTCTGTCGTGTCTGTCGGGCTAAGACTTGAATGTGTGGAATGTGCTGTGCTGCTTGTGATTGGATAGAAGTGATACACACCCTTTGCAGGCCCTCTGCACACTCTGTATGACTCACACACTCTGTTTATGTGAGCCTATTACAAGCTGGTTAGTTTGTTTGTAAACACTGCCTAAAACTGTTCATTACAAGCCAGGATTGCAGCAGAGAGTGGCAGAAACAGCACAGAGGGGCACAGGAGAAAATAAGGAATAGAATGGTATGCTTTTTAGTGAAAGAATATTAGAGTACAGATTCTCTTTAAAGAGGAGCTGTCAGCCATACTATCTCAGAAAAAAAAAAAAAAACACATACAAGTAGATAAATACTTGCTCTACACACAAATGTGCACTGTCCGCATTTTGATTTTAGTGATTTTTCTATAGTAAAAAAAGACTCTGTCTATCTTGAAGCCTATTTCTTGAAGCCTAATTCCTGACATAATTTCCTCCCTTAAGGTGCCCATACACGGTACATTAAAAATGTTCAATTTTCATGTTTATTTGACCAAAATGATCGAATTAAATGAAAGTTCAAAATAATCTTTTTTTATTTAGTAAAAATAATCGATTCTCCTGTTTTCTTTTGTGTTTTTTTTTGTAAATAAAACTCTTTATATTGGATCTAACAAAATAATTGCACAAAATTATCTAATAAAAAAAATGAAAATATTGGACCATGTATGGGCACCATTGTTCTGTCTATGTTTGCATTGGCTGCCCTCCTCTCAGTCTTCAGGCACTCCCACCTAGGTCTGCAATAGATAGTGCACTGTCATTGTGTGACTCTGCAGCTTCTTAGCATGAGAAATATTGGCCAATCAGAGAGGAGCAGAGGTGTAGAAGTGGAAAACAGGAGGGAAAGAGGCTTCAGCCAATCAGGCTGCATTAGTCATGTCTGAAGGGAAAGTAAATAAGAAAAAAAGCAAACCCAGCATGCACTGCAACTTCCTTTGTATGGCAGATGTACCAAATAAGAGCTAGGGAAACTGGGGAATGATCTTTTATGGAGAAGAAAATTAAAAAAATAACTTTGGGATTGCCTGGTTATTATTATTATTATTGATTTATAAAGTGCCAACATATTCTGCGGCGCTGTACAAAGTAAGAAACAAACATGGGGTACATAATAATACAGACAATGGTGTACACCAATATACAAGATACATAATTAGTGACAAAATACAAAGAATGATACAAAATACAAATTATAGAATTGGTAATGACAGTGATAAAATGTACATGATGAATAAAATGTATAATGGTTACCAAGACACAAAAGGGGGAGAGAGCCCTGCCCTTGCGAGCTTACAATCTAAAGGGAATGTGGGAAACAGGAGGAGGGGTAGTATGCAGAAAATATATAGAGGCTTGGGGCCTGATTCACAAAGCGGTGCAAACACTTTGCACGTGTGTGAAAAGCACTTTATCACACCTAAACTTAGTTTAGGCGTGATCTGAAGGAATTCGCGCGAACTCCAGCGCGCAAAGTTTTGTGGGCGTAGCGCGGTGTGCCCATTAAGCCCTATGGGACTTTGCGCGCGCGCGTACGCATGCAAAACTTTGCGCGCGGGAGCTTCGCGCGAGTTAGAGCACAAAGCGGTGATAACTTTGCTAGTGCAAAGGTTATCACACCTAAAGTCTTTTAGGCGTGATAACTAAGTTATCACCGCTTTGTGAATCAGGCCCTTTGTGTTTTAGGATATCTAGTAGGAGTGCAATCTGGTCTTAGGACAAAGGGAAGTGTCCTAAGGTAGCGCATATGCCGGTCGGAACAAGTGTGTTTTTAGAGAGCGTTTAAAGGTAACAAAGGTTGGCGAGTGACGGATGTGTTGTGGGAGGGCATTCCAGAGGAGGGGTGAAGCGCGTGCGAAGTCTTGTAAACGTAAATGTGAGGAGTTAATTCTAGAGGAGGACAACAGAAGATCATGTGCCGATCTGAGATTGCGATTGGGTTTGTATCTGGAGATTAGTGAGGAGATGTACACAGGGCCGGGCCGAGGCATAGGCTGGAGAGGCTCCAGCCTCAGGGCGCAGTGTAGGAGGGGGCGCACAATTCATTCAGCTGTCATTCCTAATTGTGTTTAAAGCAGAAAGAAATAAGAAAAGGAGATACATGGAAGTGACTACAGGCCAGATAACTAGAGATTAAGGTGTTGGGGGCCCTGGGGTGCCTCTTAGTCTAAGAGCAATCAGTGTGTGACGGCTGGGGTGGAGGGATGGAGGGGCGCACTTTGGTGTCTCAGCCTTGGGTGCTGGAGGACCTGTCCCGGCTCTGGATGTACAGGGGAGAGAGATTGTGGAGAGCTTTGTAGGTTAGGGTTAGGAGTTTGAACTGAATCCTCTGGTTAATTTGCAGCCAGTGAAGAGCTTGACAAAGAGGGTCAGCAGAGGAAGATCGAGAAGAAAGATGAATGTGACGAGCAGCTGAGTTCAGTACTGACTGGAGCGGGGCCAGTTTGTTAGACAGTAGTCCACAAAGTAGTACGTTGCAGTAATCCAGACGAGAAATTATGAGAGCATGTATTAACATTTTAGTTGTGTCTTGAGTGAGAAAGGGACGGATGCGAGATATGTTTTTGAGTTGGAGATGGCAGGAGCTGGTTATGGAGTAAACATGAGGAATAAAAGAGAGAGAAAGATGGTTAGCAGCCTTATCACTTGTTTACCAGATACAATACAGAATTGAATTTTTATTTTATGCCCGACAGTCACACTTTAAATGCTATTTCCCCTCCAGGCCAGTGTGGACAGTGTATTGTAAGTGGACGGCGATGCAGGAAGTGATGTCAGTGGAGCGCACGATGGAACGCGGATAAGGTGAGTCCTCCCCGCCCGTGCCTCTTATGATCTGCAAGCGGCTGCTTCCTAATTACAGCTGGAGGGGAGCGCAGATCGGGGGACCCAGGCGAGGGAGGGAGGGGACCCAGGCGAGGGAGAGAGGGCCCTCCCCACCGTTAGGCCCAATACCCCCGACCTGCCCACTACTACCCCTCCGGCTCGGGGCCGGCCCCCCCGCACCCATGGATGGGCGGGGGGGGGGGGGGGGGCGTCATCAATTTTCTCCTAAATTTGCCTCAGGCGGCAAAAAGTCTAGGGCCGGCCCTGTGCTCGGCGCTCAGTGCCGAGCACCAAAACTGGGTACCTCATAGCAGTATTGTAATAGTACGTGGGGCATGTAAGGGTAATTGGGGCCCTGGCAGTTGCCGGACCCCAAATCACATCTCGGAGGGGAAAATTGCAACTTGGAGGGGAATAAGTATTTAAAGCCGATGGAGAGTTTTGCACAGCAGGGAGAGCCATCATTCGGCTCGCCCTGCGCCCAACTCACCAGTGACAGGCATATACGGACGCATATTTTCAGCCAAAGTGTCTGTTAAAAAAAGTGCCAAAACTGTAAAAAAGGCATTCAAAAAGGAGTCAGAAGAAATCAGGCAGTGGCATGGCAGAGGGGCCTCAATGGCAACATTTTCCCAAAAAAATACTTTTACTTTCATGTAGATGCTTTTTTGAAAATGTAAACGTAAAAAAAAACAAAAAAAACAGCTGCTTGTGCAGTGTCATCCTAACACTGCACTACAAACTTTACAGTGAGGTGAAATGCTTTGTGTGACAATCTCCGGTGAGGTAACACAATATTTGTAATATAATTTTAATATCATTTATTTTTAATATTTGTATAATTTTAATATAATTTTAAAGCACAGTGCAGTCACAAAATATGCTTTTTGCGAAGTGTGGGGCTGGGCCTAACACTGCAATACAAAGACATTGGTGTTAACAATGTCAGGTGACAGTACATTTTTAAAGTGCAATGTGGTCACTCTTTAATGTAGCACAGTGATGAGCTGTAACAGTCACGCAGCCACAACAATACACTATACTACAGGCATGGGCGTCCGCAGAACAAAAGCAAGTTGTGTGCTCCGAAAAACTACGAGAGTAAGGGGGGGGAGTACGTGTAAGACTCTGAAAAATGGGTGTGGCCATGGACAAAGATGTGGGTGTGGTCATGAGTAGAGCTAAATTTACATGAACTTAGCAATGGTGGGACATTAGACAGGGACTCTCCCATGTTAAGTGACAGGGAGCCGCCTAGTTTAGGTGGTGACAGGTGCCCCCAGTTTTAGCTAGTGACGGGGACCCCCCATGTTTAGTGACAGGGATACCCCCAGTTTAGGTGGAGACAGGTGTCCTCCAGTTTAGGTGGTGACAGGCTGTGGTGCTCGGATAATTTCTGTGATCACAGAATAGCCGTGATGCACAAGCATTTTTTTTATTACAAATTTTCAGGCCGTAATCACACTCGTGTTCGTGGTAGAAAGCCGTGATTAGTTAGGTCGTGATTGGGCAGAAATGATGTCCCTGGGCCAATCAGAGGCCCCCAGCAAGGCCCGAGCAAACAATCGTAGGAGGGGAGGCTATGCCCTCCCCTTCTGTATATAAAGCGGCGGCCATCTTAAAAAGCTCCATCCTTGCTAGACTGTGGCACTGAGAGGATCATCTCCAGGCCACTTGTTGCATCAGCAATCGCATTTTGTCCTAAAAACATAGCGTTTTTACTCCTAACAGTGCTCTTATACTGTAGTATATACTTGTATTCATTTAGCTAGCCAGTGAGTGATTACTTAAGTTAGTTGAAGTCAGTGTAGTTCAGTGAGAGAGTGTACTGATTAATTGCTGTGCTTAGTGCAGGCAGGCAGGGTCACTGATTCTACTGCACTATTAGTGATTGTATACGTGTATTTAGCTAGTCAGTGAGTGATTAACTTCAGTTAGCTGTAGTCAGTGTCAATGTACTGATTTCTGTCCTTAGTGCAGGCAGGCGGGTTCAACTTCACACTGATTCTACTGCTCTATTACTGTATACTTGTTAGCTTGCTAAGCCAGCCAGCTAAGTTTAGTCACTGACATTGTACTGTTCCAGTAGTGCAGGCAGACCACTGTCCTCTAATTTTTGTGTTCTTTGTTATTTTACTGTATATCACTTGCATCGTGCTAATTAGCCAGTGATCAACTTCAGTTACTTGCAGTCACTGCTACTGGTCAGTCACTAAGTTTAGTCAGTTACATTGTACTGTGCTAGTAGCAGGCAGCCAGTTACATTGCTGTGCGCATAGTGCAGTCAGACCGCCGCGCTGTCCAGTGATGTTTGTGTTCTATTACTGTATTCAGTATTCGCGCCATCTGCGCATTTTTTTTTTTCTTTTCTGAAAAATCAATAAAAGCCCCTGGTTATATTCCATCTGTCCCCAGGCCCACACACGCATTGACTGTAAAAAGCAGCACTTTCTCCACCTTGAAATCTTGTGTATAGTATACAACATGTCTGGCAGAGGTCGTGGGTGTGGCAGGAGAGCGACTGCCATTGCCTCTGCCACTTCTGGGACTGGTCCATGGCCAGGGAGAGGGCATGCAGCTGTGGGGGTGCAGCAGAAAAGTGTCTGTCAGCAGCACAGCCTGGGCCGAGTCAGCCAATGCCAGTGGCACCCAATTTCAGCACCTTGACTCGCCGTTTGGTTGTTCAAGAGCTGGAATCACAGGCATTGATGGATATGATGACGTCAGAGCAGCCCATCATGACTTTATCCCAGACCTCCGCTGTGAGCAGCACTCCCAACAGCAGCAGCAGCAGCCAACACCCCAGGCTTGCTGTAACATCCACCCCAGCAGCCAGTGGTCAGCAGCCCTCCCCACACAAAACATATATGTTCTATAACTCCTGCAGTAAAAAATTAAGCCGTGGGCACAACATGTCAAAGATGGGTACCTCCTCCCTCCAGGTCCACCTGAAGAGCACCCACTGCAATGACTATGCAGAATTTAAGAGGATGAAGGACCAGAAAGGTGTTGGTCAGAGCAGCAGACCCACCACCGCAGCAGTAGCATCCCTTCCTCAGGGTTGTGAATCCCCCGCCACAGCAGCAGTAGCACGCAAGCGTTATTCCACCTCCAGTGCTCCCTCGGCTACTCAGGACACAGACATTGAGGCTGGCAGCCAGTCCTCGTCATTGGCCTCCTCTGTTTTCTCTGCAGCACATTGGCGTCAGACCCTGCTAAATGAGAACTTTCATGGTCTGACCAAGTCTCTGCCTCCTGGTAACGGGGGAATCAGGAAATTAAATGGCCCAGGCCATGGCATCACAGCTCCTTCCCTACTCCCTCGTGCAGTCGGGGAGTGATCTACACACGCCGCTGCTATTTCACAACTAAAGTCTGCGTTCCCACCACTTGGGGCCACGGATAACTCTGCAAATCAGAAAATTAATTACGGAAATTCCGGATTCTTTTTCAACCACGGCCGAATAAGTCGAATCCATGAATTGAGGTATCTGCCCATCACTGATTCTGAGCAGGCAGTCCTGCTACCAACTACCCAGAAGGGGTGGGGGGAAGGGAGGGGTTGATGGGGAAACATAGGAAGGTAAAGGGGTTAAACAAGGATCAGACAGCAGAAATGTAAGTAAGTAAATCAGCGAATGGACCTGCCTTGTCTGGTGTCCAAATGTTGTTGTTGGCCCCGACAAATTAGCAGTCCACCCACATACAGATCTCATTAAGAATAATATATTACTTTTTAGCCAAGTCAACCGAATAGGTATGGTGAAGCGACAAAGCCTTGGCCTTCCCCACGGCTCCATCAGAGACATCAGTTTTAAATTTTAGATATTTACTCCTGAATTTAACCTCTGACTGGTAGCAGCAGGCTTATGGTAATATCAGCATTGGTTAGGAGTATTGCAACTAAATTGCCTGCTGTACTTATACTTGATTGGATTGTTTGCACTGTACTGTAAAGTTATACACCCAAAATCTCTCATGGTCACCTCCTTCTACGTCAATCGTGTAGCTCAATGCCTGTATGCCAGGGACAGCAAGTGTGCAATGCTACATAACAGGAAAGAGAGTGTGAGTGGTGGAACTATCCAGTCTTGTTTAAGTTTTAAATTATTGTAAATTTGAGTATTAACAATGTTCATGTTCAATGATAAATAAGTATTTTTACTGCACCATAGCCTAGAGTATCATACATTTTATTGTTCATTAATGTGGAAAGAGAACATTGATTTACTTGTCCAGTGGAAAAAGGGGTTATTGATGATAAGTCATAGTGTAATGATCCGCTCAGCTGTCTGCACAGACAGACAGCTGTTTGACCATTCCTTAAGTCTGAGGGCTGCAGGTCTCTGGAAACGAGACCTGTCTTTGCTCTGCAAGTTTCAGACCTGCTCTGCTGCTGAGGAATTTGCATACATTTGTTATGCAAATGCCTACCTGCCTCCTTTGAAGGCTGGCAGTATAAATACCATGTTCTCCCAGAATCCTTGGCTGGTCATCTTCATGGTTTGTTACTGATAAACACTCCTAGAGTGTCAGCCATGCCTGTTTGTCAAAGATTATCTTAGAGTAATTCTTGGGACTGTACTAGGCATTCCCTCTAGTGCAGTCAGATTGTATTTAGAGTTGGGCCGAACAGTTCGCCTGGCGAACCTCTCTGGGCCTCTTACTACTTCCGGGTCGCAATGACCCGGAGTAGTACGCCTGCGCTGCCCGGCGGAGCGCGTCCTAGATCGCGCTCCTGTTGCCGGGCGCTCTCTGCGCATGAGCGTGATGTCACTCATGACGTCACGCACATGCGCAGAGAGTGCCCGGCAACGGGAGCGCGATCTAGGACGCGCTCCGCCGGGCAGCGCAGGCGTACTACTCCGGGTCATTGCGACCCGGAAGTAGTAAGAGGCCCATGAATTTAGAGATGTTCGCCGACGAACGGTTCGGGAACCGTTCGCCACATCTCTAATTGTATTATCTGTTTTGCCTGTACAGTCTCTGTGTCTCGATTGCCTTGTCGCCAGCGGTGGTCGACAGGGAATCGTTCTGTCTGTCTGGGAGTGTAGGCCAGAGCTGCGGTTGCTGCTGGCTGCTCCATCTGTCTGGATCGCACTTGCCCTAATGGTAGTGGCAGTGCCTCATTCTGTATCTTAGCCTTTGGGGTGTTAACCAGAGCAGCGGTTGCTACTGGTAGCCCTTCTGTTTATCTGTCTGGATCACACTTGCCCTAGTGGTAGTGGCAGTGCCTCCTTCTGTATCTCTGCCTTAGGGGTGCTAGCCCGAGCAGCGGTTGCTACTGGCAGCCCCACCTGTCTGTCTGTCTTGTCTGATACGAACGCTTGCTGTAGGTTCGGTGAGGTAACCGTTTAGCAAGCGTTCGCGTTCTCGATTTCGTGTTTGTGTGTCATTGGTTAGTCAGGGTAGCACGCTTATCACTGGGCGCCTAACGCGCGGTGATCGTGCAGAAACACGTTCGCAGTTGCGAATGAGTGCGGTGTTCGCGTTTAGCTAGTGTTTGTTATTTTCCTTATCTTCTCATTGTTGTTTGCTGTGCCTTTGCTACTCTCATGCTCTGTCCTTCTCAGTCTGGTGTCTGTTGGCAATCGCCATTCTTTCGATTGCATTCCCGCTTTCTTTCCGTTGATGTGTGTTCATCGTCGCTGTGGGGCGACTAGATTGGTGAACACACATTCTGTCAGTCCCTGTGCTATTTCTCTTGAGGGCTATTCAGCCCTGCCTGATCCTGCTCGTGCAATTCCCCTCTGGCATCTGTGGCCGTGCAGAGGCTGTGCTCGTCTGTACGCCACAGCTCCATCTGCTGGTGGGAATTACCCTCTACTGGTGCATTGCACCTAACCTGGGTTCTCCCAATTACACGTTTGTGGAGGATTTCCGCCACGTCAGCGCACGTCTGGTGTGCTGACCACGGAAACGATTCCGCAAACGTTTAACATAGCAGTAATAACATAGAACAAAGGTGACTGTGTATAATGAATGTAACTTTGCTCTTCCAGGTTAGTTATGGAGCCCAGGACATCTTGCTCAGTGACAGAAAGCTTTATCCCAACTTTTTCAGAACAGTTCCAGATAATAACATTCAATATAAGGCAATTGTAAAGCTGCTGGAAACATTTAAGTGGAATTGGGTTGGAATTGTGACATCAGATGATGACTATGGAGAGAGGGAACTCCAGCAACTGAGCAAGCATCTGGCCAATCACAAAATTTGTATAGAATTTAAGATTCTTGTGTCCATTAAAAATTATAACCGGATACCTCCAGAATACCAAACATCCACCACAGAAGTAATAATTATTTGTGGAACCTTTAGCAGAACGTTTTACTCATTTCTGTATAATGCTGTCAGCCATTATGTAAGAAAAACATTTATCTTTCCAAATTCTTGGTTGGTGGATGATGACTACTTTGTTTTCTGTAACTGCAGTTTGGCATTTTCATTCCCAAAATTCTCTGTCCCTGGGATGGAAAAATATATCAGCAGCTATGTGTCAAATACTAACAAGGATAATGTCCTGCTGGAAGATCTAATAATAACCTATTATGGGTGTCTATCTGGAAATACACTGAAGAACAAACTGATCCCGCTAACAACTAAACGGCGACTTCATCACTGCCCCACAAAGGAGGGGATAGATTTGCAGTATCCTTCTGAAACAACCTCACATAAAGTGTACATTGCAGTGGTTATGATGGCCCAGGCTTTGGAAAATATGTACATTTCACAAGTTATAAATGAAACAATTGATATTTTAAGCATGTATAAACAAACACACAAGGTAAAAGCAATAAAGTAAATATACTGTGTAATATTTGGGGAACTAGTTAGGACGTGTTAGACCCTTTGTGGGTTCATTATTGCAATTTCTGTCCCTCAGATGACACCCAGAGCATTGTTAATGAAATTCAGAAAAATCAGAATTTCCCTTCTGAAATAGCTATAACAGTGAGCTTTGACCTCCCTGAGGCAGCTGCTTTTTAATCTGTAGTTAAGGAGAATGCAATCCAATAGTATCCAAACATATGCCATGCCTTGTCCTGCAGCACCATGGACATATCAAAATATCAGTGCAGTGCATTAAGACGTACAACATTGCTATCATGTTACACATCTTTATAAGAGATGTCGCAAACATTGAATTTTCGGTGAACAGCGAACTTCTGAAAAAGGATCGCAAACAGGCGGATCTGGTGAACAGCCATAGACTTCAAAGGGGAAGGCAAATTTTAAAACCTACGAAGACTGTTTATGGCCATAAAAGTGATGAAAACGTTGTTTCAAGGGGTCTAAGACTTGGACAGGGGCATGCCAGAGGGGGATCCATGCCAAAAGTCTCACCAAAAATTGGTTGATGCTGAGTTGACCCAAAGTCGGATTTTAATCTCTAAAGATCATCACTTTATGCACAGCTCTGGGTGTCAGTGAGCTGTGGAGTGTCTCACACAGAGAGCACTCTGTATCAGAATACAGTGAAATAATAATGCAGTGGAGTGGTTATGTGCCTGCAACTTAATGAGGTAACAGCAGTAGTGTGCACACAGCTCTAAGTGTCAGTGGGCTGTGGAGTATCACACACAAAAAAACACAGGAGAACGATGTGCTAGCCCTCAAAAAGGCTGTTTGTGGTGCTTTCAGAGCTAGTGAGATATAAGGACACAGGCCTAGCTAATGCTTTCCCTACCTATCTGCAGCAAGTCTAACCCTGCTCTCACTAAAGCTGGCCATACACTGGCCCGATTTGCCACCGTTTTGACAGCAAATTTGATCACTGGGATCGAATCTGCTGCCAATCGTTCGTGCTACACGTCGAATTTCGATCCATTTCGTCCGATCCCGTCGATCGCTCCGTGCGGAAAATTACCATCGATCGCCCACGGGTAGGGAGCGCGTCGCTAGCGGCGTTCGAGTGCCCGACGACTGACGCAATAGAGAGGCAATACATTACCTGCTCCGCCGGCGCGACTGCCCCCGCTGTCACCACTGCTTCTTCTCCGCTCTGGTCTCCGGCATGCTTCAGTTCCTCCTGCCCGGCAGGAAGTTTAAACAGTAGAGGGCGCTCTACTGTTTAAACTTCCAGCCGGGCAGGAAGAAGTAAAGCATGCAGGACCTGGAGACCAGAGCGGAGAAGACAGCGGAGACCTGGGGACCTGGGGAGTCGCGCCGGAGGAGCAGGTAATGTATGCGGGCATGCGGGCATGCGGGCGGGGGGAGCGGCGGCAGCACCACCACAACAGATTGTGAACGGTTTCAGGCTGAAATCAGTTCACAATCTGTTTGCTGTAAAGGTAGCCATACGATCCCTCTCTGATCAGATTCGATCAGAGAGGGATCTATCTGTTGGTCGAATCTGATGGCAAATCGACCAGTGTATGGCTACCTTAACAGTCAGCAGCAAGCAAAGAATTAATCTGATATGGCCACCACAACTTCTTTTTTATAGGGGGGGGTGGGGGGTCCAGGAAGGGGTGCTAGCTGATTGGCTGTCATGTGTCTGCTGACTGTGAGGTAAGGGGTCAAAGTTTAGCTCAATCAATGATGTATAGGGGGCGAATCGAACACGCCAAATGTTTGCTATTTGCCGCAAATGCGAACAGCCGATGTTCGCAGAATACTGCTCGCCGGCAAACTGTTTCGGGCCATCTCTACTTTTCACCACTCTGCAATTGAAAAAGAACCAAAAAGTAGGTGAAGGAGTACTTTTGAAACTATTTTGTGCATTTTCTTGCTTCGTGGTGGCTTAAAAGGCAGTTTATTTATAAGATGTGAATGTATCACCTAGGGGAAAACATGGGGGAAAAATGAATTGGATTGTGCCTAATGTGTTGAAGGAAACAAAAAAAAATCATATTAAGCAAGTTTTTAATGCTTAATTATTTTTTTAAAAAGACTGTTCATTATCCAAACTGGAGAATGATGAGAAAATATCATTCAATTTGGATAAAAAAACCTTTTTTCCTATATAAGATGGACCCTTCCCATTACTGAGAAAGAAAGTGGCAGGGTAGTGTACTGGTTAAGGGTACCACCTTTGACATGTGAGACCAGAGTAGTGGCTAGAGTAAGGATTCAGTAAGGATTTCAAGGCAAGACTCCCTAACCCTGCAGGGTGGCCCTTCGAGTGCATCCCAGTGGCTGCAACTCTTGAGCACTTTGAGTCCAACCGGAGAAAAGCGATATACAAATGTTTGAATTTGGATTAAAGTCTTTTCCATGCTAAGCATTTTTGTTGATAGGAATTTATAACGGATTGTAATCTGAGAGCGATGAATTATTTTAAATATGTTTCTACTATTATTCCTAGATATCTATATTTGGATACCCATTTCAATGGTGTATCCACAAGATTATCATCAAAAGGGAAAAAAAGGATTTCTACCAGTTTATAATAATTCTTGAAAATATATTAATCACCTTGCGACCGCCTAAGGCTGATTGGAGGCCACAAGGTGGCTCCCCCAGGACCGCTTACGGAGATTAGCGGGGATCCCCACTTGAGTGATGGAGCAGAGCTACATAAACAGTCTGCCAACGGCGATCATTGCTGGCAGACTGTAAAAAAAAAAAGAAACCGCCATTTTTTAATTGTACAGCACTGCCATCTATTGCAGCGCTATACTGGGGACAGCCCTGTCACTTGGCTGTCTCCTGGAGCAGCTCACCATGCAATCCCCTCTCATGGGCTGATGCCGATTGGATCGACCTGATTGGACCTCTGGGGGAAAAAGGGGGGAAGAAAAAAAATAGTTTTTTTTTTTTTGTGAAAAATAAATAAGATTAAAATGAATTAAAAAATTTAAAAAATTAAAAAAAAACTAAAGCCTGCAGCAGCAATCAGAGCCCATTAAAAGAAAGCTCTGTTGGTGGGCAGAAAAGGGGGGCAGATTCATTTATTTGGGTGGTAAGTTTTATGGCCGTGCAGTAGAGATGGCTTGAACTTCAGATTTTGGGTTCGCAAACTGCGAAAGCAAACTTCCTCGAAAGTTTGAGTTTGCACAAACCGGGGCGAATCACCATTGACTTCAATGGGCAGGCAAATTTTAAAACATACAGGGACTATTTCTGGCCACAAAAGTGGTGGAAAAGTTGTTTCAAGGAGTCTAACACCTGGAGGGGGGCATGTCGGAGTGGGATACATACCAAAAGTCTCTGGGAAAATTAGCTATTTGATGCAGAGTAGGGTTACAATCTCATAAAGTGCTGATCCTACTAATATAAAAATGGGAAAGTTCAGATGTTTGGGTGTTTGTTACTCGATCACGCAAAAATGGCTGAACGGATTTGAATGGAATTTGGCACACACATAGTACATTACCTGGATTACGTTGGGTGACTGGGATTAATATTCAGAAAAGTGGGTGGAGTCTATAAAGCCAATCAAAATTCACCTATTGATTTTCAAAGGGAATATGTAATTGCTGCAATTCTTGCACTGTTAATGGCACCAGCCTCAAACCTGGTACAGTTGATCATTGGGTGACTGGGGTTCAATTTCAGAAAGGGGGTGGAGCCACAAACAGCCAATCAGATTTGTTTCATTCCAATGCAAATTATTGATGCCAAACACCGCAAAGCTCACAAACTTAGTAATTGAATAATTGATTAATTGTGTGTGAGGATTAGAAAAGTGGGCACAGCCAAAACCAGCCAAATACATAAGCGGGCAACACGGGGTCATAAGTGGGTGAAGAAAAATACAAATTTTACTGGGAGAATGTAAACTGCAGCCATTCTTACACTGTTAATTGTAGGGTTCTCAAACTTTGCACATTTAATTACTGGGTGACTGGGATCAATATTCAGAAATGTGGGTGGAGCCTACAAAAGCCAATCAAAAATTACCTATTGATTTTTCAGGGGAATATTTCATTACTGCCATTCTTGCACTGTTAATGGCACAAGCCTCAAACCTGGTACAGTTGATCATTGGGTGACTTGGGTTTGAATTGATAAAAGGGGGTGGAGCCACAAACAGCCAATCTTATTTGTTTCATTTTAACGCAGGTTATTGATGCCAAAAACCACAAAGCTCACAAACTTGGTCATTGAGTAATTGAGTAATTGTGTGTTAGGGTTAGGAAAAGTGGACACAGCCAACACCAGCCAAATACATAATCGGGCAATACCGGGTCATCAGTGGGCAGAGACAAATACACATTTCACTGAGAAAATGTAAACTGCAGCCATTCTTACACTGTTAATGGTAGGGTTCTCAAACTTTGCACAATTGGTCACTTAGTGACTGGGATTAATATTCAGAAAAGTGGGTGGAGCCTACAAAAGCTAATCAAAATTCACCTATTGATTTTCAAGGGGAATATGTAATTGCTGCCATTCTTGCACTGTTAATGGCACAAGCCTTAAACCTGGTACAGTTGGTCATTGGGTGACTGGGGTTCAAATTTAGACAAAGGGGTGGAGCCACAATCAGATTTGTTTAATCTCAATGCAAATTATTGATGCCAAAGACCGCAAAGCTCACAAACTTGGTCATTGAGTAATTGTGTGTTAGGGTTAGAAATAGCAGGCGGAGCCAACACCAGCCAAATACATACCCGAACAATGTCAGGAAATCAGTGGGTGGAGAAAAATACAAATTTCATTGGGAAAATGTAAACTGCAGCCATTCTTACACTGTTAATGGTAGGGTTCTCAAACTTTGCACAGTTGGTCACTGGGTGACTGGGATTAATATTCAGAAAGGTGGGTGGAGCTTACAAAAGCCAATTAAAATCCACCTATTGATTTTTAAGGGGGATATTTAATTGCTGCCATTCTTGCACTGTTAATGGCACAAGCCTCTTGCACTGTTAATCACCTGTACCTGGTACACTTGGCCATTGGGTGATTGGGGTTCAAATTCAGAAAAGTGGTGAAGCCACAGCCAAACAGATTTATTTTATTTCATTGCAAATTATTGATGCCAAAGACTGCAAAGCTCACAAACTTGGTCATTAAGTAATTAAGTAATTGTGTGTTAGGGTTAGGAAAAGTGGGCGGGGCCAACACCAGCCAAATACATACCCAAACAACGACCGGGCGTCCAGCTAGTATTATAAATGGGAAAGTTCAGATGTTCGGATGTTTGGATGTTTGTTACTCGATCACGCAAAAATAGCTGAACGGATTTGAATGAAATTTGGCACACACATAGTACATTACCTGGAATAAACTATAGGATACTTTACATTCCCATAACCAAAAAGTGGGCAGAGACAAATACAAATTTAACTGGGGAAATGTAAACTGCAGCCATTCTTACACTGTTAATGGTAGGGTTCTCAAACTTTGCACAGTTGGTCACTAGGTGACTAAGATTAATATTCAGAAAAGTGGGTGGAGCCTATAAAAGCCAATCAAAATACACCTATTGATTTTCAAGGGGAATATTTACATTGCGGCCATTCTTGCACTGTTAATGGCACAAGCCTCAAACCTGGTACAGTTGATCATTGGGTGACTAGGGTTCAAATTGAGAAAGGGGGTGGATCCACAAACAGCCAATCAGAATTTGTTTCATTCCAATACAAATTATTGATGCCAAACACCGCAAAGCTCACGAACTTGATAATTGAGTAATTGAGTAATTGTGTGCTAGGGTTAGGAAAAGTGGGCGCAGCCAACACCAGCCAGATACATAACCGGGCAACAACTGGGTCATCAGTGGGTGGAGACAAAATACACATTTTACTGGGAAAATTTAAACAGCAGCTATTCTTACACTGTTAATTGTAGGGTTCTCAAACTTTGCACAGTTGAATACTGGGTGACTGGGATTAATATTCAGAAAAGAGAATGGAGCCTACAAAAGCCAATCAAAATTCACCTATTGATTTTTAAGGGGAATTAAACAAACAGCCAATCAGATTTGTTTCATTTCAATGCAAATTATTGATGCCAAAGACCGCAAAGCTCACAAACTTGGTTATAGAGTAATTGTGTGTTATGGTTAGAAAAGTGGGAGGAGCCAACACCAGCCAAATACATACCTGAGCAATGTCGGGACATCAGTGGGTGGAGAAAAATACAAATTTAATTGGGAAAATGTAAACTGCAGCCATTCTTACACTGTTATTATTATTATTTATTAGATTTATATAGTGCCAACATATTACGCAGCGCTGTACAATAAATAGGATTACAGGCAATGATAACAGGGGTGACAGAACAATACAGGTAATAGACAATAGATACAACAATACAGGTAATAGCAACAAGATACACAACACAATGCAGACAGTAGTACAATGCCAGATCATAAACTGGAGTGGTACTGGTAACAAGTTCCAAATTCTGGGTAAAGTGCACACAGTCAAGTATGATACACAAGGGGAGAGGGCCCTGCCAAAGGCTTAAATCTAGAGGGAGGGGTTGGTGACCAGTGGTGCTCAGCAGAGCTCGAATATTCGAGTAGCTCGAATATTCAAGCTCTTTTCCAGCTATTCGAGCTCGGTATTCGAGCTCCGAATAGCTGTAGCTATTCGAATGGGCTATTCGAGTACACTCGAATAGCCCATTCACTATTCGAGCTATTCGAGCAAACCGGCGCTATTCGAGCTCGGTACCCAGATTGATGTCCTTAGAGCCAATCAGAGGGCTCCCAGGCCCTCTGACGGCAGCCAATCACAGAGGGGGACCCTGGCCAGCCCCTACCCTATAAATAGCGGCCGCCATGTTAGGTTTCTCCGTGCTTGCCTGAGACTTGTACAGAGAGAGAGTTGCTCCTTTGTGCTTTGGCTTAGCAAGAGCTCTATTGTGGTCATTTACCTAGCGTTTTTGCTCACATACACCTCCTATACACACCTATATTGTTGTTAGTTAGTTAGACATTGTATTTTAGTTAGTAGCTTTTGTGTTACATAGAGACAGGCCAGCTGCTGCAGGCTTACAGCTTTAGGCCTCAGGGCCTTGCCTGTGTGGGCAGCTGTCCTCCTGTCCTCTGTTTATTTCTCTCTATTCTATACCAGTATTTCTGCTGTCCTTTACTACTGATTGTATTAGTATTGTAGTTATATACTGTAACTGTACTAGGACACTCACTGTCACTGTTCATAGGCTACTAGCTGCTCCTGCGTGTGTGCACTCACTTTCTGTGTACACACTACACACACTCTATTTCCTTCTGATAACTGATTGATTATTGTAATTGATTATTGTAATTAGTTAGTTGTACTTACTGTTACTACTTACTGTACTAGGAGTCTAGGACACTCAGTCACTGTTCATAGGCTACTAGCTCCTGCGTGTGTGCACTCACTGTCTGTGTACACACTACACACACTCTATTTCCTTCTGATAACTGATTGATTATTGTAATTAGTTAGTTGTACTTACTGTTACTACTTACTGTACTAGGAGTCTAGGACACTCAGTCACTGTTCATAGGCTACTAGCTCCTGCGTGTGTGCACTCACTGTCTGTGTACACACACTACACACACTCTATTTCCTTCTGATAACTGATTGCTTATTGTAATTAGTTAGTTGTACTTACTGTTACTACTTACTCTTACTGTACTAGGAGTCTAGGACACTCAGTCACTGTTCATAGGCTACTAGCTCCTGCGTGTGTGCACTCACTGTCTGTGTACACACACTACACACAGTCACACACTCTATTTCCTTCTGATAACTGATTGATTATTGTAATTAGTTAGTTGTACTTACTGTTACTACTTACTCTTACTGTACTAGGAGTCTAGGACACTCAGTCACTGTTCATAGGCTACTAGCTCCTGCGTGTGTGCACTCACTGTCTGTGTACACACACTACACACACTCTATTTCCTTCTGATTACTGATTGATTATTGTAATTAGTTAGTTGTACTTACTGACTGTTACTACTTACTTACTGTACTAGGGACACTCACTCAGTCACTGTTCATAGGCTAGCTCCTGCGCGTGTTTGCGCGTGCGTGCACTCACTGTCTGTAGTGTACACACACTAAATTTACTTGTGATTACTACTGATTATTGTAACTGCTAGTTGTACTTCCTGACTGTTACTACTTACTTACTGTACTAGGGACACTCACTCAGTCACCTCACCCACCAACCCACTCCATTAAAGTACCCCACTTTTCACCCGCCCTTTTAAAAAAACTTTTGTCTATACGCCCAAAACATCGAAGATGTCTGGAAGTGGCAGCCAGCGCGGTTTGGGCAAGGGGAAGGGCAGCAAGGGAATCAGGAGGAGAGGGAGCAGCATTGTGGCAGGCCGCGGCCGCGCCACCATGCACAGTTCCGCAGCAGCAGCAGCAGCGTCAGTGGCTAACATTCCTCCCATAGCCACTGGCCGTGGACACCTTGGGCGCCGCCCAGCAGGAGCATCTGCAACTCACGCTGCAGAGACACAGCAGCAGCAGCGTGTAGCACCTGCTCCGATTTTCCTCCAGCCGGGTCGGAAACGTCCCATTGAGGAAAAGCATGCAGACACTGTGGTGCAACTCATGACGGAGGATGAGCAGCCCGCCATCAGCTCTGCATCCGAGGCCTCCACCCTCACCACCACCACCACCACCCCTGTTCGCAGCAGCCGCCCAGCAGGGTCTGGGGAGGAGGCCAGTTCACCGTCACTCGCCGACCTGTCATTCAGCAGTCTTTTGACCCCAGGCATCATGAGTAAATTGTCTGCTGTTGTTGGCGATCTTGAGGAGGAGATGCTGATGGGCACTTTGGGGGATGAGGGATTGGACAGCAAGACTGTGGCGACAGTCAAGCAGCCTATCCATGCATCAGGAGAGGAGTTTGGGGGGTCATCATCCCAGCAGGACATGTTTCAGGAGGGGGAGGATGATGATGACCCGGTGACAGACAGAGACTGGGTGCCACCACCTCCAGGGGATGTCGTCCTCAGCAGCTCTGAGGAGGAGGAGGAGGATGCGCTTGTGGGCCTTGCAAGGAGGCGCATCATTGCAAGCATTGGCAGCAGTAGGCAGGTCCCACCGCCTGCTGGTGTCTCAGGCTCAGCAGCAGCAACATCTGCCAGTACCACCACCAGCCGCACCCAAGCCCCCCCCCCCCAACCACCACAGGGAGACAGGCAGCAGCGCTTCCATGCCGTAGGGGGATGTTTCTGTCACCAATCTGGCGATATTTCACCATGCCCACTGTGTACAGCAAGTACGCCACTTGCAACCACTGTCAGCGGAAGTTGAGCAGAGGTGCAGACCCCTTAAAGTTCAGCACCAGCTCGCTCATCAACCACCTTGCTGCGAAACATTTCCACCAGCATGAGGAGTTCCAGAGGCTGAAGGCATCTGGTGCTGGCAGTGGCACCACACCCATCACTGCACAGCCTTCAGCAGCAGCAGCAGCAGCAACAGCAGCCACCCGCCCTCCTGCTCCTCCAGCAGCACCAGCAGGAGTGCGGAAACGCACTGCTCCTCCCCCCTCTGCAACTCCTGCCGCCGACACTGAGGCCTGTTCTGGCAGCCAGTCCTCAGTGGCCTCCTCCGCTGTGTCTGCTGATTCCCGTGCCAGCAAAAGGCCACGCCAGAGCCTTTTGAGCGAGTCCTTCCAGGGGGTGGTTAGGGCTCTGCCTCCCAGCAGCCGTCGCGTGCGGCAGCTGAACGGCTTGCTGGCACGGGCCATGTGCTCCCAACTCCTGCCGTACACGCTCGTGCAGGAGGGGAGCGACATTCGTGCGCTGCTTGCTTGCGCAGCCCCAGACTGGCAGCTCCCCAGCAGACACTTTTTCTCCCGCAAGGCCATTCCTGCACTGCACCGCTTTGTGATGGCCAATGTGGAGCGAGGGCTGGAGCACGCGGTTGGTGAAAGGGTCCACGTCACCATGGACTCCTGGAGCAGCCGCTTCGGGACAGGCCGCTACCTGTCCTTCACTGTCCACTGGGTCAGCTTGGTGGAAGGGGGTGAGGATGGGAGAGCAGCAGCGGGCACAGCAGCAGCAGCAACACAGTGGGTGGTGCCACCCCGCAGGGTCAGGGGAACTGCAGCAGGTTCCTCCGATCCTCTGCCATCCTCCGGCACACCTGGCCAAACCCCCCGCCTCAGCAGCAGCGTGAAGGCCCGCCACTGCCAAGCGCTGCTGCACTTGGTCAGCCTTGGGAAGACCAAGCTGACGGCAACCCATGTGTTGGCCAAACTCCAGGAGCAGGAGAGGATTTGGCTGACCCCCAGAGGCCTCAGAGTCGGAGAGGTGGTGGCCGACAATGGGGCCAATCTGGTTGCCGCAATAGATAAGGGAAACCTGACCCACATCCCCTGTCTTGCCCACGTGCTGAACCTGGTGGTGCAGAAGTTCTTGCGCACCTACCAGGGGATGGGCGAACTGCTGGAAATGGCAAGGAACGTTGTGCGTCACTTCCGGCGCTCGGCTGCAGCCTGTGCGAGCCTGGAAGACGTGCAAAAGGAGCTGGATCTGCCACGCCATCGGCTGATCCTTGACGTTCCGACTCGCTGGAACTCCACCCTGGCGATGTTGGAGCATCTGGTTGAACAGAAGCGCGCTGTCAAACAGTACCTTGCCCTGGCCACTGTTTCCGCCGCTCAGAGAAGGGACAAGACCAGCAACATCCCAACCATCGTCCCCGATGATGACTGGAGGCACATGCAGCAGGTGTGCTTAGTGCTGCTGGCTCCCTTTCTGCAGGCCACTAACATGGTGAGCAGGGACCATGCTATGGTCTGCGAGTGGGTGCCCCTGGTTTGTCTGCTGAACAGGGTCCTCGATGCTTTGCTGGAACAGGGAGCGGCAGCCTTGGACCAGCAGGAGCGGCAAGCAGCTGCACAGTCCACCTCTGAGGGGGAGGAGGAGGAGGACTTGGTGGAGGTCCCTGACCTTGCTGCTGATGAGGGGGAGCAGCACAGTGCAGCTGAGTTGGTGCGGGGGTGGAGAGAGGATGAGGCTGACGAGGCAGAGGAGGAGGATGAGGACAGCAGCACTGCCGTCGATGTGCCAGCAGACGTGGCCCGCCTCTTCCCAATGGCAGCGCACATGCTGACGTGCCTGCGCAGAGACCCCAGGGTGATCCAGATGAAGCAGAGGGAGGACATCTGGATCAGCATGATGTTGGACCCACGCCTCAAGGGGAAGTTGAGCCAGTTCCTGCCGCCTGCAGGAGGAGACCCAGCGCAACAAATAAGGAGCTTGCAGCAGGCCCTTGTTGAGCGCTTGGAGGAAGCCTTCCCCCAGCCTTCCACCCCCACTGTCCAGCAGTCAGCACAGAGGCAGCAGCAGGTGCCTGCATCCAGCAGCAAGCGCCCCACAGACCTGCTGTCTCTCAGCCACGAGCTCTACAGGACTGTAGAGGCTCCGGCAGCAGTGACTAGAGAGGAGGTGCATGCAGCAGCATCCTCCACCGGTCACAGCCAGCGCCTGACCCGCATGGTGGCTGACTACATGGGGTCCTACAGCGGGCTTGACAGCGATGCCCCTGTTGATCCCATGGAGTATTGGGTCAAGCGCCTGGAGATCTGGAGCGAGCTGGCGCAGTACGCCCTGGAAGTGCTGTCCTGCCCCCCCTTCCAGCGTGCTGTCCGAGCGCTGCTTCAGTGCAGCTGGTGGTGTGGTCACCGAGAAACGCTCACGTCTCTCTCACAAGTCTGTGGACAGACTGACGTTTCTCAAGATGAACCAGGCGTGGGTGGAAGGCGAGTTCCTGGCCCCTGTTGTCGGCGAGAGGGGGACATGAACTGGCTAAGAACCATCGTTAATGTGCCTTACCACCCTTTACCACCTCCTGGCTCCTGCTCACTAAGCCAGCCTGGTTCACTTTGACTATTACGTCGCCTGCAGCCACACATTTTACACCTACAGTGGGCTGCTGTGTACTGCCCTTCTGCTGTCTGTCTGTGTTTCCCACTGCCAGGGTACACAGATTTTACCTTCTGCTGCCACTCTGCCACCAGCTATTACGTCAAACAATAGCTATATATCTGTGTAATTTGTTTTACAAACAAAACCAAAAAAACATTAAAAAAAAAAAAAAGGTTTAATTTTTCTGAGGTGCCCGGGTTGAAAACTGTGTTGTCCCAGTTGTGTATTGGACACGATGTGGGCTGCACGACCGCTGTCTGGGACCTCCTGTTGTGTTCATTTACGGCCTGGTATCACCGCTAGGTACCAGGGCTATTATGTCACGCTGCCTACCTGCTGCCACACTCACACTACTCCTCCATTCCTCCTGCTGCTGCTGTCTGTCTGTGTTTCCCACTGCCAGGGTACACAGAATTACCTTCTGCTGCCACTCTGCCACCAGCTATTACGTCAAACAATAGCTGCTCACATAATTACTCCTCCATTCCTCCTGCTGCTGCTGCTGTCTGTCTGTGTTTCCCACTGCCAGGGTACACAGATTTACCTTCTGCTGCCACTCTGCCACCAGCTATTACGTCAAAAAATAGCTATATCTGTGTAATTTGTTGTAAAAACCAAAAAAAAAAAAACCAAAAAAAAAAAAAGGTTTAATTTTTCTGAGGTGCCCGGGTTGAAAACTGTGTTGTCCCAGTTGTGTCTGGGACCTCCTGCCTGCTGTGTTTATTTACAGCGCTGGTATCACCGCTAGGTACCAGGGCTATTATGTCACGCTGCCTGCCTCATTGACTGCCTGCTGCCACACACTCATCCTCCTCCTCCTGCTGCTGAATTTACCTCCTGCTGTCTGTGTGTTTCCACTGCCAGGGAGCACATACAATGGCGCTTCCAACATGCGTGCGCCACCAGCTATTTGTTACGCTCAAAAATAGCTGCATTTCTTTAAAAAAAAAATTTGAAAAGAGAAATAAGTGAAGAAGAAGACGATATAGAAGAAGATGAAGAAGATGAAGAAGAAGAAGAAGAAGAAGAAGAAGAAGAAGAAGAAGAAGAAGAAGAAGAAGAAGAAGAAGAAGAAGAAGATGAAGATGAAGAAGAAGAAGATGGAGAAGATGAAGAAGATGAAGATGAAGAAGATGAAGAAGAAGAAGATGAAGAAGAAGAAGATGAAGATGAAGATGATGAAGAAGATGAAGAAGATGAAGATGAAGAAGATGAAGAAGATGAAGAAGAAGAAGATGATGATGAAGAAGAAGATGAAGATGAAGAAGAAGAAGAAGATGAAGAAGATGAAGAAGATGAAGAAGATGAAGAAGATGAAGAAGATGAAGAAGAAGATGAAGAAGATGAAGAAGATGAAGAAGAAGAAGATGAAGAAGAAGAAGAAGATGAAGAAGATGAAGAAGATGAAGAAGAAGATGAAGAAGATGCAGAAGATGAAGATGAAGAAGATGAAGAAGATGAAGAAGAAGATGAAGAAGATGAAGAAGATGAAGAAGAAGATGAAGAAGATGAAGAAGAAGATGAAGAAGATGAAGAAGATGAAGAAAAAGAAGATGAAGAGGAAGAAGATGATGATGAAGAAGATGAAGAAGATGAAGAAGATGAAGAAGAAGAAGAAGACAATATAAAAGAAGAAGAAGATATAGAAGAAGATATAGAAGAAGAAGATATAGAAGAAGAAGAAGAAGATATAGAAGATAAAGAAGAAGAAGAAGAAGTATATACAGTACTGAACAAATTTCTGGACACAACTTCTCTTTTCAACTTTTTTTTTTTAAAGGAACATCCCCACATAATCACTTGCTGTTGTTACTTGGAAAAAAAGAGGTTTCTTGCATCATTCACCCTCAAAACAAGTGTTGGAAGCTATTTAAGGCCATTTCGAATAGTCAGCTCGAATAATGAGCTCGAATACCGACTCGAATAGTGAGCTCGAATTCCGAGGTCGAATCGAATAGTAAAAATTATTCGACTCGAATATTCGACTGACCTCGAATAATTTACTATTAGAATTCGACCTAACTCGAATTTTGAAAAGGGGTATTTGAGCACCACTACTGGTGACACAAAAGGAGGGGGTGCAGCAAGAGGTTATTGGCAGAAAGGATTAGGGCAGTGTTGAGTTGATGTAGGCCTCCTTGAAGAAGTGAGTTTTGAGTGCTTTTTTGAAGGTGTTGAAGGTGGGAGCGAGCCTAATGGGCAGTGGGAGAGAGTTCCACAGGATGGGGGCAGCTCTAGTGAAGTCCTGCAGTCGTGCATGGGAGTGCGAGATGCGTGGGGTGGTTAAGAGGAGGTTGTTGGAGGAACGAAGTGGGCGGCCATGTGTATATCTGCTGACCAGGTCAGAGATGTAGCTTGGGCAGGACGTGTGTATTGATTTGTAGGCCAAACATAGGACCTTGAAGCTAATTCTGAAGTGAATTGGAAGCCAATGAAGGGATTTGCATAGGGGAGTCATGGAGACAGAGTGGTGGGAGGAGTAGATGAGTCTGGCTGCTGCGTTCATGATGGAGTGTAGGGGGGCTATGCGGTTTTGAGGGAGGCCTGACAGGAGGGAGTTTCAGTAGTCCAGGCGGGAGATGATGAGGGCATGGACAAGGAGTTTGGCAGTGTCTGGGGTCAGGAAAGGCCGGAACTTGGAGATGTTGCGTAGGTGGAAATAGCAGGCCCTAGCTACGGTTTGGATGTGGGAGCTGAAGGAGAGGTCCGAGTCCATGGTAGGGTTCTCAAACTTTGTACAGTTTGTCACTGGGTGACTGGGATTAATATTTAGAAAGGTGAGTGGAGCCTCCAAAAGCCAATCAAAATTCACCTATTGGTTTTCAAGGGGAATATTTAATTGCTGCCATTCTTGCACTGTTAATGGCACAAGCCTCTTGCAATATTAATCACCTGTACCTGGTACAGTTGGCCATTGGGCGATTGGGGTTCAAATTCAGAAATGGGGTGGAGCCACAGCCAATCAGATTTATTTTATTTCAATGCAAATTATTCATGCCAAAGACTGCAAAGCTCACACACTTGGTCGTTAAGTAATTGAGTAATTGTGTGTTAGAGTTAGGAAAATTGGGCGGAGCCAACACCGGCAAAATACATACCCGGGCAACGCCGGGCCACCAGCTAGTAAAGCATAAAGATGATTAAAACATGGATCAGGTAGTGTAAGTAGTGTACTGTTTCACACTGACACACCAAACTCACCGCTGCAAACAGCTGCAAAGGGTTGTCATTAGTTAAAACTCTCAGGACATAAATGTCAGTCTTCACGGCAGTTTGTGTAGTGATGGCCGTGTGTGTAACCCACACAGACAGATATACTGTAAATAACAGGTACAGTAGCAAGCTAAGGACAGCTTATGATAGACTGGGCTTGATTCACAAAAGCGTGATAACTGCTATCGCAACTGTTATCATGCAAACTGCCACGCATGAAGCGTTGCACGCGAACAGTGTTACTTTGGTTGATAAGCGAAGGTTATCACGCAATCACGGGTGCTTTTCACGTGACTAACTGTGATAGCAGTTATCACGCTTTTGTAAATCAAGCCCCTTGAACGAATAGACAGGTGCTGAAATCAACTTTCAACAATACAAAAGTAATAATGAGGTTCAGCACACTAAAAACAGCATGAATAATTTCATTGTTCCGACATACACATACAATCTTCATCAACGAACAAACATTTAGGGGCCCTGAAATGGTCATTGGTTGACGCAGATAGCATGTGTTTATCTGTATAGACAAAAGGTAATGAGTATTGGAGGAGAGAGGAGAGCAGGGATGGTCGTAGTCAGCCAACTTCGCTACTCTGGAACTACACGTAGTTCTACGCAACTACGCTTCGCAAACTACGGTTTCAAAATCAAAAGAATTGCTACACATTCAGTTCATAGACCTTGGGCTTGATTCACAAAAGAATGCTAACTGTTAGCATGGCCGTTTTTTCGCATTGCGCGCGATCGCGAATTTCCACGCAAAACCATAACGTTTTCCCGCGACAACGATATCGAAAATTCGCGTTTGCGAGCAAAAACGTTATAGTTTCGCGTGAAAATTTGTGATCGCGCGTAATGCGAAAATTTGTGCGAAAACGGCCGTGCTAACAGTTAGCACTCTTGTGAATCAAGCCCTATGTGTTAATTTCCGCATGAATCTGCTAAATATGTGCATGCGCAAACTAATATATGCGTACATTCCACCTTCCGATGCAGAATTGTATACAAATAGAAGGGCAATAATATTTCTGAGCATGCACAATTACAAACAATCATCCATTCGCAGAAAATAGACGCGGTTACCGCACGCATAGTTGACTTCGCAATACATATGTCACCTACGCGTAGCGGGCAAAGCTTCAAATAGCGGTACTACGACTACGCGGAAATACGTAGACAACAAAAAAAGAAAAAGTAGTTCCCTACAAAACCGCACCACTCCATAAATAGTCAATAAACAACATCTTTATTCAAAAAATAATTAAAAACACCTAAAAACACATCTAGGACGCCATATATAGTGTAATATAATCAATATATAATCAATATAGACAAATAACAACAGACTCCACCAAATTACAATTCATATGCACTGGGGACAATAAATGCTGTATTTCCCCTGACCATATAGATATAACAACAAAAACCATAAAACGTTCATACACGTATTGCATAGGTAGCAACAGCAAATAATACCGTGAAACAACACTAGGATAAAAGGGTGGAAGAATGGAAATAAAGTGCATGGTGCAAGAGAAACTGGCGTGGAAAACGCCAGTAAAAAAGTGCATGAAAATAGAGTGATGAGTGCAAAGTTAGGCTGGTAATAAACCAACACAGTGAGTAGGCTGAAGCTTACCAGAGCAAGGGTTAGTGGAGCATGAAGGAATGGCGTCCAGGAGCTGCTACCTATGCAATACATGTATGAACGTTTTATGGTTTTTGTTGTTATATCTATATGGTCAGGGGAAATACAGCATTTATTGTCCCCAGTGCATATGAATTGTAATTTGGTGGAGTCTGTTGTCATTTGTCTATATTGATTATATATTGATTATATTACACTATATATGGCGTCCTTGATGTGTTTTTAGGTGTTTTTAATTATTTTTTGAAAAAAGATGTTGTTTATTGACTATTTATGGAGTGGTGCGGTTTTTTAGGGAACTACTTTTTCTTTTTTTGTTGTCTTATCATAAATTTAGTTCCTTTCTGCACACTCAGACTACATTACTGCATTATTATATTGAGTGGAAGATGGTGCTAGCCCCACTTCATGTTGACAATATACGCGGAAATACATAAGCATAGTTTTTAAACTTCGCCTACTAACTACGATGCGTAGTTGCGGACTACGACGTGTAGATTCGCACTGGCGTAGTTTATGAGCAACCCTGGAGGAGAGTGCACTCAGAAAAGTAGCAGTTGTTCCTAGCAAGCCTGCCGAAGAATGATTTAACCTTTAAGACTGACTGACTAGCTCATATTGGTCTGTCAGCAATCTAGCACCACTACAGGATGC